>NC_083493.1:2809548-3434548 GCF_905332965.1 Bombus pascuorum
GTATAACGTTATACGTTATTACGTAATAGTATATAACGTTATACGTTATTACGTAATAGTATATAACGTTATACGTCATTACGTAAAAGCATATAACGTTATACGTTATTACGTAATAGTATATACCGTTACACGTTATTACGTAATAGTATATTACGTTATACGTTAGTACGTAATAGTATATGACGTTATACGTTATTACGTAATAGTATATAACGTTATACGTTATTACGTAATAGTATATGACGTTATACGTTATTACGTAATAGTATATACCGTTGCACGTTATTACGTAATAGTATATTACGTTATACGTTAGTACGTAATAGTATATGACGTTATACGTTATTACGTAATAGTATATAACGTTATACGTTATTACGTAATAGTTTATTACGTTATACGTGTTTACGTAATAGTATATTACGTTATACGTTAGTACGTAATAGTATATAACGTTATACCTTAGTACGTAATAGTATATAACGTTATACGTTATTTCATAATAGTATTTAACGTTATACGTTAGTACGTAATAGTATATAACGTTATACGTTATTACGTAATAGTATATGACGTTATACCTTAGTACGTATTAGTTTATAACGTTATACGTTATTACGTAATAGTATATAACGTTATACGTCATTACGTAATAGTATATAACGTTATACGTCATTACGTAATAGTATATAACGTTATACGTTATTACGTAACAGTTTATATCGTTATACGTCATTACGTAATAGTATATACCGTTATACGTTATTACGTAATAGTATATTACGTTATACGCTATTACGTAATAGTGTATTACGTTATACGTTAGTACGTAATAGTATACAACGTTATACCTTAGTAGGTAATAGTATATAATGTAATACGTTAGTACGTAATAGTATATAACGTTATACCTTAGTACGTAATAGTATATAACGTTATACGTAATCAGGTAATACTATATAACGTTATACGTTATTACGTAATAGTATATAACGTTATACGTTATTACGTAATAGTATATAACGTTATACGTCATTACGTAAAAGCATATAACGTTATACGTTATTACGTGATAGTGTATAACGTTATACGTTATTACGTAATAGTATATAACGTTATACGTTATTACGTAATAGTATACAACGTTATACGTTATTACGTAATAGTATATAACGTTATACGTTATTACCTAATAATATATAACGTTATACGTTATTACGTAACAGTTTATAACATTACATGCTATTACGTAATAGTATATGACGTTATTCGTTATTACGTAATAGTGTATAACGTTATACGTTATTACGTAATAGTATATAACGTTATACGTTATTACGTAATAGTATATAACGTTATACCTTAGTACGTAATAGTATATTACATTATACGTTAGTACGTAATAGTATATAACGTTATACCTTAGTACGTATTAGTATATAACGTTATACGTTATTACGTAATAGTATATTACGTTATACGTGTTTACGTAATAGTATATTACGTTACACGTTAGTACGTAATAGTATATAACGTTATACCTTAGTACGTAATAGTATATAACGTTATACGTTATTTCATAATAGTATTTAACATTATACGTTAGTACGTAATAGTATATAACGTTATACGTGATAACGTAATAGTATATAACGCTATACGTCATTGTGTAATAGTATATAATGTTATACGTTATTGCGTAATAGTATATAACGTTATACGTCATTACGTCATAGTATATAATGTTATACGTTATTACGTAATAGTATATAACGTTATACGTCATTACGTAATAGTATATTACGTTATACGTTAGTACGTAATAGGATATAACGTTATTCTTTATAAGGTAATACTACATAACGTTATACGTCATTACGTAATAGTGTATAACGTTATACGTTATTACGTAATAGTATTTAACGTTATACGTTATTACGTAATAGTATATAACGTTATACGTTATTACGTAATAGTGTATAACGTTATACGTTATTACGTAATAGTATATAACGTTATACGTCATTACGTAAAAGCATATAACGTTATACGTTATTACGTGATAGTGTATAACGTTATACGTTATTACGTAATAGTATATAACGTTATACGTTATTACGTAATAGTGTATAACGTTATACGTTATTACGTAATAGTATATAACGTTATACGTTATTACGTAATAGTATATAACGTTATATACTATTACGTAATAACGTATAACGTTATACGTTATTACGTAATAGTATATAACGTTATACGTTATTACGTAATAGTTTATATCGTTATACGTCATTACGTAATAGTTTATATCGTTATACGTCATTACGTAATAGTATATACTGTTATACGTCATTACGTAATAGTATATAACGTTATATGTTATTACGTAATAGTGTATAACGTTATACGTTATTACGTAATAGTATATAACGTTATACGTTATTACGTAATAGTATATAACGTTATACGTCATTATGTAATAGTATATAACGTTATACGTCATTACGTAAAAGCATATAACGTTATACGTTAATACGTGATAGTGTATAACGTTATTCCTTAGTACGTAATAGTATATTACGTTATACGTTAGTACGTAATATTATATAACGTTACACCTTAGTACGTATTAGTATATAACGTTATACGTTATTACGTAATAGTATATAACGTTATACGTTATTACGTAATAGTATATAACGTTATACGTTATTACGTAATAGTGTATAACGTTATACGTTATTACGTAATAGTATATAACGTTATACGTTATTACGTAATAGTATATAACGTTATACGTCATTACGTAAAAGCATATAACGTTATACGTTATTACGTGATAGTGTATAACGTTATACGTTATTACGTAATAGTATATAACGTTATACGTTATTACGTAATAGTATATTACGTTATACCTTAGTACGTAATAGTATATTACGTTATACGTTATTACGTAATAGTTTATATCGT
This sequence comes from Bombus pascuorum, assembly GCF_905332965.1. Taxonomy (NCBI): domain Eukaryota; kingdom Metazoa; phylum Arthropoda; class Insecta; order Hymenoptera; family Apidae; genus Bombus; species Bombus pascuorum. The sequence continues at coordinate 2,812,528 of NC_083493.1, forward strand.
TATACGTCATTACGTAATAGTATATACCGTTATAGGTTATTATGTAATTGTATATTACGTTATACGTTAGTACATAATAGTATATAAAGTTATACCTTAGTACGTAATAGTATATGACGTTATACGTTATTACGTAATAGTATATAACGTTATACGTCATTACGTAATAGTATATGACGTTATACGTTATTACGTAATAGTATATACGTTATACGTTAGTACGTAATAGTATATAACGCTATACCTTAGTACGTATTAGTATATAACGTTATATGTTATTACGTAATAGCATATAACGTTATACGTTATTACGTAATAGTATATAACGTTATACGTTATTACGTAATAGTATATAACGTTATACGTCATTACGTAATAGTGTATAACGTTATACGTTATTACGTAATAGTATATAACGTTATACGTTATTACGTAATAGTATATAACGTTATACGTCATTACGTAATAGCATATAACGTTATACGTTATTACGTAATAGTGTATAACGTTATACGTTATTACGTAATAGTGTATAACGTTATACGTTATTACGTAATAGTGTATAACGTTATACGTTATTACGTAATAGTGTATAACGTTATACGTCATTACGTAATAGTATATAACGTTATACGTCATTACGTAATAGTATATAACGTTATACGTTATTACGTAATATTTTATATCGTTATACTTCATTACGTAATAGTATATACCGTCATAGGTTATTACGTAATAGTATATTACGTTATACCTTAGTACGTAATAGTATATTACGTTATACATTATTACGTAATAGTTTATATCGTTATACGTCATTACGTAATAGTATATACCGTTATAGGTTATTACGTAATAGTATATTACGTTATACGTTAGTACGTAATAGTATATAACGTTATACCTTAGTACGTAATAGTATATAACGTTATACGTCATTGTGTAATAGTATATAATGTTATACGTTATTGCGTAATAGTATATAACGTTATACGTCATTACGTCATAGTATATAATGTTATACGTTATTACGTAATAGTATATTACGTTATACGTTATTACGTAATAGTTTATATCGTTATACGTCATTACGTAATAGTATATACCGTTATAGGTTATTACGTAATAGTATATTACGTTATACGTTAGTACGTAATAGTATATAACGTTATACCTTAGTACGTAATAGTATATAACGTTATACGTCATTGTGTAATAGTATATAATGTTATACGTTATTGCGTAATAGTATATAACGTTATACGTCATTACGTCATAGTATATAACGTTATACGTTATTACGTAATAGTGTATAACGTTATACGTTATTACGTAATAGTATATAACGTTATACGTCATTACGTAATAGCATATAACGTTATACGTTATTACGTAATAGTGTATAACGTTATACGTTATTACGTAATAGTGTATAACGTTATACGTTATTACGTAATAGTGTATAACGTTATACGTTATTACGTAATAGTGTATAACGTTATACGTCATTACGTAATAGTATATAACGTTATACGTCATTACGTAATAGTATATAACGTTATACGTTATTACGTAATATTTTATATCGTTATACTTCATTACGTAATAGTATATACCGTCATAGGTTATTACGTAATAGTATATTACGTTATACCTTAGTACGTAATAGTATATTACGTTATACGTTATTACGTAATAGTTTATATCGTTATACGTCATTACGTAATAGTATATACCGTTATAGGTTATTACGTAATAGTATATTACGTTATACGTTAGTACGTAATAGTATATAACGTTATACCTTAGTACGTAATAGTATATAACGTTATACGTCATTGTGTAATAGTATATAATGTTATACGTTATTGCGTAATAGTATATAACGTTATACGTCATTACGTCATAGTATATAATGTTATACGTTATTACGTAATAGTATATAACGTTATACGTCATTACGTAATAGTATATTACGTTATACGTTAGTACGTAATAGGATATAACGTTATTCTTTATAAGGTAATACTACATAACGTTATACGTCATAAGGTAATACTACATAACGTTATACGTCATTACGTCATAGTATATAATGTTATACGTTATTACGTAATAGTATATAACGTTATACGTCATTACGTAGTAGTATATTACGTTATACGTTAGTACGTAATAGGATATAACGTTATACGTCATTACGTAGTAGTATATTACGTTATACGTTAGTACGTAATAGGATATAACGTTATTCTTTATAAGGTAATACTACATAACGTTAAACGTCATAAGGTAATACTACATAACGTTATACGTCATTACGTAATAGTGTATAACGTTATACGTTATTACGTAATACTATTTAACGTTATACGTTATTACGTAATAGTATATAACGTTATACGTTATTACGTAATAGTGTATAACGTTATACGTTATTACGTAATAGTATATAACGTTATACGTTATTACGTAATAGTATATAACGTTGTACGTTATTACGTAATAGTGTATAACGTTATACGTTATTACGTAATAGTATATAACGTTATACGTTATTTCATAATAGTATTTAACGTTATACGTTATTACGTAATAGTGTATAACGTTATCCGTTATTACGTAATAGTATATAACGTTATACGTTATTACGTAATAGTATATAACGTTATACGTCATTACGTAATAGCATATAACGTTATACGTTATTCCGTAATAGTTTATATCGTTATACGTCATTACGTAATAGTATATACCGTTATACGTTATTACGTAATAGTATATTACGTTATACCTTAGTACGTAATAGTATATTACGTTATACGTTATTACGTAATAGTTTATATCGTTATACGTCATTACGTAATAGTATATACCGTTATAGGTTATTATGTAATAGTATAATACGTTATACGTTAGTACATAATAGTATATAAAGTTATACCTTAGTACGTAATAGTATAAAACGTTATACGTTATTACGTAATAGTATATAACGTTATACGTCATTACATAATAGTATATACCGTTATACGTTATTACGAAATAGTATTTAACGTTATACGTCATTGCGTAATAGTATATAACGTTATATGTTATTACGTAATAGTGTATAACGTTATACGTTATTACGTAATAGTATATAACGTTATACGTTATTACGTAATAGTATATAACGTTATACGTCATTACGTAATAGTATATGACGTTATACGTTATTACGTAATAGTGTATAACGTTATACGTTATTACGTAATAGTATATAACGTTATACGTTATTACGTAATAGTATATAACGTTATACGTCATTACGTAAAAGCATATAACGTTATACGTTAATACGTGATAGCGTATAACGTTATTCCTTAGTACGTAATAGTATATTACGTTATACGTTAGTACGTAATATTATATAACGTTACACCTTAGTACGTATTAGTATATAACGTTATACGTTATTACGTAATAGTATATAACGTTATACGTTATTACGTAATAGTATATAACGTTATACGTTATTACGTAATAGTGTATAACGTTATACGTTATTACGTAATAGTATATAACGTTATACGTTATTACGTAATAGTATATAACGTTATACGTCATTACGTAAAAGCATATAACGTTATACGTTATTACGTAATAGTATATACCGTTACACGTTATTACGTAATAGTATATTACGTTATACGTTAGTACGTAATAGTATATGACGTTATACGTTATTACGTAATAGTATATAACGTTATACGTTATTACGTAATAGTATATGACGTTATACGTTATTACGTAATAGTATATACCGTTGCACGTTATTACGTAATAGTATATTACGTTATACGTTAGTACGTAATAGTATATGACGTTATACGTTATTACGTAATAGTATATAACGTTATACGTTATTACGTAATAGTTTATTACGTTATACGTGTTTACGTAATAGTATATTACGTTATACGTTAGTACGTAATAGTATATAACGTTATACCTTAGTACGTAATAGTATATAACGTTATACGTTATTTCATAATAGTATTTAACGTTATACGTTAGTACGTAATAGTATATAACGTTATACGTTATTACGTAATAGTATATGACGTTATACCTTAGTACGTATTAGTTTATAACGTTATACGTTATTACGTAATAGTATATAACGTTATACGTCATTACGTAATAGTATATAACGTTATACGTCATTACGTAATAGTATATAACGTTATACGTTATTACGTAACAGTTTATATCGTTATACGTCATTACGTAATAGTATATACCGTTATACGTTATTACGTAATAGTATATTACGTTATACGCTATTACGTAATAGTGTATTACGTTATACGTTAGTACGTAATAGTATACAACGTTATACCTTAGTAGGTAATAGTATATAATGTAATACGTTAGTACGTAATAGTATATAACGTTATACCTTAGTACGTAATAGTATATAACGTTATACGTAATCAGGTAATACTATATAACGTTATACGTTATTACGTAATAGTATATAACGTTATACGTTATTACGTAATAGTATATAACGTTATACGTCATTACGTAAAAGCATATAACGTTATACGTTATTACGTGATAGTGTATAACGTTATACGTTATTACGTAATAGTATATAACGTTATACGTTATTACGTAATAGTATACAACGTTATACGTTATTACGTAATAGTATATAACGTTATACGTTATTACCTAATAATATATAACGTTATACGTTATTACGTAACAGTTTATAACGTTACATGCTATTACGTAATAGTATATGACGTTATTCGTTATGACGTAATAGTGTATAACGTTATACGTTATTACGTAATAGTATATAACGTTATACGTTATTACGTAATAGTATATAACGTTATACCTTAGTACGTAATAGTATATTACATTATACGTTAGTACGTAATAGTATATAACGTTATACCTTAGTACGTATTAGTATATAACGTTATACGTTATTACGTAATAGTATATTACGTTATACGTGTTTACGTAATAGTATATTACGTTACACGTTAGTACGTAATAGTATATAACGTTATACCTTAGTACGTAATAGTATATAACGTTATACGTTATTTCATAATAGTATTTAACATTATACGTTAGTACGTAATAGTATATAACGTTATACGTGATAACGTAATAGTATATAACGCTATACGTCATTGTGTAATAGTATATAATGTTATACGTTATTGCGTAATAGTATATAACGTTATACGTCATTACGTCATAGTATATAATGTTATACGTTATTACGTAATAGTATATAACGTTATACGTCATTACGTAATAGTATATTACGTTATACGTTAGTACGTAATAGGATATAACGTTATTCTTTATAAGGTAATACTACATAACGTTATACGTCATTACGTAATAGTGTATAACGTTATACGTTATTACGTAATAGTATTTAACGTTATACGTTATTACGTAATAGTATATAACGTTATACGTTATTACGTAATAGTGTATAACGTTATACGTTATTACGTAATAGTATATAACGTTATACGTCATTACGTAAAAGCATATAACGTTATACGTTATTACGTGATAGTGTATAACGTTATACGTTATTACGTAATAGTATATAACGTTATACGTTATTACGTAATAGTGTATAACGTTATACGTTATTACGTAATAGTATATAACGTTATACGTTATTACGTAATAGTATATAACGTTATACATCATTACGTAATAACGTATAACGTTATACGTTATTACGTAATAGTATATAACGTTATACGTTATTACGTAATAGTTTATATCGTTATACGTCATTACGTAATAGTTTATATCGTTATACGTCATTACGTAATAGTATATACTGTTATACGTCATTACGTAATAGTATATAACGTTATATGTTATTACGTAATAGTGTATAACGTTATACGTTATTACGTAATAGTATATAACGTTATACGTTATTACGTAATAGTATATAACGTTATACGTCATTATGTAATAGTATATAACGTTATACGTCATTACGTAAAAGCATATAACGTTATACGTTAATACGTGATAGTGTATAACGTTATTCCTTAGTACGTAATAGTATATTACGTTATACGTTAGTACGTAATATTATATAACGTTACACCTTAGTACGTATTAGTATATAACGTTATACGTTATTACGTAATAGTATATAACGTTATACGTTATTACGTAATAGTATATAACGTTATACGTTATTACGTAATAGTGTATAACGTTATACGTTATTACGTAATAGTATATAACGTTATACGTTATTACGTAATAGTATATAACGTTATACGTCATTACGTAAAAGCATATAACGTTATACGTTATTACGTGATAGTGTATAACGTTATACGTTATTACGTAATAGTATATAACGTTATACGTTATTACGTAATAGTATATTACGTTATACCTTAGTACGTAATAGTATATTACGTTATACGTTATTACGTAATAGTTTATATCGTTATACGTCATTACGTAATAGTATATAACGTTATACGTTATTACGTAATATTTTATATCGTTATACTTCATTACGTAATAGTATATACCGTCATAGGTTATTACGTAATAGTATATTACGTTATACCTTAGTACGTAATAGTATATTACGTTATACATTATTACGTAATAGTTTATATCGTTATACGTCATTACGTAATAGTATATACCGTTATAGGTTATTACGTAATAGTATATTACGTTATACGTTAGTACGTAATAGTATATAACGTTATACCTTAGTACGTAATAGTATATAACGTTATACGTCATTGTGTAATAGTATATAATGTTATACGTTATTGCGTAATAGTATATAACGTTATACGTCATTACGTCATAGTATATAATGTTATACGTTATTACGTAATAGTATATTACGTTATACGTTATTACGTAATAGTTTATATCGTTATACGTCATTACGTAATAGTATATACCGTTATAGGTTATTACGTAATAGTATATTACGTTATACGTTAGTACGTAATAGTATATAACGTTATACCTTAGTACGTAATAGTATATAACGTTATACGTCATTGTGTAATAGTATATAATGTTATACGTTATTGCGTAATAGTATATAACGTTATACGTCATTACGTCATAGTATATAACGTTATACGTTATTACGTAATAGTGTATAACGTTATACGTTATTACGTAATAGTATATAACGTTATACGTCATTACGTAATAGCATATAACGTTATACGTTATTACGTAATAGTGTATAACGTTATACGTTATTACGTAATAGTGTATAACGTTATACGTTATTACGTAATAACGTATAACGTTATACGTTATTACGTAATAGTGTATAACGTTATACGTCATTACGTAATAGTATATAACGTTATACGTCATTACGTAATAGTATATAACGTTATACGTTATTACGTAATATTTTATATCGTTATACTTCATTACGTAATAGTATATACCGTCATAGGTTATTACGTAATAGTATATTACGTTATACCTTAGTACGTAATAGTATATTACGTTATACGTTATTACGTAATAGTTTATATCGTTATACGTCATTACGTAATAGTATATACCGTTATAGGTTATTACGTAATAGTATATTACGTTATACGTTAGTACGTAATAGTATATAACGTTATACCTTAGTACGTAATAGTATATAACGTTATACGTCATTGTGTAATAGTATATAATGTTATACGTTATTGCGTAATAGTATATAACGTTATACGTCATTACGTCATAGTATATAATGTTATACGTTATTACGTAATAGTATATAACGTTATACGTCATTACGTAATAGTATATTACGTTATACGTTAGTACGTAATAGGATATAACGTTATTCTTTATAAGGTAATACTACATAACGTTATACGTCATAAGGTAATACTACATAACGTTATACGTCATTACGTCATAGTATATAATGTTATACGTTATTACGTAATAGTATATAACGTTATACGTCATTACGTAGTAGTATATTACGTTATACGTTAGTACGTAATAGGATATAACGTTATACGTCATTACGTAGTAGTATATTACGTTATACGTTAGTACGTAATAGGATATAACGTTATTCTTTATAAGGTAATACTACATAACGTTAAACGTCATAAGGTAATACTACATAACGTTATACGTCATTACGTAATAGTGTATAACGTTATACGTTATTACGTAATACTATTTAACGTTATACGTTATTACGTAATAGTATATAACGTTATACGTTATTACGTAATAGTGTATAACGTTATACGTTATTACGTAATAGTATATAACGTTATACGTTATTACGTAATAGTATATAACGTTGTACGTTATTACGTAATAGTGTATAACGTTATACGTTATTACGTAATAGTATATAACGTTATACGTTATTTCATAATAGTATTTAACGTTATACGTTATTACGTAATAGTGTATAACGTTATCCGTTATTACGTAATAGTATATAACGTTATACGTTATTACGTAATAGTATATAACGTTATACGTCATTACGTAATAGCATATAACGTTATACGTTATTACGTAATAGTTTATATCGTTATACGTCATTACGTAATAGTATATACCGTTATACGTTATTACGTAATAGTATATTACGTTATACCTTAGTACGTAATAGTATATTACGTTATACGTTATTACGTAATAGTTTATATCGTTATACGTCATTACGTAATAGTATATACCGTTATAGGTTATTATGTAATAGTATAATACGTTATACGTTAGTACATAATAGTATATAAAGTTATACCTTAGTACGTAATAGTATAAAACGTTATACGTTATTACGTAATAGTATATAACGTTATACGTCATTACATAATAGTATATACCGTTATACGTTATTACGAAATAGTATTTAACGTTATACGTCATTGCGTAATAGTATATACCGTTACACGTTATTACGTAATAGTATATTACGTTATACGTTAGTACGTAATAGTATATGACGTTATACGTTATTACGTAATAGTATATAACGTTATACGTTATTACGTAATGGTATATAACGTTATATACTATTACGTAATGACGTATAACGTTATACGTTATTACGTAATAGTATATAACGTTATACGTTATTACGTAATAGTATATAACGTTATACGTCATTACGTAATAGTATATAACGTTATACGTTATTACGTAATAGTGTATAACGTTATACGTTATTACGTAATAGTATATAACGTTATACGTTATTACGTAATAGTATATAACGTTATACGTTATTACGTAATAGTGTATAACGTTATACGTTATTACGTAATAGTATATAACGTTATACGTTATTACGTAATAGTATATAACGTTATACGTCATTACGTAATAGCATATAACGTTATACGTTATTACGTAATAGTATATAACGTTATACGTTATTACGTAATAGTTTATATCGTTATACGTCATTACGTAATAGTATATACCGTTATACGTTATTACGTAACAGTTTATATCGTTATACGTCATTACGTAATAGTATATGACGTTGTACGTTATTACGTAAGAGTGTATAACGTTATACGTTTTTACGTAATAGTATATAACGTTATACGTTATTACGTAACAGTATATAACGTTATACGTTATTACGTAATAGTGTATAACGTTATCCGTTATTACGTAATAGTATATAACGTTATACGTTATTACGTAATAGTATATAACGTTATACGTCATTACGTAATAGCATATAACGTTATACGTTATTTCGTAATAGTGTATAACGTTATACGTTATTACGTAATAGTGTATAACGTTATACGTCATTACGTAATAGTATATAACGTTATACGTCATTACGTAATATTATATTACGTTATACGTTATTACGTAATAGTTTATATCGTTATACGTCATTACGTAATAGTATATACCGTTATACGTTATTACGTAATAGTATATTACGTTATACCTTAGTACGTAATAGTATATTACGTTATACGTTATTACGTAATAGTTTATATCGTTATACGTCATTACGTAATAGTATATACCGTTATAGGTTATTATGTAATAGTATATTTCGTTATACGTTAGTACATAATAGTATATAAAGTTATACCTTAGTACGTAATAGTATAAAACGTTATACGTTATTACGTAATAGTATATACCGTTATACGTCATTACGTAATAGTATATACCGTTATACGTTATTACGAAATAGTATTTAACGTTCTACGTCATTACGTAATAGTATATACCGTTACACGTTATTACGTAATAGTATATTACGTTATACGTTAGTACGTAATAGTATATGACGTTATACGTTATTACGTAATAGTATATAACGTTATTCGTTATTACGTAATGGTATATAACGTTATATGTTATTACGTAATAGTGTATAACGTTATACGTTATTACGTAATAGTATATAACGTTATACGTTATTACGTAATAGTATATAACGTTATACGTCATTACGTAGTAGTATATAACGTTATACGTTATTACGTAATAGTGTATAACGTTATACGTCATTACGTAATAGTATATTACGTTATACGTGTTTACGTAATAGTATATTACGTTATACGTTAGTACGTAATAGTATATAACGTTATACGTTAGTACGTAATAGTATATAATGTTATACCTTAGTACGTAATAGTATATAACGTTATACGTTATTTCATAATAGTATTTAACGTTATACGTTAGTACGTAATAGTATATAACGTTATACGTTATTACGTAATAGTATATGACGTTATACCTTAGTACGTATTAGTATATAACGTTATACGTTATTACGTAATAGTATATAACGTTATACGTTATTACGTAATAGTATATAACGTTATACGTCATTACGTAATAGTATATAACGTTATACGTCATTACGTAATAGTATATAACGTTATACCTTAGTAGGTAATAGTATATAACGTTATACGTTATTACGTAATAGTATATGACGTTATACCTTAGTACGTATTAGTATATAACGTTATACGTTATTACATAATAGTATTTAACGTTATACGTTATTACGTAACAGTTTATATCGTTATACGTCATTACGTAATAGTATATACCGTTATACGTTATTACGTAATAGTCTATTACGTTATACGCTATTACGTAATAGTGTATTACGTTATACGTTAGTACGTAATAGTATACAACGTTATACCTTAGTAGGTAATAGTATATAATGTTATACGTTAGTACGTAATAGTATATAACGTTATACCTTAGTACGTAATAGTATATAACGTTATACGTAATCAGGTAATACTATATAACGTTATACGTCATTACGTAATAGTATATAACGTTATACGTCATTACGTAATATTATATTACGTTATACGTTATTACGTAATAGTTTATATCGTTATACGTCATTACGTAATAGTATATACCGTTATACGTTATTACGTAATAGTATATTACGTTATACCTTAGTACGTAATAGTATATTACGTTATACGTTATTACGTAATAGTTTATATCGTTATACGTCATTACGTAATAGTATATACCGTTATAGGTTATTATGTAATAGTATATTACGTTATACGTTAGTACATAATAGTATATAAAGTTATACCTTAGTACGTAATAGTATAAAACGTTATACGTTATTACGTAATAGTATATAACGTTATACGTCATTACGTAATAGTATATACCGTTATACGTTATTACGAAATAGTATTTAACGTTATACGTCATTACGTAATAGTATATACCGTTACACGTTATTACGTAATAGTATATTACGTTATACGTTAGTACGTAATAGTATATGACGTTATACGTTATTACGTAATAGTGTATAACGTTATACGTTATTACGTAATAGTATATACCGTTATACGTTATTACGTAATAGTATATTACGTTATAACTTAGTACGTAATAGTATATTACGTTATACGTTAGTACGTAATAGTATATAACGTTATACCTTAGTACGTATTAGTATATAACGTTATACGTTATTACGTAATAGTATATAACGTTATACGTTATTACGTAATCGTATATAACGTTATACGTCATTACGTAATAGTGTATAACGTTATACGTTATTACGTAATAGTATATAACGTTATACGTTATTACGTAATGGTATATAACGTTATACGTCATTACGTAATAGCATATAACGTTATACGTTATTACGTAATAGCATATAACGTTATACGTTGTTACGTAATTGTGTATAACGTTATATGTCATTACGTAATAGTATATAACGTTATACGTCATTACGTAATAGTATATAACGTTATACGTTATTACGTAATAGTATATAACGTTATACGTTATTACGTAATAGTTTATATCGTTATACGTCATTACGTAATAGTATATACCGTTATAGGTTATTACGTAATAGTATATTACGTTATACCTTAGTACGTAATAGTATATTACGTTATACGTTATTACGTAATAGTTTATATCGTTATACGTCATTACGTAATAGAATATACCGTTATAGGTTATTACGTAATAGTATATTACGTTATACGTCATTACGTAATAGTATATACCATTACACGTTATTACGTAATAGTATATTACGTTATACGTTAGTACGTAATAGTATATGACGTTATACGTTATTACGTAATAGTATATAACGTTATACGTTATTACGTAATAGTATATAACGTTATACGTCATTACGTAATGGTATATAACGTTATATGTTATTACGTAATAGTGTATAACGTTATACGTTATTACGTAATAGTATATACCGTTATACGTTATTACGTAATAGTATATTACGTTATAACTTAGTACGTAATAGTATATTACGTTATACGTTAGTACGTAATAGTATATAACGTTATACGTTATTACGTAATAGTATATAACGTTATACGTCATTACGTAATGGTATATAACGTTATATGTTATTACGTAATAGTGTATAACGTTATACGTTATTACGTAATAGTATATACCGTTATACGTTATTACGTAATAGTATATTACGTTATAACTTAGTACGTAATAGTATATTACGTTATACGTTAGTACGTAATAGTATATAACGTTATACCTTAGTACGTAATAGTATATACCGTTATACGTTATTACGTAATAGTATATTACGTTATACCTTAGTACGTAATAGTATATTACGTTATACGTTAGTACGTAATAGTATATAACGTTATACCTTAGTACGTATTAGTATATAACGTTATACGTTATTACGTAATAGTATATAACGTTATACGTTATTACGTAATCGTATATAACGTTATACGTCATTACGTAATAGTGTATAACGTTATACGTTATTACGTAATAGTATATAACGTTATACGTTATTACGTAATAGTATATAACGTTATACGTCATTACGTAATAGCATATAACGTTATATACTATTACGTAATAACGTATAACGTTATATACTATTACGTAATGACGTATAACGTTATATGTCATTACGTAATAGTATATAACGTTATACGTTAGTACGTAATAGTATATAACGTTATACGTTATTACGTAATAGTATATAACGTTATACGTTATTACGTAATAGTTTATATCGTTATACGTCATTACGTAATAATATATACCGTTATAGGTTATTACGTAATAGTATATTACGTTATACCTTAGTACGTAATAGTATATTACGTTATACGTTATTACGTAATAGTTTATATCGTTATACGTCATTACGTAATAGAATATACCGTTATAGGTTATTACGTAATAGTATATTACGTTATACGTTAGTACGTAAGAGTATATAAAGTTATACCTTAGTACGTAATAGTATAAAACGTTATACGTTATTACGTAATAGTATATAACGTTATACGTCATTATGTAATAGTATATACCGTTATACGTTATTACGAAATAGTATTTAACGTTATACGTCATTACGTAATAGTATATACCATTACACGTTATTACGTAATAGTATATTACGTTATACGTTAGTACGTAATAGTATATGACGTTATACGTTATTACGTAATAGTATATAACGTTATACGTTATTACGTAATAGTATATGACGTTATACCTTAGTACGTATTAGTATATAACGTTATACGTTATTACATAATAGTATTTAACGTTATACGTTATTACGTAACAGTTTATATCGTTATACGTCATTACGTAATAGTATATACCGTTATACGTTATTACGTAATAGTATATTACGTTATACGCTATTACGTAATAGTGTATTACGTTATACGTTAGTACGTAATAGTATACAACGTTATACCTTAGTAGGTAATAGTATATAATGTTATACGTTAGTACGTAATAGTATATAACGTTATACCTTAGTACGTAATAGTATATAACGTTATACGTAATCAGGTAATACTATATAACGTTATACGTCATTACGTAATAGTATATAACGTTATACGTTATTACGTAATGGTATATAACGTTATATGTTATTACGTAATAGTGTGTAACGTTATACGTTATTACGTAATAGTATATAACGTTATACGTTATTACGTAATAGTATATAACGTTATACGTCATTACGTAGTAGTACATAACGTTATACGTTATTACGTAATAGTGTATAACGTTATACGTCATTACGTAATAGTATATTACGTTATACGTGTTTACGTAATAGTATATTACGTTATACGTTAGTACGTAATAGTATATAACGTTATACCTTAGTACGTAATAGTATATACCGTTATACGTTATTACGTAATAGTATATAACGTTATACGTTATTACGTAATAGTATATAACGTTATACGTTATTACGTAATAGTGTATAACGTTATACGTTATTACGTAATAGTATATACCGTTATACGTTATTACGTAATAGTATATTACGTTATAACTTAGTACGTAATAGTATATTACGTTATACGTTAGTACGTAATAGTATATAACGTTATACCTTAGTACGTATTAGTATATAACGTTATACGTTATTACGTAATAGTATATAACGTTATACGTTATTACGTAATCGTATATAACGTTATACGTCATTACGTAATAGTGTATAACGTTATACGTTATTACGTAATAGTATATAACGTTATACGTTATTACGTAATAGTATATAACGTTATACGTCATTACGTAATAGCATATAACGTTATACGTTATTACGTAATAGCATATAACGTTATACGTTATTACGTAATTGTGTATAACGTT
Source organism: Bombus pascuorum (assembly GCF_905332965.1). NCBI lineage: Eukaryota > Metazoa > Arthropoda > Insecta > Hymenoptera > Apidae > Bombus > Bombus pascuorum. Next base: position 2,827,768 of record NC_083493.1, read on the forward strand.
ATATGTCATTACGTAATAGTATATAACGTTATACGTCATTACGTAATAGTATATAACGTTATACGTTATTACGTAATAGTATATTACGTTATACGTGTTTACGTAATAGTATATTACGTTATACGTTAGTACGTAATAGTATATAACGTTATACCTTAGTACGTAATAGTATATACCGTTATACGTTATTACGTAATAGTATATAACGTTATACGTTATTACGTAATAGTATATAACGTTATACGTTATTACGTAATAGTGTATAACGTTATACGTTATTACGTAATAGTATATACCGTTATACGTTATTACGTAATAGTATATTACGTTATAACTTAGTACGTAATAGTATATTACGTTATACGTTAGTACGTAATAGTATATAACGTTATACCTTAGTACGTATTAGTATATAACGTTATACGTTATTACGTAATAGTATATAACGTTATACGTTATTACGTAATCGTATATAACGTTATACGTCATTACGTAATAGTGTATAACGTTATACGTTATTACGTAATAGTATATAACGTTATACGTTATTACGTAATAGTATATAACGTTATACGTCATTACGTAATAGCATATAACGTTATACGTTATTACGTAATAGCATATAACGTTATACGTTATTACGTAATTGTGTATAACGTTATATGTCATTACGTAATAGTATATAACGTTATACGTCATTACGTAATAGTACATAACGTTATACGTTATTACGTAATAGTATATAACGTTATACGTTATTACGTAATAGTTTATATCGTTATACGTCATTACGTAATAGTATATACCGTTATAGGTTATTACGTAATAGTATATTACGTTATACCTTAGTACGTAATAGTATATTACGTTATACGTTATTACGTAATAGTTTATATCGTTATACGTCATTACGTAATAGAATATACCGTTATAGGTTATTACGTAATAGTATATTACGTTATACGTCATTACGTAATAGTATATACCATTACACGTTATTACGTAATAGTATATTACGTTATACGTTAGTACGTAATAGTATATGACGTTATACGTTATTACGTAATAGTATATAACGTTATACGTTATTACGTAATAGTATATAACGTTATACGTCATTACGTAATGGTATATAACGTTATATGTTATTACGTAATAGTGTATAACGTTATACGTTATTACGTAATAGTATATACCGTTATACGTTATTACGTAATAGTATATTACGTTATAACTTAGTACGTAATAGTATATTACGTTATACGTTAGTACGTAATAGTATATAACGTTATACCTTAGTACGTAATAGTATATACCGTTATACGTTATTACGTAATAGTATATTACGTTATACCTTAGTACGTAATAGTATATTACGTTATACGTTAGTACGTAATAGTATATAACGCTATACCTTAGTACGTATTAGTATATAACGTTATACGTTATTACGTAATAGTATATAACGTTATACGTTATTACGTAATCGTATATAACGTTATACGTCATTACGTAATAGTGTATAACGTTATACGTTATTACGTAATAGTATATAACGTTATACGTTATTACGTAATAGTATATAACGTTATACGTCATTACGTAATAGCATATAACGTTATACGTTATTACGTAATAGCATATAACGTTATACGTTATTACGTAATAGTGTATAACGTTATATGTCATTACGTAATAGTATATAACGTTATACGTCATTACGTAATAGTATATAACGTTATACGTTATTACGTAATAGTATATAACGTTATACGTTATTACGTAATAGTTTATATCGTTATACGTCATTACGTAATAATATATACCGTTATAGGTTATTACGTAATAGTATATTACGTTATACCTTAGTACGTAATAGTATATTACGTTATACGTTATTACGTAATAGTTTATATCGTTATACGTCATTACGTAATAGAATATACCGTTATAGGTTATTACGTAATAGTATATTACGTTATACGTTAGTACGTAAGAGTATATAAAGTTATACCTTAGTACGTAATAGTATAAAACGTTATACGTTATTACGTAATAGTATATAACGTTATACGTCATTATGTAATAGTATATACCGTTATACGTTATTACGAAATAGTATTTAACGTTATACGTCATTACGTAATAGTATATACCATTACACGTTATTACGTAATAGTATATTACGTTATACGTTAGTACGTAATAGTATATGACGTTATACGTTATTACGTAATAGTATATAACGTTATACGTTATTACGTAATAGTATATGACGTTATACCTTAGTACGTATTAGTATATAACGTTATACGTTATTACATAATAGTATTTAACGTTATACGTTATTACGTAACAGTTTATATCGTTATACGTCATTACGTAATAGTATATACCGTTATACGTTATTACGTAATAGTATATTACGTTATACGCTATTACGTAATAGTGTATTACGTTATACGTTAGTACGTAATAGTATACAACGTTATACCTTAGTAGGTAATAGTATATAATGTTATACGTTAGTACGTAATAGTATATAACGTTATACCTTAGTACGTAATAGTATATAACGTTATACGTAATCAGGTAATACTACACCCTTCGACAAAAAGATAGCACATGTGTGCTATCATTAATTTCTCATAGATAGAGTCCGAATTTCCCAAGTTTGACGAATGGCATATAAACAGTACCTTGTAGTAATAAGGTATATGAGCTTGAAACTGTATCTTCGCTATTCCTCTTGTATTTATCAACAATGATTGTGAAATCCGGTCGGCGAAATGATAGCACACCAAGCATTTTGTTTCCATTCCTTAGTATTTCTGTGTATTCTGAGTGGTGTAGACGTAGTGAAAAGTAGAAGAATTTCATTAGAAACCTTACAAATTTCGATTCAAACAATGGGACGTGGAAAACAGCTAAATAGTGAAGAGATTCAAACAGTTTTGAAATTAAAGAAAGAAAACTTTACTATTTCTAAAATTGCAAAAGTTCTCAGTAGAAGTCGGAAAGTCATTTATAATTTACTGAAAGATGTAAATAATTATGGAACAAAAAAAAGCAGTGGGAGACCTTCCGCGATTAGTACTCGTGAAAAACGTGCAATTTTACGTGCCGCGTCAAATTCGCTTCTCACGTCACGTGAAATTGCAGAAAAAGTTGGCGTAAAAACTAATCCTCGGAATGTCAGACGTGTACTACAACAATCCGCGCACATAAAGCGGATGAAATTAAAACGAAGACCAGCTCTAAAGCAGATTCACAAGGAGCATCGATTATATTTTGCAAAAGAACATATACGGTGGAACAAGAAGTGGAGGAAAGTTATATTTACAGATGAAAAAAGATTTAATTTAGATGGCCCAGATGGATTCAATTTTTACTATCATGATGTAAGAAAAAAAAAATTGTCACAAATACGGCGTCAAATGGGTGGAGGTAGCATTATGCTTTGGGCAGGTATTGGGTATAACGGAAAGACTGATTTAATATCAATTCGCAGCAAGATGAATGCTATAACCTATCGTAATTTGATACAAAATCAAATTGCAAAGTACGCAACACATATTGCGAGACAAGATTTTATTTTTCAGCAAGATAATGCTGCAGTTCACACCGCTAAGGTTGTGAAAGAATATTTTTCAACAGAAAATATTGCAGTTTTGGACTGGCCTGCATGCTCCCCCGATTTAAACATAATCGAAAACTGTTGGAGTAAATTAAGCAATGCCGTTTATAGAGAAAATAGGCAATTTGAAAGTATTAATCAGTTAAAAAAGTGCCTTGAAGAGGAATGGAGAAATATATCGCTGGATTATATTAGAAAACTATATCGTTCTTTGCCGAAACGAATGCTGGAGGTGGTGGAGAATAAGGGAGGATCCACACATTATTAAATTTTAAAAGGTTTTTTATTTTTGTACAATTTAGTAGATAATAAACACTACAACTTTTGAAAGTGTGCTATCATTTCGCCGACCGGATTTCACAATCATTGTTGATAAATACAAGAGGAATAGCGAAGATACAGTTTCAAGCTCATATACCTTATTACTACAAGGTACTGTTTATATGCCATTCGTCAAACTTGGGAAATTCGGACTCTATCTATGAGAAATTAATGATAGCACACATGTGCTATCTTTTTGTCCAAGGGTGTATATAACGTTATACGTCATTACGTAATAGTATATAACGTTATACGTCATTACGTAATATTATATTACGTTATACGTTATTACGTAATAGTTTATATCGTTATACGTCATTACGTAATAGTATATACCGTTATACGTTATTACGTAATAGTATATTACGTTATACCTTAGTACGTAATAGTATATGACGTTATACGTTATTACGTAATAGTTTATATCGTTATACGTCATTACGTAATAGTATATACCGTTATAGGTTATTATGTAATAGTATATTACGTTATACGTTAGTACATAATAGTATATAAAGTTATACCTTAGTACGTAATAGTATAAAACGTTATACGTTATTACGTAATAGTATATAACGTTATACGTCATTACGTAATAGTATATACCGTTATACGTTATTACGAAATAGTATTTAACGTTATACGTCATTACGTAATAGTATATACCGTTACACGTTATTACGTAATAGTATATTACGTTATACGTTAGTACGTAATAGTATATGACGTTATACGTTATTACGTAATAGTATAAAACGTTATACGTTATTACGTAATGGTATATAACGTTATATGTTATTACGTAATAGTGTATAACGTTATACGTTATTACGTAATAGTATATAACGTTATACGTTATTACGTAATAGTATATAACGTTATACGTCATTACGTAGTAGTACATAACGTTATACGTTATTACGTAATAGTGTATAACGTTATACGTCATTACGTAATAGTATATTACATTATACGTGTTTACGTAATAGTATATTACGTTATACGTTAGTACGTAATAGTATATAACGTTATACCTTAGTACGTAATAGTATATACCGTTATACGTTATTACGTAATAGTATATAACGTTATACGTTATTACGTAATAGTATATAACGTTATACGTTATTACGTAATAGTGTATAACGTTATACGTTATTACGTAATAGTATATACCGTTATACGTTATTACGTAATAGTATATTACGTTATAACTTAGTACGTAATAGTATATTACGTTATACGTTATTACGTAATAGTATATAACGTTATACCTTAGTACGTATTAGTATATAACGTTATACGTTATTACGTAATAGTATATAACGTTATACGTTATTACGTAATCGTATATAACGTTATACGTCATTACGTAATAGTGTATAACGTTATACGTTATTACGTAATAGTATACAACGTTATACGTTATTACGTAATAGTTTATATCGTTATACGTCATTACGTAATAGTATATACCGTTATAGGTTATTACGTAATAGTATATTACGTTATACCTTAGTACGTAATAGTATATTACGTTATACGTTATTACGTAATAGTTTATATCGTTATACGTCATTACGTAATAGAATATACCGTTATAGGTTATTACGAAATAGTATATTACGTTATACGTTAGTACGTAAGAGTATATAAAGTTATACCTTAGTACGTAATAGTATAAAACGTTATACGTTATTACGTAATAGTATATAACGTTATACGTCATTATGTAATAGTATATACCGTTATACGTTATTACGAAATAGTATTTAACGTTATACGTCATTACGTAATAGTATATACCATTACACGTTATTACGTAATAGTATATTACGTTATACGTTAGTACGTAATAGTATATGACGTTATACGTTATTACGTAATAGTATATAACGTTATACGTTATTACGTAATAGTATATAACGTTATACGTCATTACGTAATGGTATATAACGTTATATGTTATTACGTAATAGTGTATAACGTTATACGTTATTACGTAATAGTATATAACGTTATACGTTATTACGTAATAGTATATAACGTTATACGTCATTACGTAATAGTATATAACGTTATACGTTATTACGTAATAGTGTATAACGTTATACGTCATTACGTAATAGTATATTACGTTATACGTGTTTACGTAATAGTATATTACGTTATACGTTAGTACGTAATAGTATATAATGTTATACCTTAGTACGTAATAGTATATAACGTTATACGTTATTTCATAATAGTATTTAACGTTATACGTTAGTACGTAATAGTATATAACGTTATACGTTATTACGTAATAGTATATGACGTTATACCTTAGTACGTATTAGTATATAACGTTATACGTTATTACGTAATAGTATATAACGTTATACGTTATTACGTAATAGTATATAACGTTATACGTCATTACGTAATAGCATATAACGTTATACGTTATTACGTAATAGCATATAACGTTATACGTTATTACGTAATAGTGTATAACGTTATATGTCATTACGTAATAGTATATAACGTTATACGTCATTACGTAATAGTATATAACGTTATACGTTATTACGTAATAGTATATAACGTTATACGTTATTACGTAATAGTTTATATCGTTATACGTCATTACGTAATAATATATACCGTTATAGTTTATTACGTAATAGTATATTACGTTATACCTTAGTACGTAATAGTATATTACGTTATACGTTATTACGTAATAGTTTATATCGTTATACGTCATTACGTAATAGAATATACCGTTATAGGTTATTACGTAATAGTATATAACGTTATACGTTAGTACGTAAGAGTATATAAAGTTATACCTTAGTACGTAATAGTATAAAACGTTATACGTTATTACGTAATAGTATATAACGTTATACGTCATTATGTAATAGTATATACCGTTATACGTTATTACGTAACAGTTTATATCGTTATACGTCATTACGTAATAGTATATACCGTTATACGTTATTACGTAATAGTATATTACGTTATACGCTATTACGTAATAGTGTATTACGTTATACGTTAGTACGTAATAGTATACAACGTTATACCTTAGTAGGTAATAGTATATAATGTTATACGTTAGTACGTAATAGTATATAACGTTATACCTTAGTACGTAATAGTATATAACGTTATACGTAATCAGGTAATACTATATAACGTTATACGTCATTACGTAATAGTATATAACGTTATACGTCATTACGTAATATTATATTACGTTATACGTTATTACGTAATAGTTTATATCGTTATACGTCATTACGTAATAGTATATACCGTTATACGTTATTACGTAATAGTATATTACGTTATACCTTAGTACGTAATAGTATATGACGTTATACGTTATTACGTAATAGTTTATATCGTTATACGTCATTACGTAATAGTATATACCGTTATAGGTTATTATGTAATAGTATATTACGTTATACGTTAGTACATAATAGTATATAAAGTTATACCTTAGTACGTAATAGTATAAAACGTTATACGTTATTACGTAATAGTATATAACGTTATACGTCATTACGTAATAGTATATACCGTTATACGTTATTACGAAATAGTATTTAACGTTATACGTCATTACGTAATAGTATATACCGTTACACGTTATTACGTAATAGTATATTACGTTATACGTTAGTACGTAATAGTATATGACGTTATACGTTATTACGTAATAGTATATAACGTTATACGTTATTACGTAATGGTATATAACGTTATATGTTATTACGTAATAGTGTATAACGTTATACGTTATTACGTAATAGTATATAACGTTATACGTTATTACGTAATAGTATATAACGTTATACGTCATTACGTAGTAGTACATAACGTTATACGTTATTACGTAATAGTGTATAACGTTATACGTCATTACGTAATAGTATATTACATTATACGTGTTTACGTAATAGTATATTACGTTATACGTTAGTACGTAATAGTATATAACGTTATACCTTAGTACGTAATAGTATATACCGTTATACGTTATTACGTAATAGTATATAACGTTATACGTTATTACGTAATTGTATATAACGTTATACGTTATTACGTAATAGTGTATAACGTTATACGTTATTACGTAATAGTATATACCGTTATACGTTATTACGTAATAGTATATTACGTTATAACTTAGTACGTAATAGTATATTACGTTATACGTTAGTACGTAATAGTATATAACGTTATACCTTAGTACGTATTAGTATATAACGTTATACGTTATTACGTAATAGTATATAACGTTATACGTTATTACGTAATCGTATATAACGTTATACGTCATTACGTAATAGTGTATAACGTTATACGTTATTACGTAATAGTATATAACGTTATACGTTATTACGTAATAGTTTATATCGTTATACGTCATTACGTAATAGTATATACCGTTATAGGTTATTACGTAATAGTATATTACGTTATACCTTAGTACGTAATAGTATATTACGTTATACGTTATTACGTAATAGTTTATATCGTTATACGTCATTACGTAATAGAATATACCGTTATAGGTTATTACGTAATAGTATATTACGTTATACGTTAGTACGTAAGAGTATATAAAGTTATACCTTAGTACGTAATAGTATAAAACGTTATACGTTATTACGTAATAGTATATAACGTTATACGTCATTATGTAATAGTATATACCGTTATACGTTATTACGAAATAGTATTTAACGTTATACGTCATTACGTAATAGTATATACCATTACACGTTATTACGTAATAGTATAATACGTTATACGTTAGTACGTAATAGTATATGACGTTATACGTTATTACGTAATAGTATATAACGTTATACGTTATTACGTAATAGTATATAACGTTATACGTCATTACGTAATGGTATATAACGTTATATGTTATTACGTAATAGTGTATAACGTTATACGTTATTACATAATAGTATATAACGTTATACGTTATTACGTAATAGTATATAACGTTATACGTCATTACGTAATAGTATATAACGTTATACGTTATTACGTAATAGTGTATAACGTTATACGTCATTACGTAATAGTATATTACGTTATACGTGTTTACGTAATAGTATATTACGTTATATGTTAGTACGTAATAGTATATAAGGTTATACCTTAGTACGTAATAGTATATAACGTTATACGTTATTTCATAATAGTATTTAACGTTATACGTTAGTACGTAATAGTATATAACGTTATACGTTATTACGTAATAGTATATGACGTTATACCTTAGTACGTATTAGTATATAACGTTATACGTTATTACGTAATAGTATATAACGTTATACGTCATTACGTAATAGTATATACCATTACACGTTATTACGTAATAGTATATTACGTTATACGTTAGTACGTAATAGTATATGACGTTATACGTTATTACGTAATAGTATATAACGTTATACGTTATTACGTAATAGTATATGACGTTATACCTTAGTACGTATTAGTATATAACGTTATACGTTATTACATAATAGTATTTAACGTTATACGTTATTACGTAACAGTTTATATCGTTATACGTCATTACGTAATAGTATATACCGTTATACGTTATTACGTAATAGTATATTACGTTATACGCTATTACGTAATAGTGTATTACGTTATACGTTAGTACGTAATAGTATACAACGTTATACCTTAGTAGGTAATAGTATATAATGTTATACGTTAGTACGTAATAGTATATAACGTTATACCTTAGTACGTAATAGTATATAACGTTATACGTAATCAGGTAATACTATATAACGTTATACGTCATTACGTAATAGTATATAACGTTATACGTCATTACGTAATATTATATTACGTTATACGTTATTACGTAATAGTTTATATCGTTATACGTCATTACGTAATAGTATATACCGTTATACGTTATTACGTAATAGTATATTACGTTATACCTTAGTACGTAATAGTATATGACGTTATACGTTATTACGTAATAGTTTATATCGTTATACGTCATTACGTAATAGTATATACCGTTATAGGTTATTATGTAATAGTATATTACGTTATACGTTAGTACATAATAGTATATAAAGTTATACCTTAGTACGTAATAGTATAAAACGTTATACGTTATTACGTAATAGTATATAACGTTATACGTCATTACGTAATAGTATATACCGTTATACGTTATTACGAAATAGTATTTAACGTTATACGTCATTACGTAATAGTATATACCGTTACACGTTATTACGTAATAGTATATTACGTTATACGTTAGTACGTAATAGTATATGACGTTATACGTTATTACGTAATAGTATATAACGTTATACGTTATTACGTAATGGTATATAACGTTATATGTTATTACGTAATAGTGTATAACGTTATACGTTATTACGTAATAGTATATAACGTTATACGTTATTACGTAATAGTATATAACGTTATACGTCATTACGTAGTAGTACATAACGTTATACGTTATTACGTAATAGTGTATAACGTTATACGTCATTACGTAATAGTATATTACATTATACGTGTTTACGTAATAGTATATTACGTTATACGTTAGTACGTAATAGTATATAACGTTATACCTTAGTACGTAATAGTATATACCGTTATACGTTATTACGTAATAGTATATAACGTTATACGTTATTACGTAATTGTATATAACGTTATACGTTATTACGTAATAGTGTATAACGTTATACGTTATTACGTAATAGTATATACCGTTATACGTTATTACGTAATAGTATATTACGTTATAACTTAGTACGTAATAGTATATTACGTTATACGTTAGTACGTAATAGTATATAACGTTATACCTTAGTACGTATTAGTATATAACGTTATACGTTATTACGTAATAGTATATAACGTTATACGTTATTACGTAATCGTATATAACGTTATACGTCATTACGTAATAGTGTATAACGTTATACGTTATTACGTAATAGTATATAACGTTATACGTTATTACGTAATAGTTTATATCGTTATACGTCATTACGTAATAGTATATACCGTTATAGGTTATTACGTAATAGTATATTACGTTATACCTTAGTACGTAATAGTATATTACGTTATACGTTATTACGTAATAGTTTATATCGTTATACGTCATTACGTAATAGAATATACCGTTATAGGTTATTTCGTAATAGTATATTACGTTATACGTTAGTACGTAAGAGTATATAAAGTTATACCTTAGTACGTAATAGTATAAAACGTTATACGTTATTACGTAATAGTATATAACGTTATACGTCATTATGTAATAGTATATACCGTTATACGTTATTACGAAATAGTATTTAACGTTATACGTCATTACGTAATAGTATATACCATTACACGTTATTACGTAATAGTATAATACGTTATACGTTAGTACGTAATAGTATATGACGTTATACGTTATTACGTAATAGTATATAACGTTATACGTTATTACGTAATAGTATATAACGTTATACGTCATTACGTAATGGTATATAACGTTATATGTTATTACGTAATAACGTATAACGTTATACGTTATTACGTAACAGTATATAACGTTATACGTTATTACGTAATAGTATATAACGTTATACGTCATAAAGTAATAGTATATAACGTTATACGTTATTACGTAATTGTCTACAACGTTATACGTCATTACGTAATAGTATATTACGTTATACGTGTTTACGTAATAGTATATTACGTTATACGTTAGTACGTAATAGTATATAATGTTATACCTTAGTACGTAATAGTATATAACGTTATACGTTATTTCATAATAGTATTTAACGTTATACGTTAGTACGTAATAGTATATAACGTTATACGTTATTACGTAATAGTATATGACGTTATACATTAGTACGTATTAGTATATAACGTTATACGTTATTACGTAATAGTATATAACGTTATACGTTATTACGTAATAGTATATAACGTTATACGTCATTACGTAATAGTATATAACGTTATACGTCATTACGTAATAGTATATAACGCTATACCTTAGTAGGTAATAGTATATAACGTTATACGTTATTACGTAATAGTATATGACGTTATACCTTAGTACGTATTAGTATATAACGTTATACGTTATTACACAATAGTATTTAACGTTATACGTTATTACGTAACAGTTTATATCGTTATACGTCATTACGTAATAGTATATACCGTTATACGTTATTACGTAATAGTATATTACGTTATACGTGTTTACGTAATAGTATATTACGTTATACGTTAGTACGTAATAGTATATAACGTTATACCATAGTACGTAATAGTATATAACGTTATACGTTATTTCATAATAGTATTTAACGTTATACGTTAGTACGTAATAGTATATAACGTTATACGTTATTACGCAATAGTATATGACGTTATACGTTATTACGTAATAGTATATAACGTTATACGTCATTACGCAATAGTATATGACGTTATACGTTATTACGTAATAGTGTATAACGTTATACGTTATTACGTAATAGTATATAACGTTATACGTTATTACGTAATAGTATATAACGTTATACGTTATTACGTAATAGTGTATAACGTTATACGTTATTACGTAATAGTGTATAACGTTATACGTTATTACGTAATAGTATATAACGTTATACGTTATTACGTAATAGTATATAACGTTATACGTTATTACGTAACAGTTTATATCGTTATACGTCATTACGTAATAGTATATACCGTTATACGTTATTACGAAATAGTATTTAACGTTATACGTCATTACGTAATAGTGTATAACGTTATACGTCATTACGTAACAGTTCATATCGTTACACGTCATTACGTAATAGTATATTACGTTATACGTTAGTACGTAATAGTATATAACGTTATACCTTAGTACGTATTACTATATAACGTTATACGTTATTACGTAATAGTATATAACGTTATACGTCATTACGTAATAGTATATAACGTATATGTTATTACGTAATAGTGTATAACGTTATACGTTATTACGTAATAGTATATAACGTTATACGTTATTACGTAATAGTATATAACGTTATACGTCATTATGTAGTAGTATATAACGTTATACGTTATTACGTAATAGTGTATAACGTTATACGTCATTACGTAATAGTATATGACGTTGTACGTTATTACGTAATAGTATATAACGTTATACGTCATTACGTAATAGTATATAACGTTATACGTCATTACGTAATAATATATAACGTTATACGTTATTACGTAACAGTTCATATCGTTACACGTCATTACGTAATAGTATATGACGTTGTACGTTATTACGTAATAGTGTATAACGTTATACGTTAGTACGTAATAGTATATAACGTTATACCTTAGTACGTAATAGTATATACCGTTATACGTTATTACGTAATAGTATATAACGTTATACGTTATTACGTAATAGTATATAACGTTATACGTTATTACGTAATAGTGTATAACGTTATACGTCATTACGTAATAGTATATGACGTTGTACGTTATTACGTAATAGTATATAACGTTATACGTCATTACGTAATAGTATATAACGTTATACGTCATTACGTAATAATATATAACGTTATACGTTATTACGTAACAGTTCATATCGTTACACGTCATTACGTAATAGTATATTACGTTATACGTGTTTACGTAATAGTATATTACGTTATACGTTAGTACGTAATAGTATATAACGTTATACCTTAGTACGTAATAGTATATACCGTTATACGTTATTACGTAATAGTATATAACGTTATACGTTATTACGTAATAGTATATAACGTTATACGTTATTACGTAATAGTGTATAACGTTATACGTTATTACGTAATAGTATATACCGTTATACGTTATTACGTAATAGTATATTACGTTATAACTTAGTACGTAATAGTATATTACGTTATACGTTAGTACGTAATAGTATATAACGTTATACCTTAGTACGTATTAGTATATAACGTTATACGTTATTACGTAATAGTATATAACGTTATACGTTATTACGTAATCGTATATAACGTTATACGTCATTACGTAATAGTGTATAACGTTATACGTTATTACGTAATAGTATATAACGTTATACGTTATTACGTAATAGTATATAACGTTATACGTCATTACGTAATAGCATATAACGTTATACGTTATTACGTAATAGCATATAACGTTATACGTTATTACGTAATTGTGTATAACGTTATATGTCATTACGTAATAGTATATAACGTTATACGTCATTACGTAATAGTATATAACGTTATACGTTATTACGTAATAGTATATAACGTTATACGTTATTACGTAATAGTTTATATCGTTATACGTCATTGCGTAATAGTATATACCGTTATAGGTTATTACGTAATAGTATATTACGTTATACCTTAGTACGTAATAGTATATTACGTTATACGTTATTACGTAATAGTTTATATCGTTATACGTCATTACGTAATAGAATATACCGTTATAGGTTATTACGTAATAGTATATTACGTTATACGTCATTACGTAATAGTATATACCATTACACGTTATTACGTAATAGTATATTACGTTATACGTTAGTACGTAATAGTATATGACGTTATACGTTATTACGTAATAGTATATAACGTTATACGTTATTACGTAATAGTATATAACGTTATACGTCATTACGTAATGGTATATAACGTTATATGTTATTACGTAATAGTGTATAACGTTATACGTTATTACGTAATAGTATATACCGTTATACGTTATTACGTAATAGTATATTACGTTATAACTTAGTACGTAATAGTATATTACGTTATACGTTAGTACGTAATAGTATATAACGTTATACCTTAGTACGTAATAGTATATACCGTTATACGTTATTACGTAATAGTATATTACGTTATACCTTAGTACGTAATAGTATATTACGTTATACGTTAGTACGTAATAGTATATAACGTTATACCTTAGTACGTATTAGTATATAACGTTATACGTTATTACGTAATAGTATATAACGTTATACGTTATTACGTAATCGTATATAACGTTATACGTCATTACGTAATAGTGTATAACGTTATACGTTATTACGTAATAGTATATAACGTTATACGTTATTACGTAATAGTATATAACGTTATACGTCATTACGTAATAGCATATAACGTTATACGTTATTACGTAATAGCATATAACGTTATACGTTATTACGTAATAGTGTATAACGTTATATGTCATTACGTAATAGTATATAACGTTATACGTCATTACGTAATAGTATATAACGTTATACGTTATTACGTAATAGTATATAACGTTATACGTTATTACGTAATAGTTTATATCGTTATACGTCATTACGTAATAATATATACCGTTATAGGTTATTACGTAATAGTATATTACGTTATACCTTAGTACGTAATAGTATATTACGTTATACGTTATTACGTAATAGTTTATATCGTTATACGTCATTACGTAATAGAATATACCGTTATAGGTTATTACGTAATAGTATATTACGTTATACGTTCGTACGTAAGAGTATATAAAGTTATACCTTAGTACGTACTAGTATAAAACGTTATACGTTATTACGTAATAGTATATAACGTTATACGTCATTATGTAATAGTATATACCGTTATACGTTATTACGAAATAGTATTTAACGTTATACGTCATTACGTAATAGTATATACCATTACACGTTATTACGTAATAGTATATTACGTTATACGTTAGTACGTAATAGTATATGACGTTATACGTTATTACGTAATAGTATATAACGTTATACGTTATTACGTAATAGTATATGACGTTATACCTTAGTACGTATTAGTATATAACGTTATACGTTATTACATAATAGTATTTAACGTTATACGTTATTACGTAACAGTTTATATCGTTATACGTCATTACGTAATAGTATATACCGTTATACGTTATTACGTAATAGTATATTACGTTATACGCTATTACGTAATAGTGTATTACGTTATACGTTAGTACGTAATAGTATACAACGTTATACCTTAGTAGGTAATAGTATATAATGTTATACGTTAGTACGTAATAGTATATAACGTTATACCTTAGTACGTAATAGTATATAACGTTATACGTAATCAGGTAATACTATATAACGTTATACGTCATTACGTAATAGTATATATCGTTATACGTCATTACGTAATAGTATATACCGTTATACGTTATTACGTAATAGTATATAACGTTATACGTCATTACGTAATAGTATATACCGTTATACGTTATTACGAAATAGTATTTAACGTTATACGTCATTACGTAATAGTATATACCGTTACACGTTATTACGTAATAGTATATTACGTTATACGTTAGTACGTAATAGTATATGACGTTATACGTTATTACGTAATAGTATAAAACGTTATACGTTATTACGTAATGGTATATAACGTTATATGTTATTACGTAATAGTGTATAACGTTATACGTTATTACGTAATAGTATATAACGTTATACGTTATTACGTAATAGTATATAACGTTATACGTCATTACGTAGTAGTACATAACGTTATACGTTATTACGTAATAGTGTATAACGTTATACGTCATTACGTAATAGTATATTACATTATACGTGTTTACGTAATAGTATATTACGTTATACGTTAGTACGTAATAGTATATAACGTTATACCTTAGTACGTAATAGTATATACCGTTATACGTTATTACGTAATAGTATATAACGTTATACGTTATTACGTAATAGTATATAACGTTATACGTTATTACGTAATAGTGTATAACGTTATACGTTATTACGTAATAGTATATACCGTTATACGTTATTACGTAATAGTATATTACGTTATAACTTAGTACGTAATAGTATATTACGTTATACGTTAGTACGTAATAGTATATAACGTTATACCTTAGTACGTATTAGTATATAACGTTATACGTTATTACGTAATAGTATATAACGTTATACGTTATTACGTAATCGTATATAACGTTATACGTCATTACGTAATAGTGTATAACGTTATACGTTATTACGTAATAGTATACAACGTTATACGTTATTACGTAATAGTTTATATCGTTATACGTCATTACGTAATAGTATATACCGTTATAGGTTATTACGTAATAGTATATTACGTTATACCTTAGTACGTAATAGTATATTACGTTTTACGTTATTACGTAATAGTTTATATCGTTATACGTCATTACGTAATAGAATATACCGTTATAGGTTATTACGTAATAGTATATTACGTTATACGTTAGTACGTAAGAGTATATAAAGTTATACCTTAGTACGTAATAGTATAAAACGTTATACGTTATTACGTAATAGTATATAACGTTATACGTCATTATGTAATAGTATATACCGTTATACGTTATTACGAAATAGTATTTAACGTTATACGTCATTACGTAATAGTATATACCATTACACGTTATTACGTAATAGTATATTACGTTATACGTTAGTACGTAATAGTATATGACGTTATACGTTATTACGTAATAGTATATAACGTTATACGTCATTACGTAATAGTATATAACGTTATACGTTATTACGTAATAGTGTATAACGTTATACGTCATTACGTAATAGTATATTACGTTATACGTGTTTACGTAATAGTATATTACGTTATACGTTAGTACGTAATAGTATATAATGTTATACCTTAGTACGTAATAGTATATAACGTTATACGTTATTTCATAATAGTATTTAACGTTATACGTTAGTACGTAATAGTATATAACGTTATACGTTATTACGTAATAGTATATGACGTTATACCTTAGTACGTATTAGTATATAACGTTATACGTTATTACGTAATAGTATATAACGTTATACGTTATTACGTAATAGTATATAACGTTATACGTCATTACGTAATAGCATATAACGTTATACGTTATTACGTAATAGCATATAACGTTATACGTTATTACGTAATAGTGTATAACGTTATATGTCATTACGTAATAGTCTATAACGTTATACGTCATTACGTAATAGTATATAACGTTATACGTTATTACGTAATAGTATATAACGTTATACGTTATTACGTAATAGTTTATATCGTTATACGTCATTACGTAATAATATATACCGTTATAGTTTATTACGTAATAGTATATTACGTTATACCTTAGTACGTAATAGTATATTACGTTATACGTTATTACGTAATAGTTTATATCGTTATACGTCATTACGTAATAGAATATACCGTTATAGGTTATTACGTAATAGTATATAACGTTATACGTTAGTACGTAAGAGTATATAAAGTTATACCTTAGTACGTAATAGTATAAAACGTTATACGTTATTACGTAATAGTATATAACGTTATACGTCATTATGTAATAGTATATACCGTTATACGTTATTACGAAATAGTATTTAACGTTATACGTCATTACGTAATAGTATATACCATTACACGTTATTACGTAATAGTATATTACGTTATACGTTAGTACGTAATAGTATATGACGTTATACGTTATTACGTAATAGTATATAACGTTATACGTTATTACGTAATAGTATATGACGTTATACCTTAGTACGTATTAGTATATAACGTTATACGTTATTACATAATAGTATTTAACGTTATACGTTATTACGTAACAGTTTATATCGTTATACGTCATTACGTAATAGTATATACCGTTATACGTTATTACGTAATAGTATATTACGTTATACGCTATTACGTAATAGTGTATTACGTTATACGTTAGTACGTAATAGTATACAACGTTATACCTTAGTAGGTAATAGTATATAATGTTATACGTTAGTACGTAATAGTATATAACGTTATACCTTAGTACGTAATAGTATATAACGTTATACGTAATCAGGTAATACTATATAACGTTATACGTCATTACGTAATAGTATATAACGTTATACGTCATTACGTAATATTATATTACGTTATACGTTATTACGTAATAGTTTATATCGTTATACGTCATTACGTAATAGTATATACCGTTATACGTTATTACGTAATAGTATATTACGTTATACCTTAGTACGTAATAGTATATGACGTTATACGTTATTACGTAATAGTTTATATCGTTATACGTCATTACGAAATAGTATATACCTTTATAGGTTATTATGTAATAGTATATTACGTTATACGTTAGTACATAATAGTATATAAAGTTATACCTTAGTACGTAATAGTATAAAACGTTATACGTTATTACGTAATAGTATATAACGTTATACGTCATTACGTAATAGTATATACCGTTATACGTTATTACGAAATAGTATTTAACGTTATACGTCATTACGTAATAGTATATACCGTTACACGTTATTACGTAATAGTATATCACGTTATACGTTAGTACGTAATAGTATATGACGTTATACGTTATTACGTAATAGTATATAACGTTATACGTTATTACGTAATGGTATATAACGTTATATGTTATTACGTAATAGTGTATAACGTTATACGTTATTACGTAATAGTATATAACGTTATACGTTATTACGTAATAGTATATAACGTTATACGTCATTACGTAGTAGTACATAACGTTATACGTTATTACGTAATAGTGTATAACGTTATACGTCATTACGTAATAGTATATTACATTATACGTGTTTACGTAATAGTATATTACGTTATACGTTAGTACGTAATAGTATATAACGTTATACCTTAGTACGTAATAGTATATACCGTTATACGTTATTACGTAATAGTATATAACGTTATACGTTATTACGTAATTGTATATAACGTTATACGTTATTACGTAATAGTGTATAACGTTATACGTTATTACGTAATAGTATATACCGTTATACGTTATTACGTAATAGTATATTACGTTATAACTTAGTACGTAATAGTATATTACGTTATACGTTAGTACGTAATAGTATATAACGTTATACCTTAGTACGTATTAGTATATAACGTTATACGTTATTACGTAATAGTATATAACGTTATACGTCATTACGTAATCGTATATAACGTTATACGTCATTACGTAATAGTGTATAACGTTATACGTTATTACGTAATAGTATATAACGTTATACGTTATTACGTAATAGTTTATATCGTTATACGTCATTACGTAATAGTATATACCGTTATAGGTTATTACGTAATAGTATATTACGTTATACCTTAGTACGTAATAGTATATTACGTTATACGTTATTACGTAATAGTTTATATCGTTATACGTCATTACGTAATAGAATATACCGTTATAGGTTATTACGTAATAGTATATTACGTTATACGTTAGTACGTAAGAGTATATAAAGTTATACCTTAGTACGTAATAGTATAAAACGTTATACGTTATTACGTAATAGTATATAACGTTATACGTCATTATGTAATAGTATATACCGTTATACGTTATTACGAAATAGTATTTAACGTTATACGTCATTACGTAATAGTATATACCATTACACGTTATTACGTAATAGTATATTACGTTATACGTTAGTACGTAATAGTATATGACGTTATACGTTATTACGTAATAGTATATAACGTTATACGTTATTACGTAATAGTATATAACGTTATACGTCATTACGTAATGGTATATAACGTTATATGTTATTACGTAATAGTGTATAACGTTATACGTTATTACGTAATAGTATATAACGTTATACGTTATTACGTAATAGTATATAACGTTATACGTCATTACGTAATAGTATATAACGTTATACGTTATTACGTAATAGTGTATAACGTTATACGTCATTACGTAATAGTATATTACGTTATACGTGTTTACGTAATAGTATATTACGTTATACGTTAGTACGTAATAGTATATAATGTTATACCTTAGTACGTAATAGTATATAACGTTATACGTTATTTCATAATAGTATTTAACGTTATACGTTAGTACGTAATAGTATATAACGTTATACGTTATTACGTAATAGTATATGACGTTATACCTTAGTACGTATTAGTATATAACGTTATACGTTATTACGTAATAGTATATAACGTTATACGTTATTACGTAATAGTATATAACGTTATACGTCATTACGTAATAGTATATAACGTTATACGTCATTACGTAATAGTATATAACGCTATACCTTAGTAGGTAATAGTATATAACGTTATACGTTATTACGTAATAGTATATGACGTTATACCTTAGTACGTATTAGTATATAACGTTATACGTTATTACATAATAGTATTTAACGTTATACGTTATTACGTAACAGTTTATATCGTTATACGTCATTACGTAATAGTATATACCGTTATACGTTATTACGTAATAGTATATTACGTTATACGTGTTTACGTAATAGTATATTACGTTATACGTTAGTACGTAATAGTATATAACGTTATACCATAGTACGTAATAGTATATAACGTTATACGTTATTTCATAATAGTATTTAACGTTATACGTTAGTACGTAATAGTATATAACGTTATACGTTATTACGCAATAGTATATGACGTTATACGTTATTACGTAATAGTATATAACGTTATACGTCATTACGCAATAGTATATGACGTTATACGTTATTACGTAATAGTGTATAACGTTATACGTTATTACGTAATAGTATATAACGTTATACGTTATTACGTAATAGTATATAACGTTATACGTTATTACGTAATAGTGTATAACGTTATACGTTATTACGTAATAGTGTATAACGTTATACGTTATTACGTAATAGTATATAACGTTATACGTCATTACGTAAAAGCATATAACGTTATACGTTATTACGTGATAGTATATAACGTTATACGTTATTACGTAATAGTGTATAACGTTATACGTTATTACGTAATAGTATATAACGTTATACGTTATTACGTAATAGTATATAACGTTATACGTCATTACGTAATAGCATATAACGTTATACGTTATTACGTAATAGTATATAACGTTATACGTTATTACGTAATAGTTTATATCGTTATACGTCATTACGTAATAGTATATACCGTTATACGTTATTACGTAATAGTGTATTACGTTATACCTTAGTACGTAATAGTATATTACGTTATACGTTAGTACGTAATAGTATATAACGTTATACCTTAGTACGTATTACTATATAACGTTATACATTATTACGTAATAGTATATAACGTTATACGTCATTACGTAATAGTATATAACGTTATACGTCATTACGTAATAATATATAACGTTATACGTTATTACGTAACAGTTTATATCGTTATACGTCATTACGTAATAGTATATACCGTTATACGTTATTACGAAATAGTATTTAACGTTATACGTCATTACGTAATAGTATATTACGTTATACGTTATTACGTAATAGTGTATAACGTTATACGTTATTACGTAATAGTATATAACGTTATACGTTATTACGTAATAGTATATAACGTTATACGTCATTACGTAATAGCATATAACGTTATACGTTATTACGTAATAGTATATAACGTTATACGTTATTACGTAATATTATATAACGTTATACGTTATTACGAAATAGTATTTAACGTTATACGTCATTACGTAATAGTATATACCGTTACACGTTATTACGTAATAGTATATGACGTTATACGTTATTACGTAATGGTATATAACGTTATATGTTATTACGTAATAGTGTATAACGTTATACGTTATTACGTAATAGTATATAACGTTATACGTTATTACGTAATAGTATATAACGTTATACGTCATTACGTAGTAGTATATAACGTTATACGTTATTACGTAATAGTGTATAACGTTATACGTCATTACGTAATAGTATATGACGTTGTACGTTATTACGTAATAGTATATAACGTTATACGTCATTACGTAATAGTATATAACGTTATACGTCATTACGTAATAATATATAACGTTATACGTTATTACGTAACAGTTCATATCGTTACACGTCATTACGTAATAGTATATGACGTTGTACGTTATTACGTAATAGTGTATAACGTTATACGTTAGTACGTAATAGTATATAACGTTATACCTTAGTACGTATTACTATATAACGTTATACGTTATTACGTAATATTATATAACGTTATACGTTATTACGAAATAGTATTTATCGTTATACGTCATTACGTAATAGTTTATATCGTTTTACGTCATTACGTAATAGTATATACCGTTATACCTTAGTAGGTAATAGTATATAATGTTATACGTTAGTACGTAATAGTATATAACGTTATACCTTAGTACGTAATAGTATATAACGTTATACGTAATCAGGTAATACTATATAACGTTACACGTTAGAACGTAATAGTATATAACGTTATACGTTATAACGTAATAGTATATAACGTTATACGTCATTGTGTAATAGTATATAATGTTATACGTTATTGCGTAATGGTATATAACGTTATACGTCATTACGTCATAGTATATAATGTTATACGTTATTACGTAATAGTATATAACGTTATACGTCATTACGTAATAGTATATTACGTTATACGTTAGTACGTAATAGGATATAACGTTATTCTTTATAAGGTAATACTACATAACGTTATACGTCATAAGGTAATACTACATAACGTTATACGTCATTACGTAATAGTGTATAACGTTATACGTTATTACGTGATAGTGTATAACGTTATACGTTATTACGTAATAGTATGTAACGTTATACGTTATTACGGAATAGTGTATAACGTTATACGTTATTACGTAATAGTATATAACGTTATACGTTATTACGTAATAGTATATAACGTTATACGTCATTACGTAATAGCATATAACGTTATACGTTATTACGTAGTAGTATATAACGTTATACGTTATTACGTAATAGTTTATATCGTTATACGTCATTACGTAATAGTATATACCGTTATACGTTATTACGTAATAGTATATTACGTTATACCTTACTACGTAATAGTATATTACGTTATACGTCATTACGTAATAGTATATTACATTATACGTGTTTACGTAATAGTATATTACGTTATACGTTAGTACGTAATAGTATATAACGTTATACCTTAGTACGTAATGGTATATAACTTTATACGTTATTTCATAATAGTATTTAACGTTATACGTTAGTACGTAATAGTATATAACGTTATACGTTATTACGTAATAGTATATGACGTTATACGTTATTACCTAATAGTATATAACGTTATACGACATTACGTAATAGTATATGACGTTATACGTTATTACGTAATAGTGTATAACGTTATACGTTACTACGTAATAGTATATAACGTTATACGTTATTACGTAATAGTATATAACGTTATACGTTATTACGTAATAGTGTATAACGTTATACGTTATTACGTAATAGTATATAACGTTATACGTTATTACGTAATAGTATATAACGTTATACGTCATTACGTAATAGTATATAACGTTATACGTTATTACGTAATAGTATATAACGTTATACGTCATTATGTAATAGTATATACCGTTATACGTTATTACGAAATAGTATTAAACGTTATACGTCATTACGTAATAGTATATATCATTACACGTTATTACGTAATAGTATATTACGTTATACGTTAGTACGTAATAGTATATGACGTTATGCGTTATTACGTAATAGTATATAACGTTATACGTTATTACGTAATAGTATATAACGTTATACGTCATTACGTAATGGTATATAACGTTATACGTTATTACGTAATAGTGTATAACGTTATACGTTATTACGTAATAGTATATAACGTTATACGTTATTACGTAATAGTATATAACGTTATACGTTATTACGTAATAGTATATAACGTTATACGTCATTACGTAATAGTATATAACGTTATACGTTATTACGTAATAGTGTATAACGTTATACGTCATTACGTAATAGTATATTACGTTATACGTGTTTACGTAATAGTATATTATGTTATACGTTAGTACGTAATAGTATATAATGTTATATCTTAGTACGTAATAGTATATAACGTTATACGTTATTTCATAATAGTATTTAACGTTATACGTTAGTACGTAATAGTATATAACGTTATACGTTATTACGTAATAGTATATGACGTTATACCTTAGTACGTATTAGTATATAACGTTATACGTTATTACGTAATAGTATATTACGTTATACGTTATTACGTAATAGTATATAACGTTATACGTCATTACGTAATAGTATATAACGTTATACGTCATTACGTAATAGTATATAACGTTATACCTTAGTAGGTAATAGTATATAACGTTATACGTTATTACGTAATAGTATATGACGTTATACCTTAGTACGTATTAGTATATAACGTTATACGTTATTACGTAATAGTATATAACGTTATACGTTATTACGTAACAGTTTATATCGTTATACGTCATTACGTAATAGTATATACCGTTATACGTTATTACGTAATAGTATATTACGTTATACGCTATTACGTAATAGTGTATTACGTTATACGTTAGTACGTAATAGTATACAACGTTATACCTTAGTAGGTAATAGTATATAATGTTATACGTTAGTACGTAATAGTATATAACGTTATACCTTAGTACGTAATAGTATATAACGTTATACGTAATCAGGTAATACTATATAACGTTACACGTTAGAACGTAATAGTATATAACGTTATACGTTATAACGTAATAGTATATAACGTTATACGTCATTGTGTGATAGTATATAATGTTATACGTTATTGCGTAATAGTATATAACGTTATACGTCATTACGTCATAGTATATAATGTTATACGTTATTACGTAATAGTATATAACGTTATACGTCATTACGTAATCGTATATTACGTTATACGTTAGTACGTAATAGGATATAACGTTATTCTTTATAAGGTAATACTACATAACGTTATACGTCATAAGGTAATACTACGTAACGTTATACGTCATTACGTAATAGTGTATAACGTTATACGTTATTACGTAATAGTATTTAACGTTATACGTTATTACGTAATAGTATATAGCGTTATACGTTATTACGTAATAGTGTATAACGTTATACGTTATTACGTAATAGTATATAACGTTATACGTTATTACGTAATAGTATATAACGTTATATGTCATTACGTAAAAGCATATAACGTTATACGTTATTACGTGATAGTGTATAACGTTATACGTTATTACGTAATAGTATGTAACGTTATACGTTATTACGTAATAGTGTATAACGTTATACGTTATTACGTAATAGTATATATCGTTATAAGTTATTACGTAATAGTATATAACGTTATACGTCATTACGTAATAGCATATAACGTTATACGTTATTACGTAATAGTATATAACGTTATACGTTATTACGTAATAGTTTATATCGTTATACGTCATTATGTAATAGTATATACCGTTATACGTTATTACGTAATAGTATATTACGTTATACCTTAGTACGTAATAGTATATTACGTTATACGTTAGTCCGTAATAGTATATAACGTTATACCTTAGTACGTATTAGTATATAACGTTATACGTTATTACGTAATAGTATATAACGTTATACGTCATTACGTAGTAGTATATAACGTTATACGTTATTACGTGATAGTATATAACGTTATACGTCATTACGTAATAGTATATAACGTTATACGTTATTACGTAATAGTATATGACGTTATACCTTAGTACGTATTAGTATATAACGTTATACGTTAATACGTAATAGTATATAACGTTATACGTTATTACGTAATAGTATATAACGTTATACGTCATTACGTAATAGTATATAACGTTATACGTCATTACGTAATAGTATATAACGTTATACCTTAGTAGGTAATAGTATATAACGTTATACGTTATTACGTAATAGTATATGACGTTATACCTTAGTACGTATTAGTATATAACGTTATACGTTATTACATAATAGTATTTAACGTTATACGTTATTACGTAACAGTTTATATCGTTATACGTCATTACGTAATAGTATATACCGTTATACGTTATTACGTAATAGTATATTACGTTATACGCTATTACGTAATTGTGTATTACGTTATACGTTAGTACGTAATAGTATACAACGTTATACCTTAGTAGGTAATAGTATATAATGTTATACGTTAGTACGTAATAGTATATAACGTTATACCTTAGTACGTAATAGTATATAACGTTATACGTAATCAGGTAATACTATATAACGTTACACGTTAGAACGTAATAGTATATAACGTTATACGTTATAACGTAATAGTATATAACTTTATACGTCATTGTGTAATAGTATATAATGTTATACGTTATTGCGTAATAGTATATAACGTTATACGTCATTACGTCATAGTATATAATGTTATACGTTATTACGTAATAGTATATAACGTTATACGTCATTACGTAGTAGTATATAACGTTATACGTTATTACGTGATAGTATATAACGTTATACGTCATTACGTAATAGCATATAACGTTATACGTTATTACGTAATAGCATATAACGTTATACGTTAGTCCGTAATAGTATATAACGTTATACCTTAGTACGTATTAGTATATAACGTTATACGTCATTACGTAATAGTATATACCGTTACACGTTATTACGTAATAGTATATTACGTTATACGTTAGTACGTAATAGTATATGACGTTATACGTTATTACGTAATAGTATATAACGTTATACGTTATTACGTAATGGTATATAACGTTATATGTTATTACGTAATAGTGTATAACGTTATACGTTATTACGTAATAGTATATAACGTTATACGTTATTACGTAATAGTATATAACGTTATACGTCATTACGTAATAGTATATAACGTTATACGTTATTACGTAA
The DNA here is from genome assembly GCF_905332965.1 of Bombus pascuorum. Taxonomy (NCBI): domain Eukaryota; kingdom Metazoa; phylum Arthropoda; class Insecta; order Hymenoptera; family Apidae; genus Bombus; species Bombus pascuorum. Next base: position 2,855,781 of record NC_083493.1, read on the forward strand.
TAGTGTATAACGTTATACGTCATTACGTAATAGTATATTACGTTATACGTGTTTACGTAATAGTATATTACGTTATACGTTAGTACGTAATAGTATATAATGTTATATCTTAGTACGTAATAGTCTATAACGTTATACGTTATTTCATAATAGTATTTAACGTTATACGTTAGTACGTAATAGTATATAACGTTATACGTTATTACGTAATAGTATATGACGTTATACCTTAGTACGTATTAGTATATAACGTTATACGTTAATACGTAATAGTATATAACGTTATACGTTATTACGTAATAGTATATAACGTTATACGTCATTACGTAATAGTATATAACGTTATACGTCATTACGTAATAGTATATAACGTTATACCTTAGTAGGTAATAGTATATAACGTTATACGTTATTACGTAATAGTATATGACGTTATACCTTAGTACGTATTAGTATATAACGTTATACGTTATTACATAATAGTATTTAACGTTATACGTTATTACGTAACAGTTTATATCGTTATACGTCATTACGTAATAGTATATACCGTTATACGTTATTACGTAACAGTTTATATCGTTATACGTCATTACGTAATAGTATATACCGTTATACGTTATTACGTAATAGTATATTACGTTATACGCTATTACGTAATTGTGTATTACGTTATACGTTAGTACGTAATAGTATACAACGTTATACCTTAGTACGTATTAGTATATAACGTTATACGTTATTACGTAATAGTGTATAACGTTATACGTCATTACGTAATAGTATATTACGTTATACGTGTTTACGTAATAGTATATTACGTTATACGTTAGTACGTAATAGTATATAATGTTATATCTTAGTACGTAATAGTATATAACGTTATACGTTATTTCATAATAGTATTTAACGTTATACGTTAGTACGTAATAGTATATAACGTTATACGTTATTACGTAATAGTATATGACGTTATACCTTAGTACGTATTAGTATATAACGTTATACGTTATTACGTAATAGTATATTACGTTATACGTTATTACGTAATAGTATATAACGTTATACGTCATTACGTAATAGTATATAACGTTATACGTCATTACGTAATAGTATATAACGTTATACCTTAGTAGGTAATAGTATATAACGTTATACGTTATTACGTAATAGTATATGACGTTATACCTTAGTACGTATTAGTATATAACGTTATACGTTATTACGTAATAGTATATAACGTTATACGTTATTACGTAACAGTTTATATCGTTATACGTCATTACGTAATAGTATATACCGTTATACGTTATTACGTAATAGTATATTACGTTATACGCTATTACGTAATAGTGTATTACGTTATACGTTAGTACGTAATAGTATACAACGTTATACCCTAGTAGGTAATAGTATATAATGTTATACGTTAGTACGTAATAGTATATAACGTTATACCTTAGTACGTAATAGTATATAACGTTATACGTAATCAGGTAATACTATATAACGTTACACGTTAGAACGTAATAGTATATAACGTTATACGTTATAACGTAATAGTATATAACGTTATACGTCATTGTGTGATAGTATATAATGTTATACGTTATTGCGTAATAGTATATAACGTTATACGTCATTACGTCATAGTATATAATGTTATACGTTATTACGTAATAGTATATAACGTTATACGTCATTACGTAATAGTATATTACGTTATACGTTAGTACGTAATAGGATATAACGTTATTCTTTATAAGGTAATACTACATAACGTTATACGTCATAAGGTAATACTACATAACGTTATACGTCATTACGTAATAGTGTATAACGTTATACGTTATTACGTAATAGTATTTAACGTTATACGTTATTACGTAATAGTATATAGCGTTATACGTTATTACGTAATAGTGTATAACGTTATACGTTATTACGTAATAGTATATAACGTTATACGTTATTACGTAATAGTATATAACGTTATATGTCATTACGTAAAAGCATATAACGTTATACGTTATTACGTGATAGTGTATAACGTTATACGTTATTACGTAATAGTATGTAACGTTATACGTTATTACGTAATAGTGTATAACGTTATACGTTATTACGTAATAGTATATAACGTTATAAGTTATTACGTAATAGTATATAACGTTATACGTCATTACGTAATAGCATATAACGTTATACGTTATTACGTAATAGTATATAACGTTATACGTTATTACGTAATAGTTTATATCGTTATACGTCATTATGTAATAGTATATACCGTTATACGTTATTACGTAATAGTATATTACGTTATACCTTAGTACGTAATAGTATATTACGTTATACGTTAGTCCGTAATAGTATATAACGTTATACCTTAGTACGTATTAGTATATAACGTTATACGTTATTACGTAATAGTATATAACGTTATACGTCATTACGTAGTAGTATATAACGTTATACGTTATTACGTGATAGTATATAACGTTATACGTCATTACGTAATAGTATATAACGTTATACGTTATTACGTAATAGTATATGACGTTATACCTTAGTACGTATTAGTATATAACGTTATACGTTAATACGTAATAGTATATAACGTTATACGTTATTACGTAATAGTATATAACGTTATACGTCATTACGTAATAGTATATAACGTTATACGTCATTACGTAATAGTATATAACGTTATACCTTAGTAGGTAATAGTATATAACGTTATACGTTATTACGTAATAGTATATGACGTTATACCTTAGTACGTCTTAGTATATAACGTTATACGTTATTACATAATAGTATTTAACGTTATACGTTATTACGTAACAGTTTATATCGTTATACGTCATTACGTAATAGTATATACCGTTATACGTTATTACGTAATAGTATATTACGTTATACGCTATTACGTAATTGTGTATTACGTTATACGTTAGTACGTAATAGTATACAACGTTATACCTTAGTAGGTAATAGTATATAATGTTATACGTTAGTACGTAATAGTATATAACGTTATACCTTAGTACGTAATAGTATATAACGTTATACGTAATCAGGTAATACTATATAACGTTACACGTTAGAACGTAATAGTATATAACGTTATACGTTATAACGTAATAGTATATAACTTTATACGTCATTGTGTAATAGTATATAATGTTATACGTTATTGCGTAATAGTATATAACGTTATACGTCATTACGTCATAGTATATAATGTTATACGTTATTACGTAATAGTATATAACGTTATACGTCATTACGTAGTAGTATATAACGTTATACGTTATTACGTGATAGTATATAACGTTATACGTCATTACGTAATAGCATATAACGTTATACGTTATTACGTAATAGCATATAACGTTATACGTTAGTCCGTAATAGTATATAACGTTATACCTTAGTACGTATTAGTATATAACGTTATACGTCATTACGTAATAGTATATACCGTTACACGTTATTACGTAATAGTATATTACGTTATACGTTAGTACGTAATAGTATATGACGTTATACGTTATTACGTAATAGTATATAACGTTATACGTTATTACGTAATGGTATATAACGTTATATACTATTACGTAATAGTGTATAACGTTATACGTTATTACGTAATAGTATATAACGTTATACGTTATTACGTAATAGTATATAACGTTATACGTCATTACGTAATAGTATATAACGTTATACGTTATTACGTAATAGTGTATAACGTTATACGTCATTACGTAATAGTATATTACGTTATACGTGTTTACGTAATAGTATATTACGTTATACGTTAGTACGTAATAGTATATAATGTTATATCTTAGTACGTAATAGTCTATAACGTTATACGTTATTTCATAATAGTATTTAACGTTATACGTTAGTACGTAATAGTATATAACGTTATACGTTATTACGTAATAGTATATGACGTTATACCTTAGTACGTATTAGTATATAACGTTATACGTTAATACGTAATAGTATATAACGTTATACGTTATTACGTAATAGTATATAACGTTATACGTCATTACGTAATAGTATATAACGTTATACGTCATTACGTAATAGTATATAACGTTATACCTTAGTAGGTAATAGTATATAACGTTATACGTTATTACGTAATAGTATATGACGTTATACCTTAGTACGTATTAGTATATAACGTTATACGTTATTACATAATAGTATTTAACGTTATACGTTATTACGTAACAGTTTATATCGTTATACGTCATTACGTAATAGTATATACCGTTATACGTTATTACGTAACAGTTTATATCGTTATACGTCATTACGTAATAGTATATACCGTTATACGTTATTACGTAATAGTATATTACGTTATACGCTATTACGTAATTGTGTATTACGTTATACGTTAGTACGTAATAGTATACAACGTTATACCTTAGTACGTATTAGTATATAACGTTATACGTTATTACGTAATAGTATATAACGTTATACGTCATTATGTAATAGTATATACCGTTATACGTTATTACGAAATAGTATTTAACGTTATACGTCATTACGTAATAGTATATATCATTACACGTTATTACGTAATAGTATATTACGTTATACGTTAGTACGTAATAGTATATGACGTTATGCGTTATTACGTAATAGTATATAACGTTATACGTTATTACGTAATAGTATATAACGTTATACGTCATTACGTAATGGTATATAACGTTATACGTTATTACGTAATAGTGTATAACGTTATACGTTATTACGTAATAGTATATAACGTTATACGTTATTACGTAATAGTATATAACGTTATACGTTATTACGTAATAGTATATAACGTTATACGTCATTACGTAATAGTATATAACGTTATACGTTATTACGTAATAGTGTATAACGTTATACGTCATTACGTAATAGTATATTACGTTATACGTGTTTACGTAATAGTATATTACGTTATACGTTAGTACGTAATAGTATATAATGTTATATCTTAGTACGTAATAGTATATAACATTATACGTTATTTCATAATATTATTTAACGTTATACGTTAGTACGTAATAGTATATAACGTTATACGTTATTACGTAATAGTATATGACGTTATACCTTAGTACGTATTAGTATATAACGTTATACGTTATTACGTAATAGTATATAACGTTATACGTTATTACGTAATAGTATATAACGTTATACGTCATTACGTAATAGTATATAACGTTATACGTCATTATGTAATAGTATATAACGTTATACCTTAGTAGGTAATAGTATATAACGTTATACGTTATTACGTAATAGTATATGACGTTATACCTTAGTACGTATTAGTATATAACGTTATACGTTATTACGTAATAGTATATAACGTTATACGTTATTACGTAACAGTTTATATCGTTATACGTCATTACGTAATAGTATATACCGTTATACGTTATTACGTAATAGTATATTACGTTATACGCTATTACGTAATAGTGTATTACGTTATACGTTAGTACGTAATAGTATACAACGTTATACCTTAGTAGGTAATAGTATATAATGTTATACGTTAGTACGTAATAGTATATAACGTTATACCTTAGTACGTAATAGTATATAACGTTATACGTAATCAGGTAATACTATATAACGTTACACGTTAGAACGTAATAGTATATAACGTTATACGTTATAACGTAATAGTATATAACGTTATACGTCATTGTGTGATAGTATATAATGTTATACGTTATTGCGTAATAGTATATAACGTTATACGTCATTACGTCATAGTATATAATGTTATACGTTATTACGTAATAGCATATAACGTTATACGTCATTACGTAATAGTATATTACGTTATACGTTAGTACGTAATAGGATATAACGTTATTCTTTATAAGGTAATACTACATAACGTTATACGTCATAAGGTAATACTACATAACGTTATACGTCATTACGTAATAGTGTATAACGTTATACGTTATTACGTAATAGTATTTAACGTTATACGTTATTACGTAATAGTATATAGCGTTATACGTTATTACGTAATAGTGTATAACGTTATACGTTATTACGTAATAGTATATAACGTTATACGTTATTACGTAATAGTATATAACGTTATATGTCATTACGTAAAAGCATATAACGTTATACGTTATTACGTGATAGTGTATAACGTTATACGTTATTACGTAATAGTATGTAACGTTATACGTTATTACGTAATAGTGTATAACGTTATACGTTATTACGTAATAGTATATAACGTTATAAGTTATTACGTAATAGTATATAACGTTATACGTCATTACGTAATAGCATATAACGTTATACGTTATTACGTAATAGTATATAACGTTATACGTTATTACGTAATAGTTTATATCGTTATACGTCATTATGTAATAGTATATACCGTTATACGTTATTACGTACTAGTATATTACGTTATACCTTAGTACGTAATAGTATATTACGTTATACGTTAGTCCGTAATAGTATATAACGTTATACCTTAGTACGTATTAGTATATAACGTTATACGTTATTACGTAATAGTATATAACGTTATACGTCATTACGTAGTAGTATATAACGTTATACGTTATTACGTGATAGTATATAACGTTATACGTCATTACGTAATAGTATATAACGTTATACGTTATTACGTAATAGTATATGACGTTATACCTTAGTACGTATTAGTATATAACGTTATACGTTAATACGTAATAGTATATAACGTTATACGTTATTACGTAATAGTATATAACGTTATACGTCATTACGTAATAGTATATAACGTTATACGTCATTACGTAATAGTATATAACGTTATACCTTAGTAGGTAATAGTATATAACGTTATACGTTATTACGTAATAGTATATGACGTTATACCTTAGTACGTTTTAGTATATAACGTTATACGTTATTACATAATAGTATTTAACGTTATACGTTATTACGTAACAGTTTATATCGTTATACGTCATTACGTAATAGTATATACCGTTATACGTTATTACGTAATAGTATATTACGTTATACGCTATTACGTAATTGTGTATTACGTTATACGTTAGTACGTAATAGTATACAACGTTATACCTTAGTAGGTAATAGTATATAATGTTATACGTTAGTACGTAATAGTATATAACGTTATACCTTAGTACGTAATAGTATATAACGTTATACGTAATCAGGTAATACTATATAACGTTACACGTTAGAACGTAATAGTATATAACGTTATACGTTATAACGTAATAGTATATAACTTTATACGTCACTGTGTAATAGTATATAATGTTATACGTTATTGCGTAATAGTATATAACGTTATACGTCATTACGTAATAGTATATTACGTTATACGTTAGTACGTAATAGGATATAACGTTATTCTTTATAAGGTAATACTACATAACGTTATACGTCATAAGGTAATACTACATAACGTTATACGTCATTACGTAATAGTGTATAACGTTATACGTTATTACGTAATAGTATTTAACGTTATACGTTATTACGTAATAGTATATAGCGTTATACGTTATTACGTAATAGTGTATAACGTTATACGTTATTACGTAATAGTATATAACGTTATACGTTATTACGTAATAGTATATAACGTTATATGTCATTACGTAAAAGCATATAACGTTATACGTTATTACGTGATAGTGTATAACGTTATACGTTATTACGTAATAGTATGTAACGTTATACGTTATTACGTAATAGTGTATAACGTTATACGTTATTACGTAATAGTATATAACGTTATAAGTTATTAAGTAATAGTATATAACGTTATACGTCATTACGTAATAGCATATAACGTTATACGTTATTACGTAATAGTATATAACGTTATACGTTATTACGTAATAGTTTATATCGTTATACGTCATTATGTAATAGTATATACCGTTATACGTTATTACGTAATAGTATATTACGTTATACCTTAGTACGTAATAGTATATTACGTTATACGTTAGTCCGTAATAGTATATAACGTTATACCTTAGTACGTATTAGTATATAACGTTATACGTTATTACGTAATAGTATATAACGTTATACGTCATTACGTAGTAGTATATAACGTTATACGTTATTACGTGATAGTATATAACGTTATACGTCATTACGTAATAGTATATAACGTTATACGTTATTACGTAATAGTATATGACGTTATACCTTAGTACGTATTAGTATATAACGTTATACGTTAATACGTAATAGTATATAACGTTATACGTTATTACGTAATAGTATATAACGTTATACGTCATTACGTAATAGTATATAACGTTATACGTCATTACGTAAAAGTATATAACGTTATACCTTAGTAGGTAATAGTATATAACGTTATACGTTATTACGTAATAGTATATGACGTTATACCTTAGTACGTATTAGTATATAACGTTATACGTTATTACATAATAGTATTTAACGTTATACGTTATTACGTAACAGTTTATATCGTTATACGTCATTACGTAATAGTATATACCGTTATACGTTATTACGTAATAGTATATTACGTTATACGCTATTACGTAATTGTGTATTACGTTATACGTTAGTACGTAATAGTATACAACGTTATACCTTAGTAGGTAATAGTATATAATGTTATACGTTAGTACGTAATAGTATATAACGTTATACCTTAGTACGTAATAGTATATAACGTTATACGTAATCAGGTAATACTATATAACGTTACACGTTAGAACGTAATAGTATATAACGTTATACGTTATAACGTAATAGTATATAACTTTATACGTCATTGTGTAATAGTATATAATGTTATACGTTATTGCGTAATAGTATATAACGTTATACGTCATTACGTCATAGTATATAATGTTATACGTTATTACGTAATAGTATATAACGTTATACGTCATTACGTAATAGCATATAACGTTATACGTTATTACGTAATAGCATATAACGTTATACGTTAGTCCGTAATAGTATATAACGTTACACCTTAGTACGTATTAGTATATAACGTTATACGTCATTACGTAATAGTATATACCGTTACACGTTATTACGTAATAGTATATTACGTTATACGTTAGTACGTAATAGTATATGACGTTATACGTTATTACGTAATAGTATATAACGTTATACGTTATTACGTAATGGTATATAACGTTATATGTTATTACGTAATAGTGTATAACGTTATACGTTATTACGTAATAGTATATAACGTTATACGTTATTACGTAATAGTATATAACGTTATACGTCATTACGTAGTAGTATATAACGTTATACGTTATTACGTAATAGTGTATAACGTTATACGTCATTACGTAATAGTATATTACGTTATACGTGTTTACGTAATAGTATATTACGTTATACGTTAGTACGTAATAGTATATAACGTTATACCTTAGTACGTATTAGTATATAACGTTATACGTTATTACGTAATAGTATATAACGTTATACGTTATTACGTAATCGTATATAACGTTATACGTCATTACGTAATAGTGTATAACGTTATACGTTATTACGTAATAGTATATAACGTTATACGTTATTACGTAATAGTATATAACGTTATACGTCATTACGTAATAGCATATAACGTTATACGTTATTACGTAATAGCATATAACGTTATACGTTATTACGTAATAGTGTATAACGTTATATGTCATTACGTAATAGTATATAACGTTATACGTCATTACGTAATAGTATATAACGTTATACGTTATTACGTAATAGTATATAACGTTATACGTTATTACGTAATAGTTTATATCGTTATACGTCATTACGTAATAGTATATACCGTTATAGGTTATTACGTAATAGTATATTACGTTATACCTTAGTACGTAATAGTATATTTCGTTATACGTTATTACGTAATAGTTTATATCGTTATACGTCATTACGTAATGGTATATAACGTTATATGTTATTACGTAATAGTGTATAACGTTATACGTTATTACGTAATAGTATATAACGTTATACGTTATTACGTAATAGTATATAACGTTATACGTCATTACGTAATAGTATATAACGTTATACGTTATTACGTAATAGTGTATAACGTTATACGTCATTACGTAATAGTATATTACGTTATACGTGTTTACGTAATAGTATATTACGTTATACGTTAGTACGTAATAGTATATAATGTTATATCTTAGTACGTAATAGTCTATAACGTTATACGTTATTTCATAATAGTATTTAACGTTATACGTTAGTACGTAATAGTATATAACGTTATACGTTATTACGTAATAGTATATGACGTTATACCTTAGTACGTATTAGTATATAACGTTATACGTTAATACGTAATAGTATATAACGTTATACGTTATTACGTAATAGTATATAACGTTATACGTCATTACGTAATAGTATATAACGTTATACGTCATTACGTAATAGTATATAACGTTATACCTTAGTAGGTAATAGTATATAACGTTATACGTTATTACGTAATAGTATATGACGTTATACCTTAGTACGTATTAGTATATAACGTTATACGTTATTACATAATAGTATTTAACGTTATACGTTATTACGTAACAGTTTATATCGTTATACGTCATTACGTAATAGTATATACCGTTATACGTTATTACGTAACAGTTTATATCGTTATACGTCATTACGTAATAGTATATACCGTTATACGTTATTACGTAATAGTATATTACGTTATACGCTATTACGTAATTGTGTATTACGTTATACGTTAGTACGTAATAGTATACAACGTTATACCTTAGTAGGTAATAGTATATAATGTTATACGTTAGTACGTAAGAGTATATAAAGTTATACCTTAGTACGTAATAGTATAAAACGTTATACGTTATTACGTAATAGTATATAACGTTATACGTCATTATGTAATAGTATATACCGTTATACGTTATTACGAAATAGTATTTAATGTTATACGTCATTACGTAATAGTATATATCATTACACGTTATTACGTAATAGTATATTACGTTATACGTTAGTACGTAATAGTATATGACGTTATACGTTATTACGAAATAGTATATAACGTTATACGTTATTACGTAATAGTATATAACGTTATACGTCATTACGTAATGGTATATAACGTTATATGTTATTACGTAATAGTGTATAACGTTATACGTTATTACGTAATAGTATATAACGTTATACGTTATTACGTAATAGTATATAACGTTATACGTCATTACGTAATAGTATATAACGTTATACGTTATTACGTAATAGTGTATAACGTTATACGTCATTACGTAATAGTATATTACGTTATACGTGTTTACGTAATAGTATATTACGTTATACGTTAGTACGTAATAGTATATAATGTTATATCTTAGTACGTAATAGTCTATAACGTTATACGTTATTTCATAATAGTATTTAACGTTATACGTTAGTACGTAATAGTATATAACGTTATACGTTATTACGTAATAGTATATGACGTTATACCTTAGTACGTATTAGTATATAACGTTATACGTTATTACATAATAGTATTTAACGTTATACGTTATTACGTAACAGTTTATATCGTTATACGTCATTACGTAATAGTATATACCGTTATACGTTATTACGTAATAGTATATTACGTTATACGCTATTACGTAATAGTGTATTACGTTATACGTTAGTACGTAATAGTATACAACGTTATACCTTAGTAGGTAATAGTATATAATGTTATACGTTAGTACGTAATAGTATATAACGTTATACCTTAGTACGTAATAGTATATAACGTTATACCTTAGTACGTAATAGTATATAACGTTATACGTAATCAGGTAATACTATATAACGTTACACGTTAGAACGTAATAGTATATAACGTTATACGTTATAACGTAATAGTATATAACGTTATACGTCATTGTGTAATAGTATATAATGTTATACGTTATTGCGTAATGGTATATAACGTTATACGTCATTACGTCATAGTATATAATGTTATACGTTATTACGTAATAGTATATAACGTTATACGTCATTACGTAATAGTATATTACGTTATACGTTAGTACGTAATAGGATATAACGTTATTCTTTATAAGGTAATACTACATAACGTTATACGTCATAAGGTAATACTACATAACGTTATACGTCATTACGTAATAGTGTATAACGTTATACGTTATTACGTAATAGTATTTAACGTTATACGTTATTACGTAATAGTATATAACGTTATACGTTATTACGTAATAGTGTATAACGTTATACGTTATTACGTAATAGTATATAACGTTATACGTTATTACGTAATAGTATATAACGTTATAAGTCATTACGTAAAAGCATATAACGTTATACGTTATTACGTGATAGTGTATAACGTTATACGTTATTACGTAATAGTATGTAACGTTATACGTTATTACGTAATAGTGTATAACGTTATACGTTATTACGTAATAGTATATAACGTTATACGTTATTACGTAATAGTATATAACGTTATACGTCATTACGTAATAGCATATAACGTTATACGTTATTACGTAATAGTATATAACGTTATACGTTATTACGTAATAGTTTATATCGTTATACGTCATTACGTAATAGTATATACCGTTATACCTTATTACGTAATAGTATATTACGTTATACCTTAGTACGTAATAGTATATTACGTTATACGTTAGTCCGTAATAGTATATAACGTTATACCTTAGTACGTATTAGTATATAACGTTATACGTTATTACGTAATAGTATATAACGTTATTCGTCATTACGTAATGGTATATAACGTTATATGTTATTACGTAATAGTGTATAACGTTATACGTTATTACGTAATAGTATATAACGTTATACGTTATTACGTAATAGTATATAACGTTATACGTCATTACGTAATAGTATATAACGTTATACGTTATTACGTAATAGTGTATAACGTTATACGTCATTACGTAATAGTATATTACGTTATACGTGTTTACGTAATAGTATATTACGTTATACGTTAGTACGTAATAGTATATAACGTTATACCTTAGTACGTAATGGTATATAACGTTATACGTTATTTCATAATAGTATTTAACGTTATACGTTAGTACGTAATAGTATATAACGTTATACGTTATTACGTAATAGTATATGACGTTATACGTTATTACCTAATAGTATATAACGTTATACGACATTACGTAATAGTATATGACGTTATACGTTATTACGTAATAGTGTATAACGTTATACGTTACTACGTAATAGTATATAACGTTATACGTTATTACGTAATAGTATATAACGTTATACGTTATTACGTAATAGTATATAACGTTATACGTCATTACGTAATAGTATATAACGTTATACGTTATTACGTAATAGTATATAACGTTATACGTCATTATGTAATAGTATATTACGTTATACGTTAGTACGTAATAGTATATGACGTTATACGTTATTACGTAATAGTATATAACGTTATACGTTATTACGTAATAGTATATAACGTTATACGTCATTACGTAATGGTATATAACGTTATATGTTATTACGTAATAGTGTATAACGTTATACGTTATTACGTAATAGTATATAACGTTATACGTTATTACGTAATAGTATATAACGTTATACGTCATTACGTAATAGTATATAACGTTATACGTTATTACGTAATAGTGTATAACGTTATACGTCATTACGTAATAGTATATTACGTTATACGTGTTTACGTAATAGTATATTACGTTATACGTTAGTACGTAATAGTATATAATGTTATATCTTAGTACGTAATAGTATATAACGTTATACGTTATTTCATAATAGTATTTAACGTTATACGTTAGTACGTAATAGTATATAACGTTATACGTTATTACGTAATAGTATATGACGTTATACCTTAGTACGCATTAGTATATAACGTTATACGTTATTACGTAATAGTATATTACGTTATACGCTATTACGTAATAGTGTATAACGTAATAGTATATTACGTTATACGCTATTACGTAATAGTGTATTACGTTATACGTTAGTACGTAATAGTATACAACGTTATACCTTAGTAGGTAATAGTATATAATGTTATACGTTAGTACGTAATAGTATATAACGTTATACCTTAGTACGTAATAGTATATAACGTTATACGTAATCAGGTAATACTATATAACGTTACACGTTAGAACGTAATAGTATATAACGTTATACGTTATAACGTAATAGTATATAACGTTATACGTCATTGTGTAATAGTATATAATGTTATACGTTATTGCGTAATAGTATATAACGTTATACGTCATTACGTCATAGTATATAATGTTATACGTTATTACGTAATAGTATATAACGTTATACGTCATTACGTAATAGTATATTACGTTATACGTTAGTACGTAATAGGATATAACGTTATTCTTTATAAGGTAATACTACATAACGTTATACGTCATAAGGTAATACTACATAACGTTATACGTCATTACGTAATAGTGTATAACGTTATACCTTAGTACGTAATGGTATATAACGTTATACGTTATTTCATAATAGTATTTAACGTTATACGTTAGTACGTAATAGTATATAACGTTATACGTTATTACGTAATAGTATATGACGTTATACGTTATTACGTAATAGTATATAACGTTATACGACATTACGTAATAGTATATGACGTTATACGTTATTACGTAATAGTATATAACGTTATACGTCATTACGTAATAGTATATAACGTTATACGTTATTACGTAATAGTATATAACGTTATACGTCATTATGTAATAGTATATACCGTTATACGTTATTACGAAATAGTATTTAACGTTATACGTCATTACGTAATAGTATATATCATTACACGTTATTACGTAATAGTATATTACGTTATACGTTAGTACGTAATAGTATATGACGTTATACGTTATTACGTAATAGTATATAACGTTATACGTTATTACGTAATAGTATATAACGTTATTCGTCATTACGTAATGGTATATAACGTTATATGTTATTACGTAATAGTGTATAACGTTATACGTTATTACGTAATAGTATATAACGTTATACGTTATTACGTAATAGTATATAACGTTATACGTCATTACGTAATAGTATATAACGTTATACGTTATTACGTAATAGTGTATAACGTTATACGTCATTACGTAATAGTATATTACGTTATACGTGTTTACGTAATAGTATATTACGTTATACGTTAGTACGTAATAGTATATAATGTTATATCTTAGTACGTAATAGTATATAACGTTATACGTTATTTCATAATAGTATTTAACGTTATACGTTAGTACGTAATAGTATATAACGTTATACGTTATTACGTAATAGTATATGACGTTATACCTTAGTACGTATTAGTATATAACGTTATACGTTATTACGTAATAGTATATAACGTTATACGTTATTACGTAATAGTATATAACGTTATACGTCATTACGTAATAGTATATAACGTTATACGTCATTACGTAATAGTATACAACGTTATACCTTAGTAGGTAATAGTATATAACGTTATACGTTATTACGTAATAGTATATGACGTTATACCTTAGTACGTATTAGTATATAACGTTATACGTTATTACGTAATAGTATATAACGTTATACGTTATTACGTAACAGTTTATATCGTTATACGTCATTACGTAATAGTATATACCGTTATACGGTATTACGTAATAGTATATTACGTTATACGCTATTACGTAATAGTGTATTACGTTATACGTTAGTACGTAATAGTATACAACGTTATACCTTAGTAGGTAATAGTATATAATGTTATACGTTAGTACGTAATAGTATATAACGTTATACCTTAGTACGTAATAGTATATAACGTTATACGTAATCAGGTAATACTATATAACGTTACACGTTAGAACGTAATAGTATATAACGTTATACGTTATAACGTAATAGTATATAACGTTATACGTCATTGTGTAATAGTATATAATGTTATACGTTATTGCGTAATAGTATATAACGTTATACGTCATTACGTCATAGTATATAATGTTATACGTTATTACGTAATAGTATATAACGTTATACGTCATTACGTAATAGTATATTACGTTATACGTTAGTACGTAATAGGATATAACGTTATTCTTTATAAGGTAATACTACATAACGTTATACGTCATAAGGTAATACTACATAACGTTATACGTCATTACGTAATAGAGTATAACGTTATACGTTATTACGTAATAGTATTTAACGTTATACGTTATTACGTAATAGTATATAACGTTATACGTTATTACGTAATAGTGTATAACGTTATACGTTATTACGTAATAGTATATAACGTTATACGTTATTACGTAATAGTATATAACGTTATATGTCATTACGTAAAAGCATATAACGTTATACGTTATTACGTGATAGTGTATAACGTTATACGTTATTACGTAATAGTATGTAACGTTATACGTTATTACGTAATAGTGTATAACGTTATACGTTATTACGTAATAGTATATAACGTTATATGTTATTACGTAATAGTATATAACGTTATACGTCATTACGTAATAGCAAATAACGTTATACGTTATTACGTAATAGTATATAAAGTTATACGTTATTACGTAATAGTTTATATCGTTATACGTCATTATGTAATAGTATATACCGTTATACGTTATTACGTAATAGTATATTACGTTATACCTTAGTACGTAATAGTATATTACGTTATACGTTAGTCCGTAATAGTATATAACGTTATACCTTAGTACGTATTAGTATATTACGTTATACGTTATTACGTAATAGTATATAACGTTATACGTCATTACGTAGTAGTATATAACGTTATACGTTATTACGTGATAGTGTATAACGTTATACGTTATTACGTAATAGTATGTAACGTTATACGTTATTACGTAATAGTGTATAACGTAATACGTTATTACGTAATAGTATATAACGTTATACGTTATTACGTAATAGTATATAATGTTATACGTCATTATGTAATAGTATATACCGTTATACGTTATTACGAAATAGTATTTAATGTTATACGTCATTACGTAATAGTATATATCATTACACGTTATTACGTAATAGTATATTACGTTATACGTTAGTACGTAATAGTATATGACGTTATACGTTATTACGAAATAGTATATAACGTTATACGTTATTACGTAATAGTATATAACGTTATACGTAATCAGGTAATACTATATAACGTTACACGTTAGAACGTAATAGTGTATAACGTTATACGTCATTACGTAATAGTATATTACGTTATACGTGTTTACGTAATAGTATATTACGTTATACGTTAGTACGTAATAGTATATAACGTTATACCTTAGTACGTAATGGTATATAACGTTATATGTTATTTCATAATAGTATTTAACGTTATACGTTAGTACGTAATAGTATATAACGTTATACGTTATTACGTAATAGTATATGACGTTATACGTTATTACCTAATAGTATATAACGTTATACGACATTACGTAATAGTATATGACGTTATACGTTATTACGTAATAGTGTATAACGTTATACGTTACTACGTAATAGTATATAACGTTATACGTTATTACGTAATAGTATATAACGTTATACGTTATTACGTAATAGTGTATAACGTTATACGTTATTACGTAATAGTATATAACGTTATACGTTATTACGTAATAGTATATAACGTTATACGTCATTACGTAATAGTATATAACGTTATACGTTATTACGTAATAGTATATAACGTTATACGTCATTATGTAATAGTATATACCGTTATACGTTATTACGAAATAGTATTTAACGTTATACGTCATTACGTAATAGTATATATCATTACACGTTATTACGTAATAGTATATTACGTTATACGTTAGTACGTAATAGTATATGACGTTATACGTTATTACGTAATAGTATATAACGTTATACGTTATTACGTAATAGTATATAACGTTATACGTCATTACGTAATGGTATATAACGTTATATGTTATTACGTAATAGTGTATAACGTTATACGTTATTACGTAATAGTATATAACGTTATACGTTATTACGTAATAGTATATAACGTTATACGTCATTACGTAATAGTATATAACGTTATACGTTATTACGTAATAGTGTATAACGTTATACGTCATTACGTAATAGTATATTACGTTATACGTGTTTACGTAATAGTATATTACGTTATACGTTAGTACGTAATAGTATATAATGTTATATCTTAGTACGTAATAGTATATAACGTTATACGTTATTTCATAATAGTATTTAACGTTATACGTTAGTACGTAATAGTATATAACGTTATACGTTATTACGTAATAGTATATGACGTTATACCTTAGTACGCATTAGTATATAACGTTATACGTTATTACGTAATAGTATATAACGTTATACCTTAGTAGGTAATAGTATATAACGTTATACGTTATTACGTAATAGTATATGACGTTATACCTTAGTACGTATTAGTATATAACGTTATACGTTATTACGTAATAGTATATAACGTTATACGCTATTACGTAACAGTTTATATCGTTATACGTCATTACGTAATAGTATATACCGTTATACGTTATTACGTAATAGTATATTACGTTATACGCTATTACGTAATAGTGTATTACGTTATACGCTATTACGTAATAGTGTATTACGTTATACGTTAGTACGTAATAGTATACAACGTTATACCTTAGTAGGTAATAGTATATAATGTTATACGTTAGTACGTAATAGTATATAACGTTATACCTTAGTACGTAATAGTATATAACGTTATACGTAATCAGGTAATACTATATAACGTTACACGTTAGAACGTAATAGTATATAACGTTATACGTTATAACGTAATAGTATATAACGTTATACGTCATTGTGTAATAGTATATAATGTTATACGTTATTGCGTAATAGTATATAACGTTATACGTCATTACGTCATAGTATATAATGTTATACGTTATTACGTAATAGTATATAACGTTATACGTCATTACGTAATAGTATATTACGTTATACGTTAGTACGTAATAGGATATAACGTTATTCTTTATAAGGTAATACTACATAACGTTATACGTCATAAGGTAATACTACATAACGTT
Source organism: Bombus pascuorum (assembly GCF_905332965.1). Classification (NCBI taxonomy): domain Eukaryota; kingdom Metazoa; phylum Arthropoda; class Insecta; order Hymenoptera; family Apidae; genus Bombus; species Bombus pascuorum. Next base: position 2,875,100 of record NC_083493.1, read on the forward strand.
ATACGTCATTACGTAATAGTGTATAACGTTATACGTTATTACGTAATAGTATTTAACGTTATACGTTATTACGTAATAGTATATAACGTTATACGTTATTACGTAATAGTGTATAACGTTATACGTTATTACGTAATAGTATATAACGTTATACGTTATTACGTAATAGTATATAACGTTATATGTCATTACGTAAAAGCATATAACGTTATACGTTATTACGTGATAGTGTATAACGTTATACGTTATTACGTAATAGTATATACCGTTATACGTTATTACGTAATAGTGTATAACGTTATATGTTATTACGTAATAGTGTATAACGTTATACGTTATTACGTAATAGTATATAACGTTATACGTTATTACGTGATAGTGTATAACTTTATACGTTATTACGTAATAGTATGTAACGTTATACGTTATTACGTAATAGCGTATAACGTTATACGTTATTACGTAATAGTATATAACGTTATACGTTATTACGTAATAGTATATAACGTTATACGTCATTACGTAATAGCATATAACGTTATACGTTATTACGTAACAGTTTATATCGTTATACGTTATTACGTAATAGTATATAACGTTATACGTCATTACGTAATAGTATATACCGTTATACGTTATTACGAAATAGTATTTAACGTTATACGTCATTACGTAATACTATATACCGTTACACGTTATTACGTAATAGTATATTACGTTATACGTTAGTACGTAATAGTATATGACGTTATACGTTATTACGTAATAGTATAGAACGTTATACGTTATTACGTAATAGTATATAACGTTATTCGTCATTACGTAATGGTATATAACGTTATATGTTATTACGTAATAGTGTATAACGTTATACGTTATTACGTAATAGTATATAACGTTATACGTTATTACGTAATAGTATATAACGTTATACGTCATTACGTAATAGTATATAACGTTATACGTTATTACGTAATAGTGTATAACGTTATACGTCATTACGTAATAGTATATTACGTTATACGTGTTTACGTAATAGTATATTACGTTATACGTTAGTACGTAATAGTATATAACGTTATACCTTAGTACGTAATGGTATATAACGTTATACGTTATTTCATAATAGTATTTAACGTTATACGTTAGTACGTAATAGTATATAACGTTATACGTTATTACGTAATAGTATATGACGTTATACGTTATTACGTAATAGTATATAACGTTATACGACATTACGTAATAGTATATGACGTTATACGTTATTACGTAATAGTGTATAACGTTATACGTTACTACGTAATAGTATATAACGTTATACGTTATTACGTAATAGTATATAACGTTATACGTTATTACGTAATAGTGTATAACGTTATACGTTATTACGTAATAGTATATAACGTTATACGTTATTACGTAATAGTATATAACGTTATACGTCATTACGTAATAGTATATAACGTTATACGTTATTACGTAATAGTATATAACGTTATACGTCATTATGTAATAGTATATACCGTTATACGTTATTACGAAATAGTATTTAACGTTATACGTCATTACGTAATAGTATATATCATTACACGTTATTACGTAATAGTATATTACGTTATACGTTAGTACGTAATAGTATATGACGTTATACGTTATTACGTAATAGTATATAACGTTATACGTTATTACGTAATAGTATATAACGTTATTCGTCATTACGTAATGGTATATAACGTTATATGTTATTACGTAATAGTGTATAACGTTATACGTTATTACGTAATAGTATATAACGTTATACGTTATTACGTAATAGTATATAACGTTATACGTCATTACGTAATAGTATATAACGTTATACGTTATTACGTAATAGTGTATAACGTTATACGTCATTACGTAATAGTATATTACGTTATACGTGTTTACGTAATAGTATATTACGTTATACGTTAGTACGTAATAGTATATAATGTTATATCTTAGTACGTAATAGTATATAACGTTAGACGTTATTTCATAATAGTATTTAACGTTATACGTTAGGACGTAATAGTATATAACGTTATACGTTATTACGTAATAGTATATGACGTTATACCTTAGTACGTATTAGTATATAACGTTATACGTTATTACGTAATAGTATATAACGTTATACGTTATTACGTAATAGTATATAACGTTATACGTCATTACGTAATAGTATATAACGTTATACGTCATTACGTAATAGTATACAACGTTATACCTTAGTAGGTAATAGTATATAACGTTATACGTTATTACGTAATAGTATATGACGTTATACCTTAGTACGTATTAGTATATAACGTTATACGTTATTACGTAATAGTATATAACGTTATACGTTATTACGTAACAGTTTATATCGTTATACGTCATTACGTAATAGTATATACCGTTATACGGTATTACGTAATAGTATATTACGTTATACGTCATTACGTAATAGTATATTACGTTATACGTTAGTACGTAATAGGATATAACGTTATTCTTTATAAGGTAATACTACATAACGTTATACGTCATAAGGTAATACTACATAACGTTATACGTCATTACGTAATAGAGTATAACGTTATACGTTATTACGTAATAGTATTTAACGTTATACGTTATTACGTAATAGTATATAACGTTATACGTTATTACGTAATAGTGTATAACGTTATACGTTATTACGTAATAGTATATAACGTTATACGTTATTACGTAATAGTATATAACGTTATATGTCATTACGTAAAAGCATATAACGTTATACGTTATTACGTGATAGTGTATAACGTTATACGTTATTACGTAATAGTATGTAACGTTATACGTTATTACGTAATAGTGTATAACGTTATACGTTATTACGTAATAGTATATAACGTTATATGTTATTACGTAATAGTATATAACGTTATACGTCATTACGTAATAGCATATAACGTTATACGTTATTACGTAATAGTATATAAAGTTATACGTTATTACGTAATAGTTTATATCGTTATACGTCATTATGTAATAGTATATACCGTTATACGTTATTACGTAATAGTATATTACGTTATACCTTAGTACGTAATAGTATATTACGTTATACGTTAGTCCGTAATAGTATATAACGTTATACCTTAGTACGTATTAGTATATTACGTTATACGTTATTACGTAATAGTATATAACGTTATACGTCATTACGTAGTAGTATATAACGTTATACGTTATTACGTGATAGTGTATAACGTTATACGTTATTACGTAATAGTATGTAACATTATACGTTATTACGTAATAGTGTATAACGTTATACGTTATTACGTAATAGTATATAACGTTATACGTTATTACGTAATAGTATATAACGTTATACGTCATTACGTAATAGCATATAACGTTATACGTTATTACGTAACAGTTTATATCGTTATACGTTATTACGTAATAGTATATAACGTTATACGTCATTACGTAATAGTATATACCGTTATACGTTATTACGAAATAGTATTTAACGTTATACGTCATTACGTAATACTATATACCGTTACACGTTATTACGTAATAGTATATTACGTTATACGTTAGTACGTAATAGTATATGACGTTATACGTTATTACGTAATAGTATAGAACGTTATACGTTATTACGTAATAGTATATAACGTTATTCGTCATTACGTAATGGTATATAACGTTATATACTATTACGTAATAGTGTATAACGTTATACGTTATTACGTAATAGTATATAACGTTATACGTTATTACGTAATAGTATATAACGATATACGTCTTTACGTAATAGTATATAACGTTATACGTTATTACGTAATAGTGTATAACGTTATACGTCATTACGTAATAGTATATTACGTTATACGTGTTTACGTAATAGTATATAACGTTATACGTTAGTACGTAATAGTATATAACGTTATACCTTAGTACGTAATGGTATATAACGTTATACGTTATTTCATAATAGTATTTAACGTTATACGTTAGTACGTAATAGTATATAACGTTATACGTTATTACGTAATAGTATATGACGTTATACGTTATTACGTAATAGTATATAACGTTATACGACATTACGTAATAGTATATGACGTTATACGTTACTACGTAATAGTATATAACGTTATACGTTATTACGTAATAGTATATAACGTTATACGTTATTACGTAATAGTGTATAACGTTATACGTTATTACGTAATAGTATATAACGTTATACGTTATTACGTAATAGTATATAACGTTATACGTCATTACGTAATAGTATATAACGTTATACGTTATTACGTAATAGTGTATAACGTTATACGTTATTACGTAATAGTATATAACGTTATACGTCATTACGTAATAGTATATAACGTTATACGTTATTACGTAATAGTATATAACGTTATACGTCATTACGTAATAGTATATACCGTTATACGTTATTACGAAATAGTATTTAACGTTATACGTCATTACGTAATTGTATATACCGTTACACGTTATTACGTAATAGTATATTACGTTATACGTCATTGCGTAATAGTATATTATGTTATACGTCATTACGTAATAGTATATAACGTTATACGTCATTACGTAATAGTATATAACGTTATACGTTATAAGGTAATACTACATAACGTTATACGTCATAAGGTAATACTACATAACTTTATACGTCATTACGTAATAGTATATACGGTTATACGTTATTACGTAATAGTATATTACGTTATACGTTATTACGTAATAGTATATTACGTTATACGTTAGTACGTAATAGTATATAACGTTATACCTTAGTACGTAATAGTATATAACGTTATACGTTATTTCATAATAGTATTTAACGTTATACGTCATTACGTAATAGTATATACGGTTATATGTTATTACGTAATAGTGTATAACGTTATACGTTATTGCGTAATAGTGTATAACGTTATACGTTATTACGTAATACTATATAACGTTATACGTCATTACGTAATAGTATATAACGTTATACGTCATTACGTAACAGTATATAACGTTATACGTTATTACGTAGTAGTGTATAACGTTATACGTCATTACGTAATAGTATATAACGTTATACGTCATTACGTAATAGTATATTACGTTATACGTTATTACGTAATAGTATACTACGTTATACCTTAGTACGTAATAGTATATTACGTTATACGTTAGTACGTAATAGTATATAACGTTATACCTTAGTACGTATTAGTATATAACGTTATACGTTATTACGTAATAGTATATAACGTTATACGTCGTTACGTAATAGTATATACCGTTATACGTTATTACGAAATAGTATTTAACGTTATACGTCATTACGTAATTGTATATACCGTTACACGTTATTACGTAATAGTATATTACGTTATACGTCATTGCGTAATAGTATATTATGTTATACGTCATTACGTAATAGTATATAACGTTATACGTCATTACGTAATAGTATATAACGTTATACGTTATAAGGTAATACTACATAACGTTATACGTCATAAGGTAATACTACATAACTTTATACGTCATTACGTAATAGTATACAATGTTATACGTTATTACGTAATAGTATATAACGTTATAGGTCATTACGTAATAGTATATACCGTTATGTGTTATTGCGTAATAGTATTTAACGTTATACGTTAGTACGTAATAGTATATAACGTTATACGTTATTACGTAATAGTATATAACGTTATACGTCATTACGTAATAGTATATACCGTTATACGTTATTACGTAATATTATATTACGTTATACCTTAGAACGTAATAGTATATTACGTTATACGTTAGTACGTAATAGTATATAACGTTATACGTCATTACGTAATAGTATATAACGTTATACGTCATTACGTAATAGTATACAACGTTATACCTTAGTAGGTAATAGTATATAACGTTATACGTTATTACGTAATAGTATATGACGTTATACCTTAGTACGTATTAGTATATAACGTTATACGTTATTACGTAATAGTATATAACGTTATACGTTATTACGTAACAGTTTATATCGTTATACGTCATTACGTAATAGTATATACCGTTATACGGTATTACGTAATAGTATATTACGTTATACGCTATTACGTAATAGTGTATTACGTTATACGTTAGTACGTAATAGTATACAACGTTATACCTTAGTAGGTAATAGTATATAATGTTATACGTTAGTACGTAATAGTATATAACGTTATACCTTAGTACGTAATAGTATATAACGTTATACGTAATCAGGTAATACTATATAACGTTACACGTTAGAACGTAATAGTATATAACGTTATACGTTATAACGTAATAGTATATAACGTTATACGTCATTGTGTAATAGTATATAATGTTATACGTTATTGCGTAATAGTATATAACGTTATACGTCATTACGTCATAGTATATAATGTTATACGTTATTACGTAATAGTATATAACGTTATACGTCATTACGTAATAGTATATTACGTTATACGTTAGTACGTAATAGGATATAACGTTATTCTTTATAAGGTAATACTACATAACGTTATACGTCATAAGGTAATACTACATAACGTTATACGTCATTACGTAATAGAGTATAACGTTATACGTTATTACGTAATAGTATTTAACGTTATACGTTATTACGTAATAGTATATAACGTTATACGTTATTACGTAATAGTGTATAACGTTATACGTTATTACGTAATAGTATATAACGTTATACGTTATTACGTAATAGTATATAACGTTATATGCCATTACGTAAAAGCATATAACGTTATACGTTATTACGTGATAGTGTATAACGTTATACGTTATTACGTAATAGTATGTAACGTTATACGTTATTACGTAATAGTGTATAACGTTATACGTTATTACGTAATAGTATATAACGTTATATGTTATTACGTAATAGTATATAACGTTATACGTCATTACGTAATAGCATATAACGTTATACGTTATTACGTAATAGTATATAAAGTTATACGATATTACGTAATAGTTTATATCGTTATACGTCATTATGTAATAGTATATACCGTTATACGTTATTACGTAATAGTATATTACGTTATACCTTAGTACGTAATAGTATATTACGTTATACGTTAGTCCGTAATAGTATATAACGTTATACCTTAGTACGTATTAGTATATTACGTTATACGTTATTACGTAATAGTATATAACGTTATACGTCATTACGTAGTAGTATATAACGTTATACGTTATTACGTGATAGTGTATAACGTTATACGTTATTACGTAATAGTATGTAACGTTATACGTTATTACGTAATAGTGTATAACGTTATACGTTATTACGTAATAGTATATAACGTTATACGTTATTACGTAATAGTATATAACGTTATACGTCATTACGTAATAGCATATAACGTTATACGTTATTACGTAACAGTTTATATCGTTATACGTTATTACGTAATAGTATATAACGTTATACGTCATTACGTAATAGTATATACCGTTATACGTTATTACGAAATAGTATTTAACGTTATACGTCATTACGTAATACTATATACCGTTACACGTTATTACGTAATAGTATATTACGTTATACGTTAGTACGTAATAGTATATGACGTTATACGTTATTACGTAATAGTATAGAACGTTATACGTTATTACGTAATAGTATATAACGTTATTCGTCATTACGTAATGGTATATAACGTTATATGTTATTACGTAATAGTGTATAACGTTATACGTTATTACGTAATAGTATATAACGTTATACGTTATTACGTAATAGTATATAACGATATACGTCTTTACGTAATAGTATATAACGTTATACGTTATTACGTAATAGTGTATAACGTTATACGTCATTACGTAATAGTATATTACGTTATACGTGTTTACGTAATAGTATATAACGTTATACGTTAGTACGTAATAGTATATAACGTTATACCTTAGTACGTAATGGTATATAACGTTATACGTTATTTCATAATAGTATTTAACGTTATACGTTAGTACGTAATAGTATATAACGTTATACGTTATTACGTAATAGTATATGACGTTATACGTTATTACGTAATAGTATATAACGTTATACGACATTACGTAATAGTATATGACGTTATACGTTACTACGTAATAGTATATAACGTTATACGTTATTACGTAATAGTGTATAACGTTATACGTTATTACGTAATAGTATATAACGTTATACGTTATTACGTAATAGTATATAACGTTATACGTCATTACGTAATAGTATATAACGTTATACGTTATTACGTAATAGTGTATAACGTTATACGTTATTACGTAATAGTGTATAACGTTATACGTTATTACGTAATAGTATATAACGTTATACGTCATTACGTAATAGTATATAACGTTATACGTTATTACGTAATGGTATATAACGTTATACGTCGTTACGTAATAGTATATACCGTTATTCGTTATTACGAAATAGTATTTAACGTTATACGTCATTACGTAATTGTATATACCGTTACACGTTATTACGTAATAGTATATTACGTTATACGTCATTGCGTAATAGTATATTATGTTATACGTCATTACGTAATAGTATATAACGTTATACGTCATTACGTAATAGTATATAACGTTATACGTTATAAGGTAATACTACATAACGTTATACGTCATAAGGTAATACTACATAACTTTATACGTCATTACGTAATAGTATATACGGTTATACGTTATTACGTAATAGTATATTACGTTATACGTTATTACGTAATAGTATATTACGTTATACGTTAGTACGTAATAGTATATAACGTTATACGTCATTACGTAATAGTATATTACGTTATACGTTATTACGTAATAGTATATTACGTTATACCTTAGTACGTAATAGTATATTACGTTATACGTTAGTACGTAATAGTATATAACGTTATACCTTAGTACGTATTAGTATATAACGTTATACGTTATTACGTAATAGTATATAACGTTATACGTCGTTACGTAATAGTATATACCGTTATACGTTATTACGAAATAGTATTTAACGTTATACGTCATTACGTAATTGTATATACCGTTACACGTTATTACGTAATAGTATATTACGTTATACGTCATTGCGTAATAGTATATTATGTTATACGTCATTACGTAATAGTATATAACGTTATACGTCATTACGTAATAGTATATAACGTTATACGTTATAAGGTAATACTACATAACGTTATACGTCATAAGGTAATACTACATAACTTTATACGTCATTACGTAATAGTATACAATGTTATACGTTATTACGTAATAGTATATAACGTTATAGGTCATTACGTAATAGTATATACCGTTATGTGTTATTGCGTAATAGTATTTAACGTTATACGTTAGTACGTAATAGTATATAACGTTATACGTTATTACGTAATAGTATATAACGTTATACGTCATTACGTAATAGTATATACCGTTATACGTTATTACGTAATAGTATATTACGTTATACCTTAGAACGTAATAGTATATTACGTTATACGTTAGTACGTAATAGTATATAACGTTATACCTTAGTACGTATTAGTATATAACGTTATACGTTATTACGTAATAGTATATAACGTTATACGTCATTACGTAATAGTATATAACGTTATACCTTAGTAGGTAATAGTATATAATGTTATACGTTAGTACGTAATAGTATATAACGTTATACCTTAGTACGTAATAGTAAATAACTTTATACGTAATCAGGTAATACTATATAACGTTACACGTTAGAACGTAATAGTATATAACGTTATACGTTATAACGTAATAGTATATAACGTTATACGTCATTGTGTAATAGTATATAATGTTATACGTTATTGCGTAATAGTATATAACGTTATACGTCATTACGTCATAGTACATAATGTTATACGTTATTACGTAATAGTATATAACGTTATACGTCATTACGTAATAGTATATTACGTTATACGTTAGTACGTAATAGGATATAACGTTATACTTTATAAGGTAATACTACATAACGTTATACGTCATAAGGTAATACTACGTAACGTTATACGTCATAAGGTAATACTGCATAACGTTATACGTCATTACGTAATAGTATATAATGTTATACGTTATTACGTAATAGTATATTACGTTATACGTTATTACGTAATAGTTTATATCGTTATACGTCATTACGTAATAGTATATACGGTTATATGTTATTAGGTAATAGTGTATAACGTTATACGTTATTGCGTAATAGTGTATAATGTTATACGTTATTACGTAATACTATATAACGTTATACGTCATTACGTAATAGTATATAACGTTATACGTTATAACGTAATAGTATATAACGTTATACGTCATTGCGTAATAGTATATAACGTTATACGTTATTGCGTCATAGTATATAATGTTATACGTTATTACGTCATAGTATATAACGTTATACGTCATTACGTAATAGTATATAACGTTATACGTCATTACGTAATAGTATATTACGTTATACGTTAGTACGTAATAGGATATAACGTTATACGTCATAAGGTAATACTACATAACGTTATACGTCATTACGTAATAGTAAATAATGTTATACGTTATTACGTAATAGTATATTACGTTATACGTTATTACGTAATAGTATATAACGTTATACGGTAGTACGTAATAGTATATAATGTTATACGTTATTACGTAATAGTATAAACGTTATACGTCATTACGTAATAGTATATAACGTTATACGTTATTACGTAATAGTATATAACGTTATACGTCATTACGTAATAGTATATAACGTTATACGTTATTACGTAATAGAGTATAACGTTATACGTTATTACGTAATAGTGTATAACGTTATACGTTATTACGTAATAGTGTATAACGTTATACGTTATTACGTAATAGTATATAACGTTATACGTCATTACGTAATAGTATATAACGTTATACGTTATTACGTAATAGTGTATAACGTTATACGTTATTACGTAATAGTGTATAACGTTATACGTTATTACGTAATAGTATATAACGTTATACGTCATTACGTAATAGTATATAACGTTATACGTTATTACGTAATAGTATATAACGTTATACGTCATTACGTAATAGTATATACCGTTATACGTTATTACGAAATAGTATTTAACGTTATACGTCATTACGTAATAGTATATAACGTTATACGTTATTACGTAATAGTGTATAACGTTATACGTTATTACGTAATAGTATATAACGTTATACGTCATTACGTAATAGTATATAACGTTATACGTTATTACGTAATAGTATATAACGTTATACGTCATTACGTAATAGTATATACCGTTATACGTTATTACGAAATAGTATTTAACGTTATACGTCATTACGTAATTGTATATAACGTTACACGTTAGAACGTAATAGTATATAACGTTATACGTTATAACGTAATAGTATATAACGTTATACGTCATTGTGTAATAGTATATAATGTTATACGTTATTGCGTAATAGTATATAACGTTATACGTCATTACGTCATAGTATATAATGTTATACGTTATTACGTAATAGTATATAACGTTATACGTCATTACGTAATAGTATATTACGTTATACGTTAGTACGTAATAGGATATAACGTTATTCTTTATAAGGTAATACTACATAACGTTATACGTCATAAGGTAATACTACATAACGTTATACGTCATTACGTAATAGAGTATAACGTTATAGGTTATTACGTAATAGTATTTAACGTTATACGTTATTACGTAATAGTATATAACGTTATACGTTATTACGTAATAGTGTATAACGTTATACGTTATTACGTAATAGTATATAACGTTATACGTTATTACGTAATAGTATATAACGTTATATGTCATTACGTAAAAGCATATAACGTTATACGTTATTACGTGATAGTGTATAACGTTATACGTTATTACGTAATAGTATGTAACGTTATACGTTATTACGTAATAGTGTATAACGTTATACGTTATTACGTAATAGTATATAACGTTATAAGTTATTACGTAATAGTATATAACGTTATACGTCATTACGTAATAGCATATAACGTTATACGTTATTACGTAATAGTATATAAAGTTATACGTTATTACGTAATAGTTTATATCGTTATACGTCATTATGTAATAGTATATACCGTTATACGTTATTACGTAATAGTATATTACGTTATACCTTAGTACGTAATAGTATATTACGTTATACGTTAGTCCGTAATAGTATATAACGTTATACCTTAGTACGTATTAGTATATAACGTTATACGTTATTACGTAATAGTATATAACGTTATACGTCATTACGTAATAGCATATAACGTTATACGTTATTACGTAACAGTTTATATCGTTATACGTTATTACGTAATAGTATATAACGTTATACGTCATTACGTAATAGTATATACCGTTATACGTTATTACGAAATAGTATTTAACGTTATACGTCATTACGTAATACTATATACCGTTACACGTTATTACGTAATAGTATATTACGTTATACGTTAGTACGTAATAGTATATGACGTTATACGTTATTACGTAATAGTATAGAACGTTATACGTTATTACGTAATAGTATATAACGTTATTCGTCATTACGTAATGGTATATAACGTTATATGTTATTACGTAATAGTGTATAACGTTATACGTTATTACGTAATAGTATATAACGTTATACGTTATTACGTAATAGTATATAACGATATACGTCTTTACGTAATAGTATATAACGTTATATGTTATTACGTAATAGTGTATAACGTTATACGTCATTACGTAATAGTATATTACGTTATACGTGTTTACGTAATAGTATATAACGTTATAAGTTATTACGTAATAGTATATAACGTTATACGTCATTACGTAATAGCATATAACGTTATACGTTATTACGTAATAGTATATAAAGTTATACGTTATTACGTAATAGTTTATATCGTTATACGTCATTATGTAATAGTATATACCGTTATACGTTATTACGTAATAGTATATTACGTTATACCTTAGTACGTAATAGTATATTACGTTATACGTTAGTCCGTAATAGTATATAACGTTATACCTTAGTACGTATTAGTATATTACGTTATACGTTATTACGTAATAGTATATAACGTTATACGTCATTACGTAGTAGTATATAACGTTATACGTTATTACGTGATAGTGTATAACGTTATACGTTATTACGTAATAGTATGTAACGTTATACGTTATTACGTAATAGTGTATAACGTTATACGTTATTACGTAATAGTATATAACGTTATACGTTATTACGTAATAGTATATAACGTTATACGTCATTACGTAATAGCATATAACGTTATACGTTATTACGTAACAGTTTATATCGTTATACGTTATTACGTAATAGTATATAACGTTATACGTCATTACGTAATAGTATATACCGTTATACGTTATTACGAAATAGTATTTAACGTTATACGTCATTACGTAATACTATATACCGTTACACGTTATTACGTAATAGTATATTACGTTATACGTTAGTACGTAATAGTATATGACGTTATACGTTATTACGTAATAGTATAGAACGTTATACGTTATTACGTAATAGTATATAACGTTATTCGTCATTACGTAATGGTATATAACGTTATATGTTATTACGTAATAGTGTATAACGTTATACGTTATTACGTAATAGTATATAACGTTATACGTTATTACGTAATAGTGTATAACGTTATACGTCATTACGTAATAGTATATTACGTTATACGTGTTTACGTAATAGTATATAACGTTATACGTTAGTACGTAATAGTATATAACGTTATACCTTAGTACGTAATGGTATATAACGTTATACGTTATTTCATAATAGTATTTAACGTTATACGTTAGTACGTAATAGTATATAACGTTATACGTTATTACGTAATAGTATATGACGTTATACGTTATTACGTAATAGTATATAACGTTATACGACATTACGTAATAGTATATGACGTTATACGTTACTACGTAATAGTATATAACGTTATACGTTATTACGTAATAGTGTATAACGTTATACGTTATTACGTAATAGTGTATAACGTTATACGTTATTACGTAATAGTATATAACGTTATACGTTATTACGTAATAGTATATAACGTTATACGTCATTACGTAATAGTATATAACGTTATACGTTATTACGTAATAGTGTATAACGTTATACGTTATTACGTAATAGTATATAACGTTATACGTCATTACGTAATAGTATATAACGTTATACGTTATTACGTAATAGTATATAACGTTATACGTCATTACGTAATAGTATATACCGTTATACGTTATTACGAAATAGTATTTAACGTTATACGTCATTACGTAATTGTATATACCGTTACACGTTATTACGTAATAGTATATTACGTTATACGTCATTGCGTAATAGTATATTATGTTATACGTCATTACGTAATAGTATATAACGTTATACGTCATTACGTAATAGTATATAACGTTATACGTTATAAGGTAATACTACATAACGTTATACGTCATAAGGTAATACTACATAACTTTATACGTCATTACGTAATAGTATATACGGTTATACGTTATTACGTAATAGTATATTACGTTATACGTTATTACGTAATAGTATATTACGTTATACGTTAGTACGTAATAGTATATAACGTTATACCTTAGTACGTAATAGTATATAACGTTATACGTTATTTCATAATAGTATTTAACGTTATACGTCATTACGTAATAGTATATAACGTTATACGTCATTACGTAATAGTGTATAACGTTATACGTTATTGCGTAATAGTTTATATCGTTATACGTCATTACGTAATAGTATATACCGTTATAGGTTATTACGTAATAGTATATTACGTTATACCTTAGTACGTAATAGTATATTACGTTATACGTTATTACGTAATAGTTTATATCGTTATACGTCATTACGTAATAGAATATACCATTATAGGTTATTACGTAATAGTATACTACGTTATACGTTAGTACGTAATAGTATATAACGTTATACGTCATTACGTAATAGTATATAACGTTATACGTCATTACGTAATAGTATATAACGTTATACGTTATTACGTAATAGTATATAACGTTATACCTTAGTACGTAATAGTATATTACGTTATACGTTAGTGCGTAATAGTATATAACGTTATACCTTAGTACGTATTAGTATATAACGTTATACGTTATTACGTAATAGTATATAACGTTATACGTTATTACGTAATAGTGTATAACGTTATACGTTATTACGTAATAGTATACACCGTTATACGTTATTACGTAATAGTGTATAACGTTATATGTCATTACGTAATAGTATATAACGTTATACGTCATTACGTAATAGTATATAACGTTATACGTTATTACGTAATAGTATATAACGTTATACGTTATTACGTAATAGTTTATATCGTTATACGTCATTACGTAATAGTATATACCGTTATAGGTTATTACGTAATAGTATATTACGTTATACCTTAGTACGTAATAGTATATTACGTTATACGTTATTACGTAATAGTTTATATCGTTATACGTCATTACGTAATAGAATATACCATTATAGGTTATTACGTAATAGTATACTACGTTATACGTTAGTACGTAATAGTATATAACGTTATACGTCATTACGTAATAGTATATTACGTTATACGTCATTACGTAATAGTATATTACGTTATACGTTATTACGTAATAGTATATTACGTTATACCTTAGTATGTAATAGTATATTACGTTATACGTTAGTACGTAATAGTATATAACGTTATACCTTAGTACGTATTAGTATATAACGTTATACGTTATTACGTAATAGTATATAACGTTATACGTCATTACGTAATAGTATATAACGTTATACGTTATTACGTAATAGTATATAACGTTATACGTCATTACGTAATAGTATATACCGTTATACGTTATTACGAAATAGTATTTAACGTTATACGTCATTACGTAATAGTATATAACGTTATACGTTATTACGTAATAGTGTATAACGTTATACGTTATTACGTAATAGTATATAACGTTATACGTCATTACGTAATAGTATATAACGTTATACGTTATTACGTAATAGTATATAACGTTATACGTCATTACGTAATAGTATATACCGTTATACGTTATTACGAAATAGTATTTAACGTTATACGTCATTACGTAATTGTATATAACGTTATACGTCATTACGTAATAGTATATAACGTTATACGTTATTACGTAATAGTGTATAACGTTATACGTTATTACGTAATAGTATATAACGTTATACGTCATTACGTAATAGTATATAACGTTATACGTTATTACGTAATAGTATATAACGTTATACGTCATTACGTAATAGTATATACCGTTATACGTTATTACGAAATAGTATTTAACGTTATACGTCATTACGTAATTGTATATACCGTTACACGTTATTACGTAATAGTATATTACGTTATACGTCATTGCGTAATAGTATATACCGTTATACGTTATTACGTAATAGTATATAACGTTATACGTCATTACGTAATAGTGTATAACGTTATACGTTACTACGTAATAGTATATAACGTTATACGTTATTACGTAATAGTATATAACGTTATACGTCATTACGTAATAGCATATAACGTTATACGTCATTACGTAATAGCATATAACGTTATACGTTATTACGTAATAGCATATAACGTTATACGTTATTACGTAATAGTGTATAACGTTATATGTCATTACGTAATAGTATATAACGTTATACGTCATTACGTAATAGTATATAACGTTATACGTTATTACGTAATAGTATATAACGTTATACGTTATTACGTAATAGTTTATATCGTTATACGTCATTACGTAATAGTATATACCGTTATAGGTTATTACGTAATAGTATATTACGTTATACCTTAGTACGTAATAGTATATTACGTTATACGTTATTACGTAATAGTTTATATCGTTATACGTCATTACGTAATAGAATATACCGTTATAGGTTATTACGTAATAGTATATTACGTTATACGTTAGTACGTAATAGTATATAACGTTATACGTCATTACGTAATAGTATATTACGTTATACGTCATTACGTAATAGTATATTACGTTATACGTTATTACGTAATAGTATATTACGTTATACCTTAGTATGTAATAGTATATTACGTTATACGTTAGTACGTAATAGTATATAACGTTATACCTTAGTACGTATTAGTATATAACGTTATACGTTATTACGTAATAGTATATAACGTTATACGTCATTACGTAATAGTATATAACGTTATACCTTAGTAGGTAATAGTATATAATGTTATACGTTAGTACGTAATAGTATATAACGTTATACCTTAGTACGTAATAGTAAATAACTTTATACGTAATCAGGTAATACTATATAACGTTACACGTTAGAACGTAATAGTATATAACGTTATACGTTATAACGTAATAGTATATAACGTTATACGTCATTGTGTAATAGTATATAACGTTATACGTCATTGCGTAATAGTATATAATGTTATACGTTATTGCGTAATAGTATATAACGTTATACGCCATTACGTCATAGTATATAATGTTATACGTTATTACGTAATAGTATATAACGTTATACGTCATTACGTAATAGTATATTACGTTATACGTTAGTACGTAATAGGATATAACGTTATACGTTATAAGGTAATACTACATAACGTTATACGTCATAAGGTAATACTACATAACGTTATACGTCATTACGTAATAGTATATAATGTTATACGTTATTACGTAATAGTATATTACGTTATACGTTAGTCCGTAATAGTATATAACGTTATACCTTAGTACGTATTAGTATATAACGTTATACGTTATTACGTAATAGTATATATCGTTATACGTCATTACGTAATAGTATATAACGTTATACGTTATTACGTGATAGTGTATAACGTTATACGTTATTACGTAATAGTATGTAACGTTATACGTTATTACGTAATAGTGTATAACGTTATACGTTATTACGTAATAGAATATAACGTTATACGTTATTACGTAATAGTATATAACGTTATACGTCATTACGTAATAGCATATAACGTTATACGTTATTACGTAACAGTTTATATCGTTATACGTTATTACGTAATAGTATATAACGTTATACGTCATTACGTAATAGTATATACCGTTATACGTTATTACGAAATAGTATTTAACGTTATACGTCATTACGTAATAGGATATACCGTTATACGTTATTACGTAATAGTATATTACGTTATACGTTAGTACGTAATAGTATATGACGTTATACGTTATTACGTAATAGTATATAACGTTATACGTTATTACGTAATAGTATATAACGTTATTCGTCATTACGTAATGGTATATAACGTTATATGTTATTACGTAATAGTGTATAACGTTATACGTTATTACGTAATAGTATATAACGTTATACGTTATTACGTAATAGTATATAACGTTATACGTCATTACGTAATAGTATATAACGTTATACGTTATTACGTAATAGTGTATAACGTTATACGTTATTACGTAATAGTGTATAACGTTATACGTTATTACGTAATCGTATATAACGTTATACGTTATTACGTAATAGTATATTACGTTATACCTTAGTACGTAATAGTATATAACGTTATACGTTATTACGTAATAGTATATAACGTTATACGTTATTACGTAATAGTGTATAACGTTATACGTTATTACGTAATCGTATATAACGTTATACGTCATTACGTAATAGTGTATAACGTTATACGTTATTACGTAATAGTATATAACGTTATACGTTATTACGTAATAGCATATAACGTTATACGTCATTACGTAATAGCATATAACGTTATACGTCATTACGTAATAGCATATAACGTTATACGTTATTACGTAATAGCATATAACGTCATACGTTATTACGTAATAGTGTATAACGTTATATGTCATTACGTAATAGTATATAACGTTATACGTCATTACGTAATAGTATATAACGTTATACGTTATTACGTAATAGTATATAACGTTATACGTTATTACGTAATAGTGTATAACGTTATACGTTATTACGTAATCGTATATAACGTTATACGTCATTACGTAATAGTGTATAACGTTATACGTTATTACGTAATAGTATATAACGTTATACGTTATTACGTAATAGTATATAACGTTATACGTCATTACGTAATAGCATATAACGTTATACGTCATTACGTAATAGCATATAACGTTATACGTTATTACGTAATAGCATATAACGTTATACGTTATTACGTAATAGTGTATAACGTTATATGTCATTACGTAATAGTATATAACGTTATACGTCATTACGTAATAGTATATAACGTTATACGTTATTACGTAATAGTATATAACGTTATACGTTATTACGTAATAGTTTATATCGTTATACGTCATTACGTAATAGTATATACCGTTATAGGTTATTACGTAATAGTATATTACGTTATACCTTAGTACGTAATAGTATATTACGTTATACGTTATTACGTAATAGTTTATATCGTTATACGTCATTACGTAATAGAATATACCGTTATAGGTTATTACGTAATAGTATATTACGTTATACGTTAGTACGTAATAGTATATAACGTTATACGTCATTACGTAATAGTATATTACGTTATACGTCATTACGTAATAGTATATTACGTTATACGTTATTACGTAATAGTATATTACGTTATACCTTAGTATGTAATAGTATATTACGTTATACGTTAGTACGTAATAGTATATAACGTTATACCTTAGTACGTATTAGTATATAACGTTATACGTTATTACGTAATAGTATATAACGTTATACGTCATTACGTAATAGTATATAACGTTATACCTTAGTAGGTAATAGTATATAATGTTATACGTTAGTACGTAATAGTATATAACGTTATACCTTAGTACGTAATAGTAAATAACTTTATACGTAATCAGGTAATACTATATAACGTTACACGTTAGAACGTAATAGTATATAACGTTATACGTTATAACGTAATAGTATATAACGTTATACGTCATTGTGTAATAGTATATAACGTTATAGGTCATTGCGTAATAGTATATAATGTTATACGTTATTGCGTAATAGTATATAACGTTATACGCCATTACGTCATAGTATATAATGTTATACGTTATTACGTAATAGTATATAACGTTATACGTCATTACGTAATAGTATATTACGTTATACGTTAGTACGTAATAGGATATAACGTTATACGTTATAAGGTAATACTACATAACGTTATACGTCATAAGGTAATACTACATAACGTTATACGTCATTACGTAATAGTATATAATGTTATACGTTATTACGTAATAGTATATTACGTTATACGTTAGTCCGTAATAGTATATAACGTTATACCTTAGTACGTATTAGTATATAACGTTATACGTTATTACGTAATAGTATATAACGTTATACGTCATTACGTAATAGTATATAACGTTATACGTTATTACGTGATAGTGTATAACGTTATACG
Organism: Bombus pascuorum; assembly: GCF_905332965.1. NCBI lineage: Eukaryota > Metazoa > Arthropoda > Insecta > Hymenoptera > Apidae > Bombus > Bombus pascuorum. The sequence continues at coordinate 2,895,864 of NC_083493.1, forward strand.
TTATTACGTAATAGTATATAACGTTATACGTTATTACGTAATAGCATATAACGTTATACGTCATTACGTAATAGCATATAACGTTATACGTCATTACGTAATAGCATATAACGTTATACGTTATTACGTAATAGCATATAACGTCATACGTTATTACGTAATAGTGTATAACGTTATATGTCATTACGTAATAGTATATAACGTTATACGTCATTACGTAATAGTATATACCGTTATACGTTATTACGAAATAGTATTTAACGTTATACGTCATTACGTAATAGGCTATACCGTTATACGTTATTACGTAATAGTATATTACGTTATACGTTAGTACGTAATAGTATATGACGTTATACGTTATTACGTAATAGTATATAACGTTATACGTTATTACGTAATAGTATATAACGTTATTCGTCATTACGTAATGGTATATAACGTTATATGTTATTACGTAATAGTGTATAACGTTATACGTTATTACGTAATAGTATATAACGTTATACGTTATTACGTAATAGTATATAACGTTATACGTCATTACGTAATAGTATATAACGTTATACGTTATTACGTAATAGTGTATAACGTTATACGTTATTACGTAATAGTGTATAACGTTATACGTTATTACGTAATCGTGTATAACGTTATACGTTATTACGTAATAGTATATTACGTTATACCTTAGTACGTAATAGTATATAACGTTATACGTTATTACGTAATAGTATATAACGTTATACGTTATTACGTAATAGTGTATAACGTTATACGTTATTACGTAATCGTATATAACGTTATACGTCATTACGTAATAGTGTATAACGTTATACGTTATTACGTAATAGTATATAACGTTATACGTTATTACGTAATAGCATATAACGTTATACGTCATTACGTAATAGCATATAACGTTATACGTCATTACGTAATAGCATATAACGTTATACGTTATTACGTAATAGCATATAACGTCATACGTTATTACGTAATAGTGTATAACGTTATATGTCATTACGTAATAGTATATAACGTTATACGTCATTACGTAATAGTATATAACGTTATACGTTATTACGTAATAGTATATAACGTTATACGTTATTACGTAATAGTTTATATCGTTATACGTCATTACGTAATAGTATATACCGTTATAGGTTATTACGTAATAGTATATTACGTTATACCTTAGTACGTAATAGTATATTACGTTATACGTTATTACGTAATAGTTTATATCGTTATACGTCATTACGTAATAGAATATACCGTTATAGGTTATTACGTAATAGTATATTACGTTATACGTTAGTACGTAATAGTATATAACGTTATACGTCATTACGTAATAGTATATTACGTTATACGTCATTACGTAATAGTATATTACGTTATACGTTATTACGTAATAGTATATTACGTTATACCTTAGTATGTAATAGTATATTACGTTATACGTTAGTACGTAATAGTATATAACGTTATACCTTAGTACGTATTAGTATATAACGTTATACGTTATTACGTAATAGTATATAACGTTATACGTCATTACGTAATAGTATATAACGTTATACCTTAGTAGGTAATAGTATATAATGTTATACGTTAGTACGTAATAGTATATAACGTTATACCTTAGTACGTAATAGTAAATAACTTTATACGTAATCAGGTAATACTATATAACGTTACACGTTAGAACGTAATAGTATATAACGTTATACGTTATAACGTAATAGTATATAACGTTATACGTCATTGTGTAATAGTATATAATGTTATACGTTATTGCGTAATAGTATATAACGTTATACGTAATCAGGTAATACTATATAACGTTACACGTTAGAACGTAATAGTATATAACGTTATACGTTATAACGTAATAGTATATAACGTTATACGTCATTGCGTAATAGTATATAATGTTATACGTTATTGCGTAATAGTATATAACGTTATACGCCATTACGTCATAGTATATAATGTTATACGTTATTACGTAATAGTATATAACGTTATACGTCATTACGTAATAGTATATTACGTTATACGTTAGTACGTAATAGGATATAACGTTATACGTTATAAGGTAATACTACATAACGTTATACGTCATAAGGTAATACTACATAACGTTATACGTCATTACGTAATAGTATATAATGTTATACGTTATTACGTAATAGTATATTACGTTATACCTTAGTACGTAATAGTATATTACGTTATACGTTAGTCCGTAATAGTATATAACGTTATACCTTAGTACGTATTAGTATATAACGTTATACGTTATTACGTAATAGTATATAACGTTATACGTCATTACGTAATAGTATATAACGTTATACGTTATTACGTGATAGTGTATAACGTTATACGTTATTACGTAATAGTATGTAACGTTATACGTTATTACGTAATAGTGTATAACGTTATACGTTATTACGTAATAGAATATAACGTTATACGTTATTACGTAATAGTATATAACGTTATACGTCATTACGTAATAGCATATAACGTTATACGTTATTACGTAACAGTTTATATCGTTATACGTTATTACGTAATAGTATATAACGTTATACGTCATTACGTAATAGTATATACCGTTATACGTTATTACGAAATAGTATTTAACGTTATACGTCATTACGTAATAGTATATACCGTTATACGTTATTACGTAATAGTATATTACGTTATACGTTAGTACGTAATAGTATATGACGTTATACGTTATTACGTAATAGTATATAACGTTATACGTTATTACGTAATAGTATATAACGTTATTCGTCATTACGTAATGGTATATAACGTTATATGTTATTACGTAATAGTGTATAACGTTATACGTTATTACGTAATAGTATATAACGTTATACGTTATTACGTAATAGTATATAACGTTATACGTCATTACGTAATAGTATATAACGTTATACGTTATTACGTAATAGTGTATAACGTTATACGTCATTACGTAATAGTATATTACGTTATACGTGTTGACGTAATAGTATATTACGTTATACGTTAGTACGTAATAGTATATAACGTTATACCTTAGTACGTAATAGTATATAACGTTATACGTTATTTCATAATAGTATTTAACGTTATACGTTAGTACGTAATAGTATATAACGTTATACGTTATTACGTAATAGTATATGACGTTATACGTTATTACGTAATAGTATATAACGTTATACGACATTACGTAATAGTATATGACGTTATACGTTATTACGTAATAGTGTATAACGTTATACGTTACTACGTAATATTATATAACGTTATACGTTATTACGTAATAGTATATAACGTTATACGTTATTACGTAATAGTATATAACGTTATACGTTATTACGTAATAGTATATAACGTTATACGTTATTACGTAATAGTATATAACGTTATACGTCATTACGTAATAGTATATTACGTTATACGTTATTACGTAATAGTATATTACGTTATACCTTAGTACGTAATAGTATATAACGTTATACGTTAGTACGTAATAGTATATAACGTTATGCCTTAGTACGTATTAGTATATAACGTTATACGTTATTACGTAATAGTATATAACGTTATACGTCATTACGTAATAGTATATAACGTTATACGTTATTACGTAATAGTTTATATCGTTATACGTCATTACGTAATAGTATATACGGTTATACGTTATTACGTAATAGTATATTACGTTATACGTTATTACGTAATAGTATATTACGTTATACGTTAGTACGTAATAGTATATAACGTTATACCTTAGTACGTAATAGTATATAACGTTATACGTTATTTCATAATAGTATTTAACGTTATACGTCATTACGTAATAGTATATACGGTTATATGTTATTACGTAATAGTGTATAACGTTATACGTTATTGCGTAATAGTGTATAACGTTATACGTTATTACGTAATACTATATAACGTTATACGTCATTACGTAATAGTATATAACGTTATACGTCATTACGTAACAGTATATAACGTTATACGTTATTACGTAGTAGTGTATAACGTTATACGTCATTACGTAATAGTATATAACGTTATACGTCATTACGTAATAGTATATTACGTTATACGTTATTACGTAATAGTATATTACGTTATACCTTAGTATGTAATAGTATATTACGTTATACGTTAGTACGTAATAGTATATAACGTTATACCTTAGTACGTATTAGTATATAACGTTATACGTTATTACGTAATAGTATATAACGTTATACGTCATTACGTAATAGTATATAACGTTATACCTTAGTAGGTAATAGTATATAATGTTATACGTTAGTACGTAATAGTATATAACGTTATACCGTAGTACGTAATAGTAAATAACTTTATACGTAATCAGGTAATACTATATAACGTTACACGTTAGAACGTAATAGTATATAACGTTATACGTTATAACGTAATAGTATATAACGTTATACGTCATTGTGTAATAGTATATAACGTTATACGTAATCAGGTAATACTATATAACGTTACATGTTAGAACGTAATAGTATATAACGTTATACGTTATAACGTAATAGTATATAACGTTATACGTCATTGCGTAATAGTATATAATGTTATACGTTATTGCGTAATAGTATATAACGTTATACGCCATTACGTCATAGTATATAATGTTATACGTTATTACGTAATAGTATATAACGTTATACGTCATTACGTAATAGTATATTAGGTTATACGTTAGTACGTAATAGGATATAACGTTATACGTTATAAGGTAATACTACATAACGTTATACGTCACAAGGTAATACTACATAACGTTATACGTCATTACGTAATAGTATATAATGTTATAAGTTATTACGTAATAGTATATTACGTTATACCTTAGTACGTAATAGTATAAAACGTTATACGTTAGTCCGTAATAGTATATAACGTTATACCTTAGTACGTATTAGTATATAACGTTATACGTTATTACGTAATAGTATATAACGTTATACGTTATTACGTAATAGTATATAACGTTATACGTTATTACGTAATAGTATATAACGTTATACGTCATTACGTAATAGCATATAACGTTATACGTTATTACGTAACAGTTTATATCGTTATACGTTATTACGTAATAGTATATAACGTTATACGTCATTACGTAATAGTATATACCGTTATACGTTATTACGAAATAGTATTTAACGTTATACGTCATTACGTAATAGTATATACCGTTATACGTTATTACGTAATAGTATATTACGTTATACGTTAGTACGTAATAGTATATGACGTTATACGTTATTACGTAATAGTATATAACGTTATACGTTATTACGTAATAGTATATAACGTTATTCGTCATTACGTAATGGTATATAACGTTATATGTTATTACGTAATAGTGTATAACGTTATACGTTATTACGTAATAGTATATAACATTATACCTTAGTAGGTAATAGTATATAATGTTATACGTTAGTACGTAATAGTATATAACGTTATACGTTATTTCATAATAGTATTTAACGTTATACGTTAGTACGTAATAGTATATAACGTTATACGTTATTACGTAATAGTATATGACGTTATACGTTATTACGTAATAGTATATAACGTTATACGTCATTACGTAATAGTATATTACGTTATACGTTATTACGTAATAGTATATTACGTTATACCTTAGTACGTAATAGTATATAACGTTATACGTTAGTACGTAATAGTATATAACGTTATACCTTAGTACGTATTAGTATATAACGTTATACGTTATTACGTAATAGTATATAACGTTATACGTCATTACGTAATAGTATATAACGTTATACCTTAGTAGGTAATAGTATATAATGTTATACGTTAGTACGTAATAGTATATAACGTTATACCTTAGTACGTAATAGTAAATAACTTTATACGTAATCAGGTAATACTATATAACGTTACACGTTAGAACGTAATAGTATATAACGTTATACGTTATAACGTAATAGTATATAACGTTATACGTCATTGTGTAATAGTATATAATGTTATACGTTATTGCGTAATAGTATATAACGTTATACGTTATAAGGTAATACCACATAACGTTATACGTCATAAGGTAATACTACATAACGTTATACGTCATAAGGTAATACTACATAACGTTATACGTCATTACGTAATAGTATATACCGTTATACGTTATTACGTAATAGTATATTACGTTATACGCTATTACGTAATAGTATATTACGTTATACGTTAGTACGTAATAGTATATAACGTTATACCTTAGTACGTAATAGTATATAACGTTATACGTAATCAGGTAATACTATATAACGTTACACGTTAGAACGTAATAGTATTTAACGTTATACGTCATTACGTAATAGTATATACCGTTACACGTTATTACGTAATAGTATATTACGTTATACGTTAGTACGTAATAGTATATGACGTTATACGTTATTACGTATTAGTATATAACGTTATACGTTATTACGTAATGGTATATAACGTTATATGTTATTACGTAATAGTATATAACGTTATACCTTAGTAGGTAATAGTATATAACGTTATACGTTATAAGGTAATACTACATAACGTTATACGTCATAAGGTAATACTACATAACGTTATACGTCATAAGGTAATACTACATAACGTTATACGTCATTACGTAATAGTATATACCGTTATACGTTATTACGTAATAGTATATTACGTTATACGCTATTACGTAATAGTATATTACGTTATACGTTAGTACGTAATAGTATATAACGTTATACCTTAGTACGTATTAGTATATAACGTTATACGTAATCAGGTAATACTATATAACGTTACACGTTAGAACGTAATAGTATATAACGTTATACGTTATAACGTAATAGTATATAACGTTATACGTCATTGCGTAATAGTATATAATGTTATACGTTATTGCGTAATAGTATATAACGTTATACGTCATTACGTCATAGTATATAATGTTATACGTTATTACGTAATAGTTTATATCGTTATACGTCATTACGTAATAGTATATACGGTTATATGTTATTACGTAATAGTGTATAACGTTATACGTTATTGCGTAATAATGTATAATGTTATACGTTATTACGTAATACTATATAACGTTATACGTCATTGCGTAATAGTATATAACGTTATACGTCATTACGTAATAGTATATAACGTTATACGTTATTACGTAATAGTTTATATCGTTATACGTCATTACGTAATAGTATATACGGTTATACGTTATTACGTAATAGTATATTACGTTATACGTTATTACGTAATAGTATATTACGTTATACGTTAGTACGTAATAGTATATAACGTTATACGTTATTACGTAATAGTATATAACGTTATACGTCATTACGTAACAGTATATAACGTTATACCTTATTACGTAGTTGTGTATAACGTTATACGTTATTACGTAATAGTATATAACGTTATACGTCATTACGTAATAGTATATAACGTTATTCGTCATTACGTAATAGTATATAACGTTATACGTTATTACGTAATAGTTTATATCGTTATACGTCATTACGTAATAGTATATACCGTTATACGTTATTGCGTAATAGTATATTACGTTATACGTTATTACGTAATTGTATATAACGTTATACGTCATTACGTAAAAGTATATAATGTTATACATTATTACGTAATAGTATATAACGTTATACGTTATAAGGTAATACTACATAACGTTATACGTCATAAGGTAATACTACATAACGTTATACGTCATAAGGTAATACTACATAACGTTATACGTCATTACGTAATAGTATATACCGTTATACGTTATTACGTAATAGTATATTACGTTATACGCTATTACGTAATAGTATATTACGTTATACGTTACTACGTAATAGTATATAACGTTATACCTTAGTACGTAATAGTATATAACGTTATACGTAATCAGGTAATACTATATAACGTTACACGTTAGAACGTAATAGTATATAACGTTATACGTTATAACGTAATAGTATATAACGTTATACGTCATTGCGTAATAGTATATAACGTTATACGTTATTGCGTCATAGTATATAATGTTATACGTTATTACGTCATAGTATATAACGTTATACGTCATTACGTAATAGTATATAACGTTATACGTCATTACGTAATAGTATATTACGTTATACGTTAGTACGTAATAGGATATAACGTTATACGTCATAAGGTAATACTACATAACGTTATACGTCATTACGTAATAGTATATAATGTTATACGTTATTACGTAATAGTATATTACGTTATACGTTATTACGTAATAGTATATAACGTTATACGGTAGTACGTAATAGTATATAACGTTATACGTTATTACGTAATAGTATAAACGTTATACGTCATTACGTAATAGTATATAACGTTATACGTTATTACGTAATAGTATATAACGTTATACGTTATTACGTAATAGTGTATAACGTTATACGTTATTACGTAATAGTATATAACGTTATACGTCATTACGTAATAGTATATACCGTTACACGTTATTACGTAATAGTATATTACGTTATACGTCATTGCGTAATAGTATATTATGTTATACGTCATTACGTAATAGTATATTACGTTATACGTCATTGCGTAATAGTATATTATGTTATACATCATTACGTAATAGTATATAACGTTATACGTCATTACGTAATAGTATATAACGTTATACGTTATTACGTAATAGTATATAACGTTATACGTTATTACGTAATAGTATAAACGTTATACGTCATTGCGTAATAGTATATTATGTTATACATCATTACGTAATAGTATATTACGTTATACCTTAGTACGTAATAGTATATTACGTTATACGTTATTACGTAATAGTTTATATCGTTATACGTCATTACGTAATAGTATATACCGTTATAGGTTATTATGTATTAGTATATTACGTTATACGTTAGTACATAATAGTATATAAAGTTATACCTTAGTACGTAATAGTATAAAACGTTATACGTTATTACGTAATAGTATATAACGTTATACGTCATTACGTAATAGTATATACCGTTATACGTTATTACGAAATAGTATTTAACGTTATACGTCATTACGTAATAGTATATACCGTTACACGTTATTACGTAATAGTATATTACGTTATACGTTAGTACGTAATAGTATATAACGTTATACGTTATTACGTAATAGTATATAACGTTATACGTCATTACGTAATAGCATATAACGTTATACGTCATTACGTAATAGCATATAACGTTATACGTTATTACGTAATAGTGTATAACGTTATACGTTATTACGTAATAGTGTATAACGTTATATGTCATTACGTAATAGTGTATAACGTTATACGTCATTACGTAATAGTATATAACGTTATACGTTATTACGTAATAGTATATAACGTTATACGTTATTACGTAATAGTGTATAACGTTATACGTTATTACGTAATAGAATATAACGTTATACGTTATTACGTAATAGTATATAACGTTATACGTCATTACGTAATAGCATATAACGTTATACGTTATTACGTAACAGTTTATATCGTTATACGTTATTACGTAATAGTATATAACGTTATACGTCATTACGTAATAGTATATACCGTTATACGTTATTACGAAATAGTATTTAACGTTATACGTCATTACGTAATAGGATATACCGTTATACGTTATTACGTAATAGTATATTACGTTATACGTTAGTACGTAATAGTATATGACGTTATACGTTATTACGTAATAGTATATAACGTTATACGTCATTACGTAATAGTATATATCATTACACGTTATTACGTAATAGTATATTACGTTATACGTTAGTACGTAATAGTATATGACGTTATACGTTATTACGTAATAGTATATAACGTTATACGTTATTACGTAATAGTATATAACGTTATACGTCATTACGTAATGGTATATAACGTTATATGTTATTACGTAATAGTGTATAACGTTATACGTTATTACGTAATAGTATATAACGTTATACGTTATTACGTAATAGTATAAAACGTTATACGTCATTACGTAATAGTATATAACGTTATACGTTATTACGTAATAGTGTATAACGTTATACGTCATTACGTAATAGTATATTACGTTATACGTTAGTACGTAATAGTATATAACGTTATACCTTAGTACGTAATAGTATATACCGTTATACGTTATTACGTAATAGTATATAACGTTATACGTCATTACGTAATAGTATATTACGTTATACGTCATTACGTAATAGGATATACCGTTATACGTTATTACGTAATAGTATATTACGTTATACGTTAGTACGTAATAGTATATGACGTTATACGTTATTACGTAATAGTATATAACGTTATACGTCATTACGTAATAGTATATATCATTACACGTTATTACGTAATAGTATATTACGTTATACGTTAGTACGTAATAGTATATGACGTTATACGTTATTACGTAATAGTATATAACGTTATACGTCATTACGTAATAGTATATATCATTACACGTTATTACGTAATAGTATATTACGTTATACGTTAGTACGTAATAGTATATGACGTTATACGTTATTACGTAATAGTATATAACGTTATACGTTATTACGTAATAGTATATAACGTTATACGTCATTACGTAATAGTATATTACGTTATACCTTAGTACGTAATAGTATATTACGTTATACGTTATTACGTAATAGTTTATATCGTTTTACGTCATTACGTAATAGAATATACCGTTATAGGTTATTACGTAATAGTATATTACGTTATACGTTAGTACGTAATAGTATATAACGTTATACGTCATTACGTAATAGTATATTACGTTATACGTCATTACGTAATAGTATATTACGTTATACGTTATTACGTAATAGTATATTACGTTATACCTTAGTATGTAATAGTATATTACGTTATACGTTAGTACGTAATAGTATATAACGTTATACCTTAGTACGTATTAGTATATAACGTTATACGTTATTACGTAATAGTATATAACGTTATACGTCATTACGTAATAGTATATAACGTTATACCTTAGTAGGTAATAGTATATAATGTTATACGTTAGTACGTAATAGTATATAACGTTATACCTTAGTACGTAATAGTAAATAACTTTATACGTAATCAGGTAATACTATATAACGTTACACGTTAGAACGTAATAGTATATAACGTTATACGTTATAACGTAATAGTATATAACGTTATACGTCATTGTGTAATAGTATATAACGTTATACGTCATTGCGTAATAGTATATAATGTTATACGTTATTGCGTAATAGTATATAACGTTATACGCCATTACGTCATAGTATATAATGTTATACGTTATTACGTAATAGTATATAACGTTATACGTCATTACGTAATAGTATATTACGTTATACGTTAGTACGTAATAGGATATAACGTTATACGTTATAAGGTAATACTACATAACGTTATACGTCATAAGGTAATACTACATAACGTTATACGTCATTACGTAATAGTATATAATGTTATACGTTATTACGTAATAGTATATTACGTTATACGTTAGTCCGTAATAGTATATAACGTTATACCTTAGTACGTATTAGTATATAACGTTATACGTTATTACGTAATAGTATATAACGTTATACGTCATTACGTAATAGTATATAACGTTATACGTTATTACGTGATAGTGTATAACGTTATACGTTATTACGTAATAGTATGTAACGTTATACGTTATTACGTAATAGTGTATAACGTTATACGTTATTACGTAATAGAATATAACGTTATACGTTATTACGTAATAGTATATAACGTTATACGTCATTACGTAATAGCATATAACGTTATACGTTATTACGTAACAGTTTATATCGTTATACGTTATTACGTAATAGTATATAACGTTATACGTCATTACGTAATAGTATATACCGTTATACGTTATTACGAAATAGTATTTAACGTTATACGTCATTACGTAATAGGATATACCGTTATACGTTATTACGTAATAGTATATTACGTTATACGTTAGTACGTAATAGTATATGACGTTATACGTTATTACGTAATAGTATATAACGTTATACGTCATTACGTAATAGTATATATCATTACACGTTATTACGTAATAGTATATTACGTTATACGTTAGTACGTAATAGTATATGACGTTATACGTTATTACGTAATAGTATATAACGTTATACGTTATTACGTAATAGTATATAACGTTATACGTCATTACGTAATGGTATATAACGTTATATGTTATTACGTAATAGTGTATAACGTTATACGTTATTACGTAATAGTATATAACGTTATACGTTATTACGTAATAGTATAAAACGTTATACGTCATTACGTAATAGTATATAACGTTATACGTTATTACGTAATAGTGTATAACGTTATACGTCATTACGTAATAGTATATTACGTTATACGTTAGTACGTAATAGTATATAACGTTATACCTTAGTACGTAATAGTATATACCGTTATACGTTATTACGTAATAGTATATAACGTTATACGTTATTACGTAATAGTATATAACGTTATACGTTATTACGGAATAGTGTATAACGTTATACGTTATTACGTAATAGTATATACCGTTATACGTTATTACGTAATAGTATATTACGTTATACCTTAGTACGTAATAGTATATTACGTTATACGTTAGTACGTAATAGTATATAACGTTATACGTTATTACGTAATAGTATATAACGTTATACGTCATTACGTAATAGCATATAACGTTATACGTCATTACGTAATAGCATATAACGTTATACGTTATTACGTAATAGTGTATAACGTTATACGTTATTACGTAATAGTGTATAACGTTATATGTCATTACGTAATAGTGTATAACGTTATACGTCATTACGTAATAGTATATAACGTTATACGTTATTACGTAATAGTATATAACGTTATACGTTATTACGAAATAGTTTATATCGTTATAAGTCATTACGTAATAGTATATACCGTTATAGGTTATTACGTAATAGTATATTACGTTATACCTTAGTACGTAATAGTATATTACGTTATACGTTATTACGTAATAGTTTATATCGTTATACGTCATTACGTAATAGAATATACCGTTATAGGTTATTACGTAATAGTATATTACGTTATACGTCATTACGTAATAGCATATAACGTTATACGTTATTACGTAATAGCATATAACGTCATACGTTATTACGTAATAGTGTATAACGTTATATGTCATTACGTAATAGTATATAACGTTATACGTCATTACGTAATAGTATATAACGTTATACGTTATTACGTAATAGTATATAACGTTATACGTTATTACGTAATAGTTTATATCGTTATACGTCATTACGTAATAGTATATACCGTTATAGGTTATTACGTAATAGTATATAACGTTATACGTTATTACGTAATAGTATATAACGTTATACGTCATTACGTAATGGTATATAACGTTATATGTTATTACGTAATAGTGTATAACGTTATACGTTATTACGTAATAGTATATAACGTTATACGTTATTACGTAATAGTTTATATCGTTATACGTCATTACGTAATAGTATATACCGTTATAGGTTATTACGTAATAGTATATTACGTTATACCTTAGTACGTAATAGTATATTACGTTATACGTTATTACGTAATAGTTTATATCGTTATACGTCATTACGTAATAGAATATACCGTTATAGGTTATTACGTAATAGTATATTACGTTATACGTTAGTACGTAATAGTATATAACGTTATACGTCATTACGTAATAGTATATTACGTTATACGTCATTACGTAATAGTATATTACGTTATACGTTATTACGTAATAGTATATTACGTTATACCTTAGTACGTAATAGTATATAACGTTATACGTTATTACGTAATAGTATATAACGTTATACGTTATTACGTAATAGTGTATAACGTTATACGTTATTACGTAATAGTATATAACGTTATACGTCATTGTGTAATAGTATATAATGTTATACGTTATTGCGTAATAGTATATAACGTTATACGTAATCAGGTAATACTATATAACGTTACACGTTAGAACGTAATAGTATATAACGTTATACGTTATAACGTAATAGTATATAACGTTATACGTCATTGCGTAATAGTATATAATGTTATACGTTATTGCGTAATAGTATATAACGTTATACGCCATTACGTCATAGTATATAATGTTATACGTTATTACGTAATAGTATATAACGTTATACGTCATTACGTAATAGTATATTACGTTATACGTTAGTACGTAATAGGATATAACGTTATACGTTATAAGGTAATACTACATAACGTTATACGTCATAAGGTAATACTACATAACGTTATACGTCATTACGTAATAGTATATAATGTTATACGTTATTACGTAATAGTATATTACGTTATACCTTAGTACGTAATAGTATATTACGTTATACGTTAGTCCGTAATAGTATATAACGTTATACCTTAGTACGTATTAGTATATAACGTTATACGTTATTACGTAATAGTATATAACGTTATACGTCATTACGTAATAGTATATAACGTTATACGTTATTACGTGATAGTGTATAACGTTATACGTTATTACGTAATAGTATGTAACGTTATACGTTATTACGTAATAGTGTATAACGTTATACGTTATTACGTAATAGAATATAACGTTATACGTTATTACGTAATAGTATATAACGTTATACGTCATTACGTAATAGCATATAACGTTATACGTTATTACGTAACAGTTTATATCGTTATACGTTATTACGTAATAGTATATAACGTTATACGTCATTACGTAATAGTATATACCGTTATACGTTATTACGAAATAGTATTTAACGTTATACGTCATTACGTAATAGTATATACCGTTATACGTTATTACGTAATAGTATATTACGTTATACGTTAGTACGTAATAGTATATGACGTTATACGTTATTACGTAATAGTATATAACGTTATACGTTATTACGTAATAGTATATAACGTTATTCGTCATTACGTAATGGTATATAACGTTATATGTTATTACGTAATAGTGTATAACGTTATACGTTATTACGTAATAGTATATAACGTTATACGTTATTACGTAATAGTATATAACGTTATACGTCATTACGTAATAGTATATAACGTTATACGTTATTACGTAATAGTGTATAACGTTATACGTCATTACGTAATAGTATATTACGTTATACGTGTTGACGTAATAGTATATTACGTTATACGTTAGTACGTAATAGTATATAACGTTATACCTTAGTACGTAATAGTATATAACGTTATACGTTATTTCATAATAGTATTTAACGTTATACGTTAGTACGTAATAGTATATAACGTTATACGTTATTACGTAATAGTATATGACGTTATACGTTATTACGTAATAGTATATAACGTTATACGACATTACGTAATAGTATATGACGTTATACGTTATTACGTAATAGTGTATAACGTTATACGTTACTACGTAATATTATATAACGTTATACGTTATTACGTAATAGTATATAACGTTATACGTTATTACGTAATAGTGTATAACGTTATACGTTATTACGTAATAGTATATAACGTTATACGTTATTACGTAATAGTATATAACGTTATACGTCATTACGTAATAGTATATTACGTTATACGTTATTACGTAATAGTATATTACGTTATACCTTAGTACGTAATAGTATATAACGTTATACGTTAGTACGTAATAGTATATAACGTTATGCCTTAGTACGTATTAGTATATAACGTTATACGTTATTACGTAATAGTATATAACGTTATACGTCATTACGTAATAGTATATAACGTTATACGTTATTACGTAATAGTTTATATCGTTATACGTCATTACGTAATAGTATATACGGTTATACGTTATTACGTAATAGTATATTACGTTATACGTTATTACGTAATAGTATATTACGTTATACGTTAGTACGTAATAGTATATAACGTTATACCTTAGTACGTAATAGTATATAACGTTATACGTTATTTCATAATAGTATTTAACGTTATACGTCATTACGTAATAGTATATACGGTTATATGTTATTACGTAATAGTGTATAACGTTATACGTTATTGCGTAATAGTGTATAACGTTATACGTTATTACGTAATACTATATAACGTTATACGTCATTACGTAATAGTATATAACGTTATACGTCATTACGTAACAGTATATAACGTTATACGTTATTACGTAGTAGTGTATAACGTTATACGTCATTACGTAATAGTATATAACGTTATACGTCATTACGTAATAGTATATTACGTTATACGTTATTACGTAATAGTATATTACGTTATACCTTAGTATGTAATAGTATATTACGTTATACGTTAGTACGTAATAGTATATAACGTTATACCTTAGTACGTATTAGTATATAACGTTATACGTTATTACGTAATAGTATATAACGTTATACGTCATTACGTAATAGTATATAACGTTATACCTTAGTAGGTAATAGTATATAATGTTATACGTTAGTACGTAATAGTATATAACGTTATACCGTAGTACGTAATAGTAAATAACTTTATACGTAATCAGGTAATACTATATAACGTTACACGTTAGAACGTAATAGTATATAACGTTATACGTTATAACGTAATAGTATATAACGTTATACGTCATTGTGTAATAGTATATAACGTTATACGTAATCAGGTAATACTATATAACGTTACATGTTAGAACGTAATAGTATATAACGTTATACGTTATAACGTAATAGTATATAACGTTATACGTCATTGCGTAATAGTATATAATGTTATACGTTATTGCGTAATAGTATATAACGTTATACGCCATTACGTCATAGTATATAATGTTATACGTTATTACGTAATAGTATATAACGTTATACGTCATTACGTAATAGTATATTAGGTTATACGTTAGTACGTAATAGGATATAACGTTATACGTTATAAGGTAATACTACATAACGTTATACGTCACAAGGTAATACTACATAACGTTATACGTCATTACGTAATAGTATATAATGTTATAAGTTATTACGTAATAGTATATTACGTTATACCTTAGTACGTAATAGTATAAAACGTTATACGTTAGTCCGTAATAGTATATAACGTTATACCTTAGTACGTATTAGTATATAACGTTATACGTTATTACGTAATAGTATATAACGTTATACGTTATTACGTAATAGTATATAACGTTATACGTTATTACGTAATAGTATATAACGTTATACGTCATTACGTAATAGCATATAACGTTATACGTTATTACGTAACAGTTTATATCGTTATACGTTATTACGTAATAGTATATAACGTTATACGTCATTACGTAATAGTATATACCGTTATACGTTATTACGAAATAGTATTTAACGTTATACGTCATTACGTAATAGTATATACCGTTATACGTTATTACGTAATAGTATATTACGTTATACGTTAGTACGTAATAGTATATGACGTTATACGTTATTACGTAATAGTATATAACGTTATACGTTATTACGTAATAGTATATAACGTTATTCGTCATTACGTAATGGTATATAACGTTATATGTTATTACGTAATAGTGTATAACGTTATACGTTATTACGTAATAGTATATAACATTATACCTTAGTAGGTAATAGTATATAATGTTATACGTTAGTACGTAATAGTATATAACGTTATACGTTATTTCATAATAGTATTTAACGTTATACGTTAGTACGTAATAGTATATAACGTTATACGTTATTACGTAATAGTATATGACGTTATACGTTATTACGTAATAGTATATAACGTTATACGTCATTACGTAATAGTATATTACGTTATACGTTATTACGTAATAGTATATTACGTTATACCTTAGTACGTAATAGTATATAACGTTATACGTTAGTACGTAATAGTATATAACGTTATACCTTAGTACGTATTAGTATATAACGTTATACGTTATTACGTAATAGTATATAACGTTATACGTCATTACGTAATAGTATATAACGTTATACCTTAGTAGGTAATAGTATATAATGTTATACGTTAGTACGTAATAGTATATAACGTTATACCTTAGTACGTAATAGTAAATAACTTTATACGTAATCAGGTAATACTATATAACGTTACACGTTAGAACGTAATAGTATATAACGTTATACGTTATAACGTAATAGTATATAACGTTATACGTCATTGTGTAATAGTATATAATGTTATACGTTATTGCGTAATAGTATATAACGTTATACGTTATAAGGTAATACCACATAACGTTATACGTCATAAGGTAATACTACATAACGTTATACGTCATAAGGTAATACTACATAACGTTATACGTCATTACGTAATAGTATATACCGTTATACGTTATTACGTAATAGTATATTACGTTATACGCTATTACGTAATAGTATATTACGTTATACGTTAGTACGTAATAGTATATAACGTTATACCTTAGTACGTAATAGTATATAACGTTATACGTAATCAGGTAATACTATATAACGTTACACGTTAGAACGTAATAGTATTTAACGTTATACGTCATTACGTAATAGTATATACCGTTACACGTTATTACGTAATAGTATATTACGTTATACGTTAGTACGTAATAGTATATGACGTTATACGTTATTACGTATTAGTATATAACGTTATACGTTATTACGTAATGGTATATAACGTTATATGTTATTACGTAATAGTATATAACGTTATACCTTAGTAGGTAATAGTATATAACGTTATACGTTATAAGGTAATACTACATAACGTTATACGTCATAAGGTAATACTACATAACGTTATACGTCATAAGGTAATACTACATAACGTTATACGTCATTACGTAATAGTATATACCGTTATACGTTATTACGTAATAGTATATTACGTTATACGCTATTACGTAATAGTATATTACGTTATACGTTAGTACGTAATAGTATATAACGTTATACCTTAGTACGTATTAGTATATAACGTTATACGTAATCAGGTAATACTATATAACGTTACACGTTAGAACGTAATAGTATATAACGTTATACGTTATAACGTAATAGTATATAACGTTATACGTCATTGCGTAATAGTATATAATGTTATACGTTATTGCGTAATAGTATATAACGTTATACGTCATTACGTCATAGTATATAATGTTATACGTTATTACGTAATAGTTTATATCGTTATACGTCATTACGTAATAGTATATACGGTTATATGTTATTACGTAATAGTGTATAACGTTATACGTTATTGCGTAATAATGTATAATGTTATACGTTATTACGTAATACTATATAACGTTATACGTCATTACGTAATAGTATATAACGTTATACGTCATTACGTAATAGTATATAACGTTATACGTTATTACGTAATAGTTTATATCGTTATACGTCATTACGTAATAGTATATACGGTTATACGTTATTACGTAATAGTATATTACGTTATACGTTATTACGTAATAGTATATTACGTTATACGTTAGTACGTAATAGTATATAACGTTATACGTTATTACGTAATAGTATATAACGTTATACGTCATTACGTAACAGTATATAACGTTATACCTTATTACGTAGTTGTGTATAACGTTATACGTTATTACGTAATAGTATATAACGTTATACGTCATTACGTAATAGTATATAACGTTATTCGTCATTACGTAATAGTATATAACGTTATACGTTATTACGTAATAGTTTATATCGTTATACGTCATTACGTAATAGTATATACCGTTATACGTTATTGCGTAATAGTATATTACGTTATACGTTATTACGTAATTGTATATAACGTTATACGTCATTACGTAAAAGTATATAATGTTATACATTATTACGTAATAGTATATAACGTTATACGTTATAAGGTAATACTACATAACGTTATACGTCATAAGGTAATACTACATAACGTTATACGTCATAAGGTAATACTACATAACGTTATACGTCATTACGTAATAGTATATACCGTTATACGTTATTACGTAATAGTATATTACGTTATACGCTATTACGTAATAGTATATTACGTTATACGTTACTACGTAATAGTATATAACGTTATACCTTAGTACGTAATAGTATATAACGTTATACGTAATCAGGTAATACTATATAACGTTACACGTTAGAACGTAATAGTATATAACGTTATACGTTATAACGTAATAGTATATAACGTTATACGTCATTGCGTAATAGTATATAACGTTATACGTCATTGCGTAATAGTATATAACGTTATACGTCATTACGTAATAGTATATTACGTTATACGTCATTACGTAATATTATATAACGTTATACGTTATTACGTAATAGTTTATATCGTTATACGTCATTACATAATAGTATATACCGTTATACGTTATTACGTAATAGTATATTACGTTATACCTTAGTACGTAATAGTATATTACGTTATACGATATTACGTAATAGTTTATATCGTTATACGTCATTACGTAATAGTATATACCGTTATAGGTTATTATGTATTAGTATATTACGTTATACGTTAGTACATAATAGTATATAAAGTTATACCTTAGTACGTAATAGTATAAAACGTTATACGTTATTACGTAATAGTATATAACGTTATACGTCATTACGTAATAGTATATACCGTTATACGTTATTACGAAATAGTATTTAACGTTATACGTCATTACGTAATAGTATATACCGTTACACGTTATTACGTAATAGTATATTACGTTATACGTTAGTACGTAATAGTATATAACGTTATACGTTATTACGTAATAGTATATAACGTTATACGTCATTACGTAATAGCATATAACGTTATACGTCATTACGTAATAGCATATAACGTTATACGTTATTACGTAATAACGTATAACGTTATACGTTATTACGTAATAACGTATAACGTTATATGTCATTACGTAATAGTGTATAACGTTATACGTCATTACGTAATAGTATATAACGTTATACGTTATTACGTAATAGTATATAACGTTATACGTTATTACGAAATAGTTTATATCGTTATAAGTCATTACGTAATAGTATATACCGTTATAGGTTATTACGTAATAGTATATTACGATATACCTTAGTACGTAATAGTATATTACGTTATACGTTATTACGTAATAGTTTATATCGTTATACGTCATTACGTAATAGAATATACCGTTATAGGTTATTACGTAATAGTATATTACGTTATACGTTAGTACGTAAGAGTATATAAAGTTATACCTTAGTACGTAATAGTATAAAACGTTATACGTTATTACGTAATAGTATATAACGTTATACGTCATTATGTAATAGTATATACCGTTATACGTTATTACGAAATAGTATTTAACGTTATACGTCATTACGTAATAGTATATATCATTACACGTTATTACGTAATAGTATATTACGTTATACGTTAGTACGTAATAGTATATGACGTTATACGTTATTACGTAATAGTATATAACGTTATACGTTATTACGTAATAGTATATAACGTTATACGTCATTACGTAATGGTATATAACGTTAATGTTATTACGTAATAGTGTATAACGTTATACGTTATTACGTAATAGTATATAACGTTATACGTTATTACGTAATAGTATAAAACGTTATACGTCATTACGTAATAGTATATAACGTTATACGTTATTACGTAATAGTGTATAACGTTATACGTCATTACGTAATAGTATATTACGTTATACGTTAGTACGTAATAGTATATAACGTTATACGTTATTACGTAATAGTATATAACGTTATACGTTATTACGGAATAGTGTATAACGTTATACGTTATTACGTAATAGTATATACCGTTATACGTTATTACGTAATAGTATATTACGTTATACCTTAGTACGTAATAGTATATTACGTTATACGTTAGTACGTAATAGTATATAACGTTATACCTTAGTACGTATTAGTATATAACGTTATACGATATTACGTAATAGTATATAACGTTATACGTTATTACGTAATCGTATATAACGTTATACGTCATTACGTAATAGTGTATAACGTTATACGTTATTACGTAATAGTATATAACGTTATACGTTATTACGTAATAGTATATAACGTTATACGTCATTACGTAATAGCATATAACGTTATACGTTATTACGTAATAGCATATAACGTTATACGTTATTACGTAATAGTGTATAACGTTATATGTCATTACGTAATAGTATATAACGTTATAGGTTATTACGTAATAGTATATTACGTTATACCTTAGTACGTAATAGTATATTACGTTATACGTTATTACGTAATAGTTTATATCGTTATACGTCATTACGTAATAGAATATACCGTTATAGGTTATTACGTAATAGTATATTACGTTATACGTTAGTACGTAAGAGTATATAAAGTTATACCTTAGTACGTAATAGTATAAAACGTTATACGTTATTACGTAATAGTATATAACGTTATACGTCATTATGTAATAGTATATACCGTTATACGTTATTACGAAATAGTATTTAACGTTATACGTCATTACGTAATAGTATATATCATTACACGTTATTACGTAATAGTATATTACGTTATACGTTAGTACGTAATAGTATATGACGTTATACGTTATTACGTAATAGTATATAACGTTATACGTTATTACGTAATAGTATATAACGTTATACGTCATTACGTAATGGTATATAACGTTATATGTCATTACGTAATAGTGTATAACGTTATACGTTATTACGTAATAGTATATAACGTTATACCTTAGTACGTAATAGTATATACCGTTATACGTTATTACGTAATAGTATATAACGTTATACGTTATTACGTAATAGTATATAACGTTATACGTTATTACGTAATAGTGTATAACGTTATACGTTATTACGTAATAGTATATACCGTTATACGTTATTACGTAATAGTATATTACGTTATACCTTAGTACGTAATAGTATATTACGTTATACGTTAGTACGTAATAGTATATAACGTTATACCTTAGTACGTATTAGTATATAACGTTATACGATATTACGTAATAGTATATAACGTTATACGTTATTACGTAATCGTATATAACGTTATACGTCATTACGTAATAGTGTATAACGTTATACGTTATTACGTAATAGTATATAACGTTATACGTTATTACGTAATAGTATATAACGTTATACGTTAGTACGTAATAGTATATGACGTTATACGTTATTACGTAATAGTATATAACGTTATACGTTATTACGTAATAGTATATAACGTTATACGTCATTACGTAATGGTATATAACGTTATATGTTATAACGTAATAGTGTATAACGTTATACGTTATTACGTAATAGTATATAACGTTATACGTTATTACGTAATAGTATAAAACGTTATACGTCATTACGTAATAGTATATAACGTTATACGTTATTACGTAATAGTGTATAACGTTATACGTCATTACGTAATAGTATATTACGTTATACGTTAGTACGTAATAGTATATAACGTTATACCTTAGTACGTAATAGTATATACCGTTATACGTTATTACGTAATAGTATATAACGTTATACGTTATTACGTAATAGTATATAACGTTATACGTTATTACGTAATAGTGTATAACGTTATACGTTATTACGTAATAGTATATACCGTTATACGTTATTACGTAATAGTATATTACGTTATACCTTAGTACGTAATAGTATATTACGTTATACGTTAGTACGTTATAGTATATAACGTTATACCTTAGTACGTATTAGTATATAACGTTATACGATATTACGTAATAGTATATAACGTTATACGTTATTACGTAATCGTATATAACGTTATACGTCATTACGTAATAGTGTATAACGTTATACGTTATTACGTAATAGTATATAACGTTATACGTTATTACGTAATAGTATATAACGTTATACGTCATTACGTAATAGCATATAACGTTATACGTTATTACGTAATAGCATATAACGTTATACGTTATTACGTAATAGTGTATAACGTTATATGTCATTACGTAATAGTATATAACGTTATACGTCATTACGTAATAGTATATAACGTTATACGTTATTACGTAATAGTATATAACGCTATACGTTATTACGTAATAGTTTATATCGTTATACGTCATTACGTAATAGTATATACCGTTATAGGTTATTACGTAATAGTATATTACGTTATACCTTAGTACGTAATAGTATATTACGTTATACGTTATTACGTAATAGTTTATATCGTTATACGTCATTACGTAATAGAATATACCGTTATAGGTTATTACGTAATAGTATATTACGTTATACGTTAGTACGTAAGAGTATATAAAGTTATACCTTAGTACGTAATAGTATAAAACGTTATACGTTATTACGTAATAGTATATAACGTTATACGTCATTATGTAATAGTATATACCGTTATACGTTATTACGAAATAGTATTTAACGTTATACGTCATTACGTAATAGTATATATCATTACACGTTATTACGTAATAGTATATTACGTTATACGTTAGTACGTAATAGTATATGACGTTATACGTTATTACGTAATAGTATATAACGTTATACGTTATTACGTAATAGTATATAACGTTATACGTCATTACGTAATGGTATATAACGTTATATGTTATTACGTAATAGTGTATAACGTTATACGTTATTACGTAATAGTATATAACGTTATACGTTATTACGTAATAGTATAAAACGTTATACGTCATTACGTAATAGTATATAACGTTATACGTTATTACGTAATAGTGTATAACGTTATACGTCATTACGTAATAGTATATTACGTTATACGTGTTTACGTAATAGTATATTACGTTATACGTTAGTACGTAATAGTATATAATGTTATATCTTAGTACGTAATAGTATATAACGTTATACGTTATTTCATAATAGTATTTAACGTTATACGTTAGTACGTAATAGTATATAACGTTATACGTTATTACGTAATAGTATATAACGTTATACGTTATAAGGTAATACTACATAACGTTATACGTCATAAGGTAATACTACATAACGTTATACGTCATAAGGTAATACTACATAACGTTATACGTCATTACGTAATAGTATATACCGTTATAGGTTATTACGTAATAGTATATTACGTTATACCTTAGTACGTAATAGTATATTACGTTATACGTTATTACGTAATAGTTTATATCGTTATACGTCATTACGTAATAGAATATACCGTTATAGGTTATTACGTAATAGTATATTACGTTATACGTTAGTACGTAAGAGTATATAAAGTTATACCTTAGTACGTAATAGTATAAAACGTTATACGTTATTACGTAATAGTTTATATCGTTATACGTCATTACGTAATAGTATATACCGTTATAGGTTATTACGTAATAGTATATTACGTTATACCTTAGTACGTAATAGTATATTACGTTATACGTTATTACGTAATAGTTTATATCGTTATACGTCATTACGTAATAGAATATACCGTTATAGGTTATTACGTAATAGTATATTACGTTATACGTTAGTACGTAAGAGTATATAAAGTTATACCTTAGTACGTAATAGTATAAAACGTTATACGTTATTACGTAATAGTATATAACGTTATACGTCATTATGTAATAGTATATACCGTTATACGTTATTACGAAATAGTATTTAACGTTATACGTCATTACGTAATAGTATATATCATTACACGTTATTACGTAATAGTATATTACGTTATACGTTAGTACGTAATAGTATATGACGTTATACGTTATTACGTAATAGTATATAACGTTATACGTTATTACGTAATAGTATATAACGTTATACGTCATTACGTAATGGTATATAACGTTATATGTTATTACGTAATGGTATATAACGTTATATGTTATTACGTAATAGTGTATAACGTTATACGTTATTACGTAATAGTATATAACGTTATACGTTATTACGTAATAGTATAAAACGTTATACGTCATTACGTAATAGTATATAACGTTATACGTTATTACGTAATAGTGTATAACGTTATACGTCATTACGTAATAGTATATTACGTTATACGTGTTTACGTAATAGTATATTACGTTATACGTTAGTACGTAATAGTATATAATGTTTTATCTTAGTACGTAATAGTATATAACGTTATACGTTATTTCATAATAGTATTTAACGTTATACGTTAGTACGTAATAGTATATAACGTTATACGTTATTACGTAATAGTATATAACGTTATACGTCATTACGTAATAGTATATAACGTTATACGTTATTACGTAATAGTGTATAACGTTATACGTCATTACGTAATAGTATATTACGTTATACGTGTTGACGTAATAGTATATTACGTTATACGTTAGTACGTAATAGTATATAACGTTATACCTTAGTACGTAATAGTATATAACGTTATACGTTATTTCATAATAGTATTTAACGTTATACGTTAGTACGTAATAGTATATAACGTTATACGTTATTACGTAATAGTATATGACGTTATACGTTATTACGTAATAGTATATAACGTTATACGACATTACGTAATAGTATATGACGTTATACGTTATTACGTAATAGTGTATAACGTTATACGTTACTACGTAATATTATATAACGTTATACGTTATTACGTAATAGTATATAACGTTATACGTTATTACGTAATAGTGTATAACGTTATACGTTATTACGTAATAGTATATAACGTTATACGTTATTACGTAATAGTATATAACGTTATACGTCATTACGTAATAGTATATTACGTTATACGTTATTACGTAATAGTATATTACGTTATACCTTAGTACGTAATAGTATATAACGTTATACGTTAGTACGTAATAGTATATAACGTTATGCCTTAGTACGTATTAGTATATAACGTTATACGTTATTACGCAATAGTATATAACGTTATACGTCATTACGTAATAGTATATAACGTTATACGTTATTACGTAATAGTTTATATCGTTATACGTCATCACGTAATAGTATATACGGTTATACGTTATTACGTAATAGTATATTACGTTATACGTTATTACGTAATAGTATATTACGTTATACGTTAGTACGTAATAGTATATAACGTTATACCTTAGTACGTAATAGTATATAACGTTATACGTTATTTCATAATAGTATTTAACGTTATACGTCATTACGTAATAGTATATACGGTTATATGTTATTACGTAATAGTGTATAACGTTATACGTTATTGCGTAATAGTGTATAACGTTATACGTTATTACGTAATACTATATAACGTTATACGTCATTACGTAATAGTATATAACGTTATACGTCATTACGTAACAGTATATAACGTTATACGTTATTACGTAGTAGTGTATAACGTTATACGTCATTACGTAATAGTATATAACGTTATACGTCATTACGTAATAGTATATTACGTTATACGTTATTACGTAATAGTATATTACGTTATACCTCAGTATGTAATAGTATATTACGTTATACGTTAGTACGTAATAGTATATAACGTTATACCTTAGTACGTATTAGTATATAACGTTATACGTTATTACGTAATAGTATATAACGTTATACGTCATTACGTAATAGTATATAACGTTATACCTTAGTAGGTAATAGTATATAATGTTATACGTTAGTACGTAATAGTATATAACGTTATACCGTAGTACGTAATAGTAAATAACTTTATACGTAATCAGGTAATACTATATAACGTTACACGTTAGAACGTAATAGTATATAACGTTATACGTTATAACGTAATAGTATATAACGTTATACGTCATTGTGTAATAGTATATAACGTTATACGTAATCAGGTAATACTATATAACGTTACATGTTAGAACGTAATAGTATATAACGTTATACGTTATAACGTAATAGTATATAACGTTATACGTCATTGCGTAATAGTATATAATGTTATACGTTATTGCGTAATAGTATATAATGTTATACGTTATTACGTAATAGTATATAACGTTATACGTCATTACGTAATAGTATATTAGGTTATACGTTAGTACGTAATAGGATATAACGTTATACGTTATAAGGTAATACTACATAACGTTATACGTCACAAGGTAATACTACATAACGTTATACGTCATTACGTAATAGTATATAATGTTATAAGTTATTACGTAATAGTATATTACGTTATACCTTAGTACGTAATAGTATATTACGTTATACGTTAGTCCGTAATAGTATATAACGTTATACCTTAGTACGTATTAGTATATAACGTTATACGTTATTACGTAATGGTATATAACGTTATACGTTATTACGTAATAGTATATAACGTTATACGTTATTACGTAATAGTATATAACGTTATACGTCATTACGTAATAGCATATAACGTTATACGTTATTACGTAACAGTTTATATCGTTATACGTTATTACGTAATAGTATATAACGTTATACGTCATTACGTAATAGTATATACCGTTATACGTTATTACGAAATAGTATTTAACGTTATACGTCATTACGTAATAGTATATACCGTTATACGTTATTACGTAATAGTATATTACGTTATACGTTAGTACGTAATAGTATATGACGTTATACGTTATTACGTAATAGTATATAACGTTATACGTTATTACGTAATAGTATATAACGTTATTCGTCATTACGTAATGGTATATAACGTTATATGTTATTACGTAATAGTGTATAACGTTATACGTTATTACGTAATAGTATATAACATTATACCTTAGTAGGTAATAGTATATAATGTTATACGTTAGTACGTAATAGTATATAACGTTATACGTTATTTCATAATAGTATTTAACGTTATACGTTAGTACGTAATAGTATATAACGTTATACGTTATTACGTAATAGTATATGACGTTATACGTTATTACGTAATAGTATATAACGTTATACGTCATTACGTAATAGTATATTACGTTATACGTTATTACGTAATAGTATATTACGTTATACGTTAGTACGTAATAGTATATAACGTTATACCTTAGTACGTATTAGTATATAACGTTATACGTTATTACGTAATAGTATATAACGTTATACGTCATTACGTAATAGTATATAACGTTATACCTTAGTAGGTAATAGTATATAACGTTATACCTTAGTAGGTAATAGTATATAATGTTATACGTTAGTACGTAATAGTATATAACGTTATACCTTAGTACGTAATAGTAAATAACTTTATACGTAATCAGGTAATACTATATAACGTTACACGTTAGAACGTAATAGTATATAACGTTATACGTTATAACGTAATAGTATATAACGTTATACGTCATTGTGTAATAGTATATAACGTTATACGTAATCAGGTAATACTATATAACGTTACATGTTAGAACGTAATAGTATATAACGTTATACGTTATAACGTAATAGTATATAACGTTATACGTCATTGCGTAATAGTATATAATGTTATACGTTATTGCGTAATAGTATATAATGTTATACGTTATTACGTAATAGTATATAACGTTATACGTCATTACGTAATAGTATATTAGGTTATACGTTAGTACGTAATAGGATATAACGTTATACGTTATAAGGTAATACTACATAACGTTATACGTCACAAGGTAATACTACATAACGTTATACGTCATTACGTAATAGTATATAATGTTATAAGTTATTACGTAATAGTATATTACGTTATACCTTAGTACGTAATAGTATATTACGTTATACGTTAGTCCGTAATAGTATATAACGTTATACCTTAGTACGTATTAGTATATAACGTTATACGTTATTACGTAATAGTATATAACGTTATACGTTATTACGTAATAGTATATAACGTTATACGTTATTACGTAATAGTATATAACGTTATACGTCATTACGTAATAGCATATAACGTTATACGTTATTACGTAACAGTTTATATCGTTATACGTTATTACGTAATAGTATATAACGTTATACGTCATTACGTAATAGTATATACCGTTATACGTTATTACGAAATAGTATTTAACGTTATACGTCATTACGTAATAGTATATACCGTTATACGTTATTACGTAATAGTATATTACGTTATACGTTAGTACGTAATAGTATATGACGTTATACGTTATTACGTAATAGTATATAACGTTATACGTTATTACGTAATAGTATATAACGTTATTCGTCATTACGTAATGGTATATAACGTTATATGTTATTACGTAATAGTGTATAACGTTATACGTTATTACGTAATAGTATATAACATTATACCTTAGTAGGTAATAGTATATAATGTTATACGTTAGTACGTAATAGTATATAACGTTATACGTTATTTCATAATAGTATTTAACGTTATACGTTAGTACGTAATAGTATATAACGTTATACGTTATTACGTAATAGTATATGACGTTATACGTTATTACGTAATAGTATATAACGTTATACGTCATTACGTAATAGTATATTACGTTATACGTTATTACGTAATAGTATATTACGTTATACGTTAGTACGTAATAGTATATAACGTTATACCTTAGTACGTATTAGTATATAACGTTATACGTTATTACGTAATAGTATATAACGTTATACGTCATTACGTAATAGTATATAACGTTATACCTTAGTAGGTAATAGTATATAACGTTATACCTTAGTAGGTAATAGTATATAATGTTATACGTTAGTACGTAATAGTATATAACGTTATACCTTAGTACGTAATAGTAAATAACTTTATACGTAATCAGGTAATACTATATAACGTTACACGTTAGAACGTAATAGTATATAACGTTATACGTTATAACGTAATAGTATATAACGTTATACGTCATTGTGTAATAGTATATAATGTTATACGTTATTGCGTAATAGTATATAACGTTATACGTTATAAGGTAATACCACATAACGTTATACGTCATAAGGTAATACTACATAACGTTATACGTCATAAGGTAATACTACATAACGTTATACGTCATTACGTAATAGTATATACCGTTATACGTTATTACGTAATAGTATATTACGTTATACGCTATTACGTAATAGTATATTACGTTATACGTTAGTACGTAATAGTATATAACGTTATACCTTAGTACGTAATAGTATATAACGTTATACGTAATCAGGTAATACTATATAACGTTACACGTTAGAACGTAATAGTATATAACGTTATACGTTATAACGTAATAGTATATAACGTTATACGTCATTGCGTAATAGTATATAATGTTATACGTTATTGCGTAATAGTATATAACGTTATACGTCATTTCGTCATATTATATAATGTTATACGTTATTACGTAATAGTATATAACGTTATACGTCATTACGTAATAGTATATTACGTTATACGTTAGTACGTAATAGGATATAACGTTATACGTTATAAGGTAATACTACATAACGTTATACGTCATAAGGTAATACTACATAACGTTATACGTCATTACGTAATAGTATATAATGTTATACGTTATTACGTAATAGTATATTACGTTATACGTTATTACGTAATAGTATATAACGTTATACGGTAGTACGTAATAGTATATAACGTTATACGTTATTACGTAATAGTATAAACGTTATACGTCATTACGTAATAGTATATAACGTTATACGTTATTACGTAATAGTGTATAACATTATACGTTATTACGTAAAGGTGTATAACGTTATACGTCATTACGTAATAGTATATAACGTTATACCTTAGTAGGTAATAGTATATAATGTTATACGTTAGTACGTAATAGTATATAACGTTATACGTTATTACGTAATAGTGTATAACGTTATACGTTATTACGTAATAGTATATAACGTTATACGTCATTACGTAATAGTATATAACGTTATACGTCATTACGTAATAGTATATAACGTTATACGTCATTACGTAACGGTATATAACGTTATACCTTATTACGTAGTTGTGTATAACGTTATACGTTATTACGTAATAGTATATAACGTTATACGTCATTACGTAATAGTATATAACGTTATACGTCATTACGTAATAGTATATACCGTTATACGTTATTGCGTAATAGTATATAACGTTATACGTTATTGCGTCATAGTATATAATGTTATACGTTATTACGTCATAGTATATAACGTTATACGTCATTACGTAATAGTATATAACGTTATACGTCATTACGTAATAGTATATTACGTTATACGTTATTACGTAATAGTATATAACGTTATACGGTAGTACGTAATAGTATATAACGTTATACGTTATTACGTAATAGTATAAACGTTATACGTCATTACGTAATAGTATATAACGTTATACGTTATTACGTAATAGTATAAACGTTATACGTCATTACGTAATAGTATATAACGTTATACGTTATTACGTAATAGTATATAACGTTATACGTTATTACGTAATAGTGTATAACGTTATACGTTATTACGTAATAGTATATTACGTTATACGTCATTGCGTAATAGTATATTATGTTATACGTCATTACGTAATAGTATATAACGTTATACGTCATTACGTAATAGTATATAACGTTATACGTTATTACGTAATAGAGTATAACGTTATACGTTATTACGTAATAGTGTATAACGTTATACGTTATTACGTAATAGTGTATAACGTTATACGTTATTACGTAATAGTATATAACGTTATACGTCATTACGTAATAGTATATAACGTTATACGTTATAAGCTAATACTACATAACGTTATACGTCATAAGGTAATGCTACATAACTTTATACGTCTTTACGTAATAGTATACAATGTTATACGTTATTACGTAATAGTGTATAACGTTATACGTCATTACGTAATATTATATAACGTTATACGTCATTACGTAATATTATATATCGTTATACGTTATTACGTAATAGTTTATATCGTTATACGTCATTACGTAATAGTATATACCGTTATACGTTATTACGTAATAGTATATTACGTTATACCTTAGTACGTAATAGTATATTACGTTATACGTTATTACGTAATAGTTTATATCGTTATACGTCATTACGTAATAGTATATACCGTTATAGGTTATAATGTATTAGTATATTACGTTATACGTTAGTACATAATAGTATATAAAGTTATACCTTAGTACGTAATAGTATAAAACGTTATACGTTATTACGTAATAGTATATAACGTTATACGTCATTACGTAATAGTATATACCGTTATACGTTATTACGAAATAGTATTTAACGTTATACGTCATTACGTAATAGTATATACCGTTACACGTTATTACGTAATAGTATATTACGTTATACGTTAGTACGTAATAGTATATGACGTTATACGTTATTACGTATTAGTATATAACGTTATACGTTATTACGTAATGGTATATAACGTTATATGTTATTACGTAATAGTATATAACGTTATACCTTAGTAGGTAATAGTATATAACGTTATACGTTATAAGGTAATACTACATAACGTTATACGTCATAAGGTAATACTACATAACGTTATACGTCATAAGGTAATACTACATAACGTTATACGTCATTACGTAATAGTATATACCGTTATACGTTATTACGTAATAGTATATTACGTTATACGCTATTACGTAATAGTATATTACGTTATACGTTAGTACGTAATAGTATATAACGTTATACCTTAGTACGTATTAGTATATAACGTTATACGTAATCAGGTAATACTATATAACGTTACACGTTAGAACGTAATAGTATATAACGTTATACGTTATAACGTAATAGTATATAACGTTATACGTCATTGCGTAATAGTATATAATGTTATACGTTATTGCGTAATAGTATATAACGTTATGCGTCATTACGTCATAGTATATAATGTTATACGTTATTACGTAATAGTTTATATCGTTATACGTCATTACGTAATAGTATATACGGTTATATGTTATTACGTAATAGTGTATAACGTTATACGTTATTGCGTAATAATGTATAATGTTATACGTTATTACGTAATACTATATAACGTTATACGTCATTACGTAATAGTATATAACGTTATACGTCATTACGTAATAGTATATAACGTTATACGTTATTACGTAATAGTTTATATCGTTATACGTCATTACGTAATAGTATATACAGTTATACGTTATTACGTAATAGTATATTACGTTATACGTTATTACGTAATAGTATATTACGTTATACGTTAGTACGTAATAGTATATAACGTTATACGTTATTACGTAATAGTATATAACGTTATACGTCATTACGTAACAGTATATAACGTTATACCTTATTACGTAGTTGTGTATAACGTTATACGTTATTACGTAATAGTATATAACGTTATACGTCATTACGTAATAGTATATAACGTTATTCGTCATTACGTAATAGTATATAACGTTATACGTTATTACGTAATAGTTTATATCGTTATACGTCATTACGTAATAGTATATACCGTTATACGTTATTGCGTAATAGTATATTACGTTATACGTTATTACGCAATTGTATATAACGTTATACGTCATTACGTAAAAGTATATAATGTTATACATTATTACGTAATAGTATATAACGTTATACGTTATAAGGTAATACTACATAACGTTATACGTCATAAGGTAATACTACATAACGTTATACGTCATAAGGTAATACTACATAACGTTATACGTCATTACGTAATAGTATATACCGTTATACGTTATTACGTAATAGTATATTACGTTATACGCTATTACGTAATAGTATATTACGTTATACGTTACTACGTAATAGTATATAACGTTATACCTTAGTACGTAATAGTATATAACGTTATACGTAATCAGGTAATACTATATAACGTTACACGTTAGAACGTAATAGTATATAACGTTATACGTTATAACGTAATAGTATATAACGTTATACGTCATTGCGTAATAGTATATAACGTTATACGTTATTGCGTCATAGTATATAATGTTATACGTTATTACGTCATAGTATATAACGTTATACGTCATTACGTAATAGTATATAACGTTATACGTCATTACGTAATAGTATATTACGTTATACGTTAGTACGTAATAGGATATAACGTTATACGTCATAAGGTAATACTACATAACGTTATACGTCATTACGTAATAGCATATAATGTTATACGTTATTACGTAATAGTATATTACGTTATACGTTATTACGTAATAGTATATAACGTTATACGGTAGTACGTAATAGTATATAACGTTATACGTTATTACGTAATAGTATAAACGTTATACGTTATTACGTAATAGTATATAACGTTATACGGTAGTACGTAATAGTATATAACGTTATACGTTATTACGTAATAGTGTATAACGTTATACGTTATTACGTAATAGTATATAACGTTATACGTCATTACGTAATAGTATATAACGTTATACGTTATAAGGTAATACTACATAACGTTATACGTCATAAGGTAATGCTACATAACTTTATACGTCTTTACGTAATAGTATACAATGTTATACGTTATTACGTAATAGTGTATAACGTTATACGTCATTACGTAATAGTATATAACGTTATACGTCATTACGTAATATTATATAACGTTATACGTTATTACGTAATAGTTTATATCGTTATACGTCATTACGTAATAGTTTATACCGTTATACGTTATTACGTAATAGTATATTACGTTATACCTTAGTACGTAATAGTATATTACGTTATACGTTATTACGTAATAGTTTATATCGTTATACGTCATTACGTAATAGTATATACCGTTATAGGTTATTATGTATTAGTATATTACGTTATACGTTAGTACATAATAGTATATAAAGTTATACCTTAGTACGTAATAGTATAAAACGTTATACGTTATTACGTAATAGTATATAACGTTATACGTCATTACGTAATAGTATATACCGTTATACGTTATTACGAAATAGTATTTAACGTTATACGTCATTACGTAATAGTATATACCGTTACACGTTATTACGTAATAGTATATTACGTTATACGTTAGTACGTAATAGTATATGACGTTATACGTTATTACGTATTAGTATATAACGTTATACGTTATTACGTAATGGTATATAACGTTATATGTTGTTACGTAATAGTGTATAACGTTATACGTTATTACGTAATAGTATATAACGTTATACGTTATTACGTAATAGTATATAACGTTATACGTCATTACGTAGTAGTATATAACGTTATACGTTATTACGTAATAGTGTATAACGTTATACGTCATTACGTAATAGTATATTACGTTATACGTGTTTACGTAATAGTATATTACGTTATACGTTAGTACGTAATAGTATATTACGTTATACCTTAGTACGTAATAGTATATACCGTTATACGTTATTACGTAATAGTATATAACGTTATACGTTATTACGTAATAGTATATAACGTTATACGTTATTACGTAATAGTGTATAACGTTATACGTTATTACGTAATAGTATATACCGTTATACGTTATTACGTAATAGTATATTACGTTATACCTTAGTACGTAATAGTATATTACGTTATACGTTAGTACGTAATAGTATATAACGTTATACCTTAGTACGTATTAGTATATAACGTTATACGTTATTACGTAATAGTATATAACGTTATACGTTATTACGTAATCGTATATAACGTTATACGTCATTACGTAATAGTATATAACGTTATACGTTATTACGTAATAGTATATAACGTTATACGTCATTACGTAATAGCATATAACGTTATACGTCATTACGTAATAGCATATAACGTTATACGTTATTACGTAATAGTGTATAACGTTATACGTTATTACGTAATAGTGTATAACGTTATATGTCATTACGTAATAGTGTATAACGTTATACGTCATTACGTAATAGTATATAACGTTATACGTTATTACGTAATAGTATATAACGTTATACGTTATTACGAAATAGTTTATATCGTTATACGTCATTACGTAATAGTATATACCGTTATAGGTTATTACGTAATAGTATATTACGTTATACCTTAGTACGTAATAGTATATTACGTTATACGTTATTACGTAATAGTTTATATCGTTATACGTCATTACGTAATAGAATATACCGTTATAGGTTATTACGTAATAGTATATTACGTTATACGTTAGTACGTAAGAGTATATAAAGTTATACCTTAGTACGTAATAGTATAAAACGTTATACGTTATTACGTAATAGTATATAACGTTATACGTCATTATGTAATAGTATATACCGTTATACGTTATTACGAAATAGTATTTAACGTTATACGTCATTACGTAATAGTATATATCATTACACGTTATTACGTAATAGTATATTACGTTATACGTTAGTACGTAATAGTATATGACGTTATACGTTATTACGTAATAGTATATAACGTTATACGTTATTACGTAATAGTATATAACGTTATACGTCATTACGTAATGGTATATAACGTTATATGTTATTACGTAATAGTGTATAACGTTATACGTTATTACGTAATCGTATATAACGTTATACGTTATTACGTAATAGTATAAAACGTTATACGTCATTACGTAATAGTATATAACGTTATACGTTATTACGTAATAGTGTATAACGTTATACGTCATTACGTAATAGTATATTACGTTATACGTTAGTACGTAATAGTATATAACGTTATACCTTAGTACGTAATAGTATATACCGTTATACGTTATTACGTAATAGTATATAACGTTATACGTTATTACGTAATAGTATATAACGTTATACGTTATTACGTAATAGTGTATAACGTTATACGTTATTACGTAATAGTATATACCGTTATACGTTATTACGTAATAGTATATTACGTTATACCTTAGTACGTAATAGTATATTACGTTATACGTTAGTACGTAATAGTATATAACGTTATACCTTAGTACGTATTAGTATATAACGTTATACGATATTACGTAATAGTATATAACGTTATACGTTATTACGTAATCGTATATAACGTTATACGTCATTACGTAATAGTGTATAACGTTATACGTTATTACGTAATAGTATATAACGTTATACGTTATTACGTAATAGTATATAACGTTATACGTCATTACGTAATAGCATATAACGTTATACGTTATTACGTAATAACGTATAACGTTATACGTTATTACGTAATAGTGTATAACGTTATATGTCATTACGTAATAGTATATAACGTTATACGTCATTACGTAATAGTATATAACGTTATACGTTATTACGTAATAGTATATAACGTTATACGTTATTACGTAATAGTTTATATCGTTATACGTCATTACGTAATAGTATATACCGTTATAGGTTATTACGTAATAGTATATTACGTTATACCTTAGTACGTAATAGTATATTACGTTATACGTTATTACGTAATAGTTTATATCGTTATACGTCATTACGTAATAGAATATACCGTTATATGTTATTACGTAATAGTATATTACGTTATACGTTAGTACGTAAGAGTATATAAAGTTATACCTTAGTACGTAATAGTATAAAACGTTATACGTTATTACGTAATAGTATATAACGTTATACGTCATTATGTAATAGTATATACCGTTATACGTTATTACGAAATAGTATTTAACGTTATACGTCATTACGTAATAGTATATATCATTACACGTTATTACGTAATAGTATATTACGTTATACGTTAGTACGTAATAGTATATGACGTTATACGTTATTACGTAATAGTATATAACGTTATACGTTATTACGTAATAGTATATAACGTTATACGTCATTACGTAATGGTATATAACGTTATATGTTATTACGTAATAGTGTATAACGTTATACGTTATTACGTAATAGTATATAACGTTATACGTTATTACGTAATAGTATAAAACGTTATACGTCATTACGTAATAGTATATAACGTTATACGTTATTACGTAATAGTGTATAACGTTATACGTCATTACGTAATAGTATATTACGTTATACGTGTTTACGTAATAGTATCTTACGTTATACGTTAGTACGTAATAGTATATAATGTTATATCTTAGTACGTAATAGTATATAACGTTATACGTTATTTCATAATAGTATTTAACGTTATACGTTAGTACGTAATAGTATATAACGTTATACGTTATTACGTAATAGTATATAACGTTATACGTTATAAGGTAATACTACATAACGTTATACGTCACAAGGTAATACTACATAACGTTATACGTCATAAGGTAATACTACATAACGTTATACGTCATTACGCAATAGTATATACCGTTATAGGTTATTACGTAATAGTATATTACGTTATACCTTAGTACGTAATAGTATATTACGTTATACGTTATTACGTAATAGTTTATATCGTTATACGTCATTACGTAATAGAATATACCGTTATAGGTTATTACGTAATAGTATATTACGTTATACGTTAGTACGTAAGAGTATATAAAGTTATACCTTAGTACGTAATAGTATAAAACGTTATACGTTATTACGTAATAGTTTATATCGTTATACGTCATTACGTAATAGTATATACCGTTATAGGTTATTACGTAATAGTATATTACGTTATACCTTAGTACGTAATAGTATATTACGTTATACGTTATTACGTAATAGTTTATATCGTTATACGTCATTACGTAATAGAATATACCGTTATAGGTTATTACGTAATAGTATATTACGTTATACGTTAGTACGTAAGAGTATATAAAGTTATACCTTAGTACGTAATAGTATAAAACGTTATACGTTATTACGTAATAGTATATAACGTTATACGTCATTATGTAATAGTATATACCGTTATACGTTATTACGAAATAGTATTTAACGTTATACGTCATTACGTAATAGTATATATCATTACACGTTATTACGTAATAGTATATTACGTTATACGTTAGTACGTAATAGTATATGACGTTATACGTTATTACGTAATAGTATATAACGTTATACGTTATTACGTAATAGTATATTACGTTATACGTTAGTACGTAATAGTATATGACGTTATACGTTATTACGTAATAGTATATAACGTTATACGTTATTACGTAATAGTGTATAACGTTATACGTTATTACGTAATAGTATATAACGTTATACGTTATTACGTAATAGTATAAAACGTTATACGTCATTACGTAATAGTATATACCGTTATACGTTATTACGTAATAGTATATTACGTTATACGCTATTACGTAATAGTATATTACGTTATACGTTAGTACGTAATAGTATTTAACGTTATACCTTAGTACGTAATAGTATATAACGTTACACGTAATCAGGTAATACTATATAACGTTACACGTTAGAACGTAATAGTATATAACGTTATACGTTATAACGTAATAGTATATAACGTTATACGTCATTGCGTAATAGTATATAACGTTATACGTTATTGCGTCATAGTATATAATGTTATACGTTATTACGTAATAGTATATAACGTTATACGTTATTACGTAATAGTATAAAACGTTATACGTCATTACGTAATAGTATATAACGTTATACGTTATTACGTAATAGTGTATAACGTTATACGTCATTACGTAATAGCATATAACGTTATACGTTATTACGTAATAGCATATAACGTTATACGTTATTACGTAATAGTGTATAACGTTATATGTCATTACGTAATAGTATATAACGTTATACGTCATTACGTAATAGTATATAACGTTATACGTCATTACGTAATAGTATATAACGTTATACGTTATTACGTAATAGTGTATAACGTTATACGTCATTACGTAATAGTATATTACGTTATACGTGTTTACGTAATAGTATCTTACGTTATACGTTAGTACGTAATAGTATATAATGTTATATCTTAGTACGTAATAGTATATAACGTTATACGTTATTTCATAATAGTATTTAACGTTATACGTTAGTACGTAATAGTATATAACGTTATACGTTATTACGTAATAGTATATAACGTTATACGTTATAAGGTAATACTACATAACGTTATACGTCACAAGGTAATACTACATAACGTTATACGTCATAAGGTAATACTACATAACGTTATACGTCATTACGCAATAGTATATACCGTTATAGGTTATTACGTAATAGTATATTACGTTATACCTTAGTACGTAATAGTATATTACGTTATACGTTATTACGTAATAGTTTATATCGTTATACGTCATTACGTAATAGAATATACCGTTATAGGTTATTACGTAATAGTATATTACGTTATACGTTAGTACGTAAGAGTATATAAAGTTATACCTTAGTACGTAATAGTATAAAACGTTATACGTTATTACGTAATAGTTTATATCGTTATACGTCATTACGTAATAGTATATACCGTTATAGGTTATTACGTAATAGTATATTACGTTATACCTTAGTACGTAATAGTATATTACGTTATACGTTATTACGTAATAGTTTATATCGTTATACGTCATTACGTAATAGAATATACCGTTATAGGTTATTACGTAATAGTATATTACGTTATACGTTAGTACGTAAGAGTATATAAAGTTATACCTTAGTACGTAATAGTATAAAACGTTATACGTTATTACGTAATAGTATATAACGTTATACGTCATTATGTAATAGTATATACCGTTATACGTTATTACGAAATAGTATTTAACGTTATACGTCATTACGTAATAGTATATATCATTACACGTTATTACGTAATAGTATATTACGTTATACGTTAGTACGTAATAGTATATGACGTTATACGTTATTACGTAATAGTATATAACGTTATACGTTATTACGTAATAGTATATTACGTTATACGTTAGTACGTAATAGTATATGACGTTATACGTTATTACGTAATAGTATATAACGTTATACGTTATTACGTAATAGTGTATAACGTTATACGTTATTACGTAATAGTATATAACGTTATACGTTATTACGTAATAGTATAAAACGTTATACGTCATTACGTAATAGTATATACCGTTATACGTTATTACGTAATAGTATATTACGTTATACGCTATTACGTAATAGTATATTACGTTATACGTTAGTACGTAATAGTATTTAACGTTATACCTTAGTACGTAATAGTATATAACGTTACACGTAATCAGGTAATACTATATAACGTTACACGTTAGAACGTAATAGTATATAACGTTATACGTTATAACGTAATAGTATATAACGTTATACGTCATTGCGTAATAGTATATAACGTTATACGTTATTGCGTCATAGTATATAATGTTATACGTTATTACGTCATAGTATATAACGTTATACGTCATTACGTAATAGTATATAACGTTATACGTCATTACGTAATAGTATATTACGTTATACGTTAGTACGTAATAGGATATAACGTTATACGTCATAAGGTAATACTACATAACGTTATACGTCATTACGTAATAGTATATAATGTTATACGTTATTACGTAATAGTATATTACGTTATTCGTTATTACGTAATAGTATATAACTTTATACGGTAGTACGTAATAGTATATAACGTTATACGTTATTACGTAATAGTATAAACGTTATACGTCATTACGTAATAGTATATAACGTTATACGTTATTACGTAATAGTATATAACGTTATACGTCATTACGTAATAGTATATAACGTTATACGTTATTACGTAATAGAGTATAACGTTATACGTTATTACGTAATAGAGTATAACGTTATACGTTATTACGTAATAGTATATAACGTTATACGTCATTACGTAATAGTATATACCGTTATACGTTATTACGAAATAGTATTTAACGTTATAC
Organism: Bombus pascuorum; assembly: GCF_905332965.1. Lineage (NCBI taxonomy): Eukaryota > Metazoa > Arthropoda > Insecta > Hymenoptera > Apidae > Bombus > Bombus pascuorum. The sequence goes on from NC_083493.1 coordinate 2,939,085, forward strand.
GTTATTACGAAATAGTATTTAACGTTATACGTCATTACGTAATTGTATATACCGTTACACGTTATTACGTAATAGTATATTACGTTATACGTCATTGCGTAATAGTATATTATGTTATACGTCATTACGTAATAGTATATAACGTTATACGTTATTACGTAATAGTATATAACGTTATACGTCATTACGTAATAGTATATACCGTTATACGTTATTACGAAATAGTATTTAACGTTATACGTCATTACGTAATTGTATATACCGTTACACGTTATTACGTAATAGTATATTACGTTATACGTCATTGCGTAATAGTATATTATGTTATACGTCATTACGTAATAGTATATAACGTTATACGTCATTACGTAATAGTATATAACGTTATACGTTATAAGGTAATACTACATAACGTTATACGTCATAAGGTAATGCTACATAACTTTATACGTCATTACGTAATAGTATACAATGTTATACGTTATTACGTAATAGTGTATAACGTTATACGTCATTACGTAATAGTATATAACGTTATACGTCATTACGTAATATTATATAACGTTATACGTTATTACGTAATAGTTTATATCGTTATACGTCATTACGTAATAGTATATACCGTTATACGTTATTACGTAATAGTACATTACGTTATACCTTAGTACGTAATAGTATATTACGTTATACGTTATTACGTAATAGTTTATATCGTTATACGTCATTACGTAATAGTATATACCGTTATAGGTTATTATGTATTAGTATATTACGTTATACGTTAGTACATAATAGTATATAAAGTTATACCTTAGTACGTAATAGTATAAAACGTTATACGTTATTACGTAATAGTATATAACGTTATACGTCATTACGTAATAGTATATACCGTTATACGTTATTACGAAATAGTATTTAACGTTATACGTCATTACGTAATAGTATATACCGTTACACGTTATTACGTAATAGTATATTACGTTATACGTTAGTACGTAATAGTATATGACGTTATACGTTATTACGTAATAGTATATAACGTTATACGTTATTACGTAATGGTATATAACGTTATATGTTATTACGTAATAGTGTATAACGTTATACGTTATTACGTAATAGTATATAACGTTATACGTTATTACGTAATAGTATATAACGTTATACGTCATTACGTAGTAGTATATAACGTTATACGTTATTACGTAATAGTGTATAACGTTATACGTCATTACGTAATAGTATATTACGTTATACGTGTTTACGTAATAGTATATTACGTTATACGTTAGTACGTAATAGTATATAACGTTATACCTTAGTACGTAATAGTATATAACGTTATACGTTATTACGTAATAGTATATAACGTTATACGTTATTACGTAATAGTATATAACGTTATACGTTATTATGTAATAGTGTATAACGTTATACGTCATTACGTAATAGTATATACCGTTATACGTTATTACGAAATAGTATTTAACGTTATACGTCATTACGTAATTGTATATACCGTTACACGTTATTACGTAATAGTATACAATGTTATACGTTATTACGTAATTGTATATACCGTTACACGTTATTACGTAATAGTATACAATGTTATACGTTATTACGTAATAGTGTATAACGTTATACGTCATTACGTAATAGTATATAACGTTATACGTCATTACGTAATATTATATAACGTTATACGTCATTACGTAATAGTATATTACGTTATACGTGTTTACGTAATAGTATATTACGTTATACGTTAGTACGTAATAGTATATAACGTTATACCTTAGTACGTAATAGTATATTACGTTATACGTTATTACGTAATAGTATATAACGTTATACGTTATTACGTAATAGTATATAACGTTATACGTTATTACGTAATAGTGTATAACGTTATACGTTATTACGTAATAGTATATACCGTTATACGTGTTTACGTAATAGTATATTACGTTATACGTTAGTACGTAATAGTATATAACGTTATACCTTAGTACGTAATAGTATATACCGTTATACGTTATTACGTAATAGTATATAACGTTATACGTTATTACGTAATAGTATATAACGTTATACGTTATTACGTAATAGTGTATAACGTTATACGTTATTACGTAATAGTATATACCGTTATACGTTATTACGTAATAGTATATTACGTTATACCTTAGTACGTAATAGTATATTACGTTATACGTTAGTACGTAATAGTATATAACGTTATACCTTAGTACGTATTAGTATATAACGTTATACGTTATTACGTAATAGTATATAACGTTATACGTTATTACGTAATCGTATATAACGTTATACGTCATTACGTAATAGTGTATAACGTTTTTCGTTATTACGTAATAGTATATAACGTTATACGTTATTACGTAATAGTATATAACGTTATACGTCATTACGTAATAGCATATAACGTTATAGGTTATTACGTAATAGTATATTACGTTATACCTTAGTACGTAATAGTATATTACGTTATACGTTATTACGTAATAGTTTATATCGTTATACGTCATTACGTAATAGAATATACCGTTATAGGTTATTACGTAATAGTATATTACGTTATACGTTAGTACGTAAGAGTATATAAAGTTATACCTTAGTACGTAATAGTATATAACGTTATACGTTATTACGTAATAGTATATAACGTTATACGTCATTATGTAATAGTATATACCGTTATACGTTATCACGAAATAGTATTTAACGTTATACGTCATTACGTAATAGTATATATCATTACACGTTATTACGTAATAGTATATTACGTTATACGTTAGTACGTAATAGTATATAACGTTATACGTTATTACGTAATAGTATATAACGTTATACATTATTACGTAATAGTATATAACGTTATACGTTATTACGTAATAGTATATAACGTTATACGTTATTACGTAATCGTATATAACGTTATACGTCATTACGTAATAGTATACAACGTTATACGTTATTACGTAATAGTATACAATGTTATAGGTTATTACGTAACAGTTTATAACGTTACACGCAATTACGTAATAGTATATAACGTTATTCGTTGTGACGTAACAGTATATAACGTTATACGTTATTACGTAATAGTTTATATCGTTATACGTCATTACGTAATAGTATATACCGTTATACGTTATTACGTAATAGTACATTACGTTATACCTTAGTACGTAATAGTATATTACGTTATACGTTATTACGTAATAGTTTATATCGTTATACGTCATTACGTAGTAGTATATAACGTTATACGTTATTACGTAATAGTGTATAACGTTATACGTCATTACGTAATAGTATATTACGTTATACGTGTTTACGTAATAGTATATTACGTTATACGTTAGTACGTAATAGTATATAACGTTATACCTTAGTACGTAATAGTATATACCGTTATACGTTATTACGTAATAGTATATAACGTTATACGTTATTACGTAATAGTATATAACGTTATACGTTATTACGTAATAGTGTATAACGTTATACGTTATTACGTAATAGTATATACCGTTATACGTTATTACGTAATAGTATATTACGTTATACCTTAGTACGTAATGGTATATTACGTTATACGTTAGTACGTAATAGTATATAACGTTATACCTTAGTACGTATTAGTATATAACGTTATACGTTATTACGTAATAGTATATAACGTTATACGTTATTACGTAATCGTATATAACGTTATACGTCATTACGTAATAGTGTATAACGTTATACGTTATTACGTAATAGTATATAACGTTATACGTTATTACGTAATAGTATATAACGTTATACGTCATTACGTAATAACGTATAACGTTATACGTTATTACGTAATAACGTATAACGTTATATACTATTACGTAATAACGTATAACGTTATATGTCATTACGTAATAGTATATAACGTTATACGTCATTACGTAATAGTATATAACGTTATACGTTATTACGTAATAGTATATAACGTTATACGTTATTACGTAATAGTTTATATCGTTATACGTCATTACGTAATAGTATATACCGTTATAGGTTATTACGTAATAGTATATTACGTTATACCTTAGTACGTAATAGTATATTACGTTATACGTTATTACGTAATAGTTTATATCGTTATACGTCATTACGTAATAGAATATACCGTTATAGGTTATTACGTAATAGTATATTACGTTATACGTTAGTACGTAAGAGTATATAAAGTTATACCTTAGTACGTAATAGTATATAACGTTATACGTTATTACGTAATAGTATATAACGTTATACGTCATTATGTAATAGTATATAACGTTATACGTTAGTACGTAATAGCATATAACGTTATACGTCATTACGTAATAGTATATAACGTTATACGTTATTACGTAATAGTGTATAACGTTATACGTTATTACGTAATAGTATATAACGTTATACGTCATTACGTAATAGTATATAACGTTATACGTTATTACGTAATAGTATATAACGTTATACGTCATTACGTAATAGTATATACCGTTATACGTTATTACGAAATAGTATTTAACGTTATACGTCATTACGTAATTGTATATACCGTTACACGTTATTACGTAATAGTATATTACGTTATACGTCATTGCGTAATAGTATATTATGTTATACGTCATTACGTAATAGTATATAACGTTATACGTCATTACGTAATAGTATATAACGTTATACGTTATAAGGTAATACTACATAACGTTATACGTCATAAGGTAATGCTACATAACTTTATACGTCATTACGTAATAGTATACAATGTTATACGTTATTACGTAATAGTGTATAACGTTATACGTCATTACGTAATAGTATATAACGTTATACGTCATTACGTAATATTATATAACGTTATACGTTATTACGTAATAGTTTATATCGTTATACGTCATTACGTAATAGTATATACCGTTATACGTTATTACGTAATAGTATATTACGTTATACCTTAGTACGTAATAGTATATTACGTTATACGTTATTACGTAATAGTTTATATCGTTATACGTCATTACGTAATAGTATATAACGTTATACGTTATTACGTAATAGTATATAACGTTATACGTTATTACGTAATAGTATATAACGTTATACGTTATTACGTAATAGTGTATAACGTTATACGTCATTACGTAATAGTATATAACGTTATACGTCATTACGTAATATTATATAACGTTATACGTCATTACGTAATATTATATAACGTTATACGTTATTACGTAATAGTTTATATCGTTATACGTCATTACGTAATAGTATATACCGTTATACGTTATTACGTAATAGTATATTACGTTATACCTTAGTACGTAATAGTATATTACGTTATACGTCATTACGTAATAGTATATACCGTTATACGTTATTACGAAATAGTATTTAACGTTATACGTCATTACGTAATAGTATATACCGTTACAAGTTATTACGTAATAGTATATTACGTTATACGTTAGTACGTAATAGTATATGACGTTATACGTTATTACGTAATAGTATATAACGTTATACGTTATTACGTAATGGTATATAACGTTATATGTTATTACGTAATAGTGTATAACGTTATACGTTATTACGTAATAGTATATAACGTTATACGTTATTACGTAATAGTATATAACGTTATACGTCATTACGTAGTAGTATATAACGTTATACGTTATTACGTAATAGTGTATAACGTTATACGTCATTACGTAATAGTATATTACGTTATACGTGTTTACGTAATAGTATATTACGTTATACGTTGGTACGTAATAGTATATAACGTTATACCTTAGTACGTAATAGTATATACCGTTATACGTTATTACGTAATAGTATATAACGTTATACGTTATTACGTAATAGTATATAACGTTATACGTTATTACGTAATAGTGTATAACGTTATACGTTATTACGTAATAGTATATACCGTTATACGTTATTACGTAATAGTATATTACGTTATACCTTAGTACGTAATAGTATATTACGTTATACGTTAGTACGTAATAGTATATAACGTTATACCTTAGTACGTATTAGTATATAACGTTATACGTTATTACGTAATAGTATATAACGTTATACGTTATTACGTAATAGTATATAACGTTATACGTCATTACGTAATAGCATATAACGTTATACGTTATTACGTAATAGCATATAACGTTATACGTTATTACGTAATAGTGTATAACGTTATATGTCATTACGTAATAGTATATAACGTTATACGTCATTACGTAATAGTATATAACGTTATACGTCATTACGTAGTAGTATATAACGTTATACGTTATTACGTAATAGTGTATAACGTTATACGTCATTACGTAATAGTATATTACGTTATACGTGTTTACGTAATAGTATATTACGTTATACGTTAGTACGTAATAGTATATAACGTTATACCTTAGTACGTAATAGTATATAACGTTATACGTTATTACGTAATAGTATATAACGTTATACGTTATTACGTAATAGTATATAACGTTATACGTTATTATGTAATAGTGTATAACGTTATACGTCATTACGTAATAGTATATACCGTTATACGTTATTACGAAATAGTATTTAACGTTATACGTCATTACGTAATTGTATATACCGTTACACGTTATTACGTAATAGTATACAATGTTATACGTTATTACGTAATTGTATATACCGTTACACGTTATTACGTAATAGTATACAATGTTATACGTTATTACGTAATAGTGTATAACGTTATACGTCATTACGTAATAGTATATAACGTTATACGTCATTACGTAATATTATATAACGTTATACGTCATTACGTAATAGTATATTACGTTATACGTGTTTACGTAATAGTATATTACGTTATACGTTAGTACGTAATAGTATATAACGTTATACCTTAGTACGTAATAGTATATTACGTTATACGTTATTACGTAATAGTATATAACGTTATACGTTATTACGTAATAGTATATAACGTTATACGTTATTACGTAATAGTGTATAACGTTATACGTTATTACGTAATAGTATATACCGTTATACGTGTTTACGTAATAGTATATTACGTTATACGTTAGTACGTAATAGTATATAACGTTATACCTTAGTACGTAATAGTATATACCGTTATACGTTATTACGTAATAGTATATAACGTTATACGTTATTACGTAATAGTATATAACGTTATACGTTATTACGTAATAGTGTATAACGTTATACGTTATTACGTAATAGTATATACCGTTATACGTTATTACGTAATAGTATATTACGTTATACCTTAGTACGTAATAGTATATTACGTTATACGTTAGTACGTAATAGTATATAACGTTATACCTTAGTACGTATTAGTATATAACGTTATACGTTATTACGTAATAGTATATAACGTTATACGTTATTACGTAATCGTATATAACGTTATACGTCATTACGTAATAGTGTATAACGTTATACGTTATTACGTAATAGTATATAACGTTATACGTTATTACGTAATAGTATATAACGTTATACGTCATTACGTAATAGCATATAACGTTATAGGTTATTACGTAATAGTATATTACGTTATACCTTAGTACGTAATAGTATATTACGTTATACGTTATTACGTAATAGTTTATATCGTTATACGTCATTACGTAATAGAATATACCGTTATAGGTTATTACGTAATAGTATATTACGTTATACGTTAGTACGTAAGAGTATATAAAGTTATACCTTAGTACGTAATAGTATATAACGTTATACGTTATTACGTAATAGTATATAACGTTATACGTCATTATGTAATAGTATATACCGTTATACGTTATCACGAAATAGTATTTAACGTTATACGTCATTACGTAATAGTATATATCATTACACGTTATTACGTAATAGTATATTACGTTATACGTTAGTACGTAATAGTATATGACGTTATACGTTATTACGTAATAGTATATAACGTTATACATTATTACGTAATAGTATATAACGTTATACGTTATTACGTAATAGTATATAACGTTATACGTTATTACGTAATCGTATATAACGTTATACGTCATTACGTAATAGTGTATAACGTTATACGTTATTACGTAATAGTATACAATGTTATAGGTTATTACGTAACAGTTTATAACGTTACACGCAATTACGTAATAGTATATAACGTTATTCGTTGTGACGTAACAGTATATAACGTTATACGTTATTACGTAATAGTTTATATCGTTATACGTCATTACGTAATAGTATATACCGTTATACGTTATTACGTAATAGTACATTACGTTATACCTTAGTACGTAATAGTATATTACGTTATACGTTATTACGTAATAGTTTATATCGTTATACGTCATTACGTAGTAGTATATAACGTTATACGTTATTACGTAATAGTGTATAACGTTATACGTCATTACGTAATAGTATATTACGTTATACGTGTTTACGTAATAGTATATTACGTTATACGTTAGTACGTAATAGTATATAACGTTATACCTTAGTACGTAATAGTATATACCGTTATACGTTATTACGTAATAGTATATAACGTTATACGTTATTACGTAATAGTATATAACGTTATACGTTATTACGTAATAGTGTATAACGTTATACGTTATTACGTAATAGTATATACCGTTATACGTTATTACGTAATAGTATATTACGTTATACCTTAGTACGTAATGGTATATTACGTTATACGTTAGTACGTAATAGTATATAACGTTATACCTTAGTACGTATTAGTATATAACGTTATACGTTATTACGTAATAGTATATAACGTTATACGTTATTACGTAATCGTATATAACGTTATACGTCATTACGTAATAGTGTATAACGTTATACGTTATTACGTAATAGTATATAACGTTATACGTTATTACGTAATAGTATATAACGTTATACGTCATTACGTAATAGCATATAACGTTATACGTTATTACGTAATAGCATATAACGTTATATACTATTACGTAATAACGTATAACGTTATATGTCATTACGTAATAGTATATAACGTTATACGTCATTACGTAATAGTATATAACGTTATACGTTATTACGTAATAGTATATAACGTTATACGTTATTACGTAATAGTTTATATCGTTATACGTCATTACGTAATAGTATATACCGTTATAGGTTATTACGTAATAGTATATTACGTTATACCTTAGTACGTAATAGTATATTACGTTATACGTTATTACGTAATAGTTTATATCGTTATACGTCATTACGTAATAGAATATACCGTTATAGGTTATTACGTAATAGTATATTACGTTATACGTTAGTACGTAAGAGTATATAAAGTTATACCTTAGTACGTAATAGTATATAACGTTATACGTTATTACGTAATAGTATATAACGTTATACGTCATTATGTAATAGTAGATAACGTTATACGTTATTACGTAATAGTATATAACGTTATACGTCATTACGTAATAGTATATAACGTTATACGTTATTACGTAATAGTGTATAACGTTATACGTTATTACGTAATAGTATATAACGTTATACGTCATTACGTAATAGTATATAACGTTATACGTTATTACGTAATAGTATATAACGTTATACGTCATTACGTAATAGTATATACCGTTATACGTTATTACGAAATAGTATTTAACGTTATACGTCATTACGTAATTGTATATACCGTTACACGTTATTACGTAATAGTATATTACGTTATACGTCATTGCGTAATAGTATATTATGTTATACGTCATTACGTAATAGTATATAACGTTATACGTCATTACGTAATAGTATATAACGTTATACGTTATAAGGTAATACTACATAACGTTATACGTCATAAGGTAATGCTACATAACTTTATACGTCATTACGTAATAGTATACAATGTTATACGTTATTACGTAATAGTGTATAACGTTATACGTCATTACGTAATAGTATATAACGTTATACGTCATTACGTAATATTATATAACGTTATACGTTATTACGTAATAGTTTATATCGTTATACGTCATTACGTAATAGTATATACCGTTATACGTTATTACGTAATAGTATATTACGTTATACCTTAGTACGTAATAGTATATTACGTTATACGTTATTACGTAATAGTTTATATCGTTATACGTCATTACGTAATAGTATATAACGTTATACGTTATTACGTAATAGTATATAACGTTATACGTTATTACGTAATAGTATATAACGTTATACGTTATTACGTAATAGTGTATAACGTTATACGTCATTACGTAATAGTATATAACGTTATACGTCATTACGTAATATTATATAACGTTATACGTCATTACGTAATATTATATAACGTTATACGTTATTACGTAATAGTTTATATCGTTATACGTCATTACGTAATAGTATATACCGTTATACGTTATTACGTAATAGTATATTACGTTATACCTTAGTACGTAATAGTATATTACGTTATACGTCATTACGTAATAGTATATACCGTTATACGTTATTACGAAATAGTATTTAACGTTATACGTCATTACGTAATAGTATATACCGTTACAAGTTATTACGTAATAGTATATTACGTTATACGTTAGTACGTAATAGTATATGACGTTATACGTTATTACGTAATAGTATATAACGTTATACGTTATTACGTAATGGTATATAACGTTATATGTTATTACGTAATAGTGTATAACGTTATACGTTATTACGTAATAGTATATAACGTTATACGTTATTACGTAATAGTATATAACGTTATACGTCATTACGTAGTAGTATATAACGTTATACGTTATTACGTAATAGTGTATAACGTTATACGTCATTACGTAATAGTATATTACGTTATACGTGTTTACGTAATAGTATATTACGTTATACGTTGGTACGTAATAGTATATAACGTTATACCTTAGTACGTAATAGTATATACCGTTATACGTTATTACGTAATAGTATATAACGTTATACGTTATTACGTAATAGTATATAACGTTATACGTTATTACGTAATAGTGTATAACGTTATACGTTATTACGTAATAGTATATACCGTTATACGTTATTACGTAATAGTATATTACGTTATACCTTAGTACGTAATAGTATATTACGTTATACGTTAGTACGTAATAGTATATAACGTTATACCTTAGTACGTATTAGTATATAACGTTATACGTTATTACGTAATAGTATATAACGTTATACGTTATTACGTAATAGTATATAACGTTATACGTCATTACGTAATAGCATATAACGTTATACGTTATTACGTAATAACGTATAACGTTATATACTATTACGTAATAGTGTATAACGTTATATGTCATTACGTAATAGTATATAACGTTATACGTCATTACGTAATAGTATATAACGTTATACGTTATTACGTAATAGTATATAACGTTATACGTTATTACGTAATAGTTTATATCGTTATACGTCATTACGTAATAGTATATACCGTTATAGGTTATTACGTAATAGTATATTACGTTATACCTTAGTACGTAATAGTATATTACGTTATACGTTATTACGTAATAGTTTATATCGTTATACGTCATTACGTAATAGAATATACCGTTATAGGTTATTACGTAATAGTATATTACGTTATACGTTAGTACGTAAGAGTATATAAAGTTATACCTTAGTACGTAATAGTATAAAACGTTATACGTTATTACGTAATAGTATATAACGTTATACGTCATTATGTAATAGTATATACCGTTATACGTTATTACGAAATAGTATTTAACGTTATACGTCATTACGTAATAGTATATATCATTACACGTTATTACGTAATAGTATATTACGTTATACGTTAGTACGTAATAGTATATGACGTTATACGTTATTACGTAATAGTATATAACGTTATACGTTATTACGTAATAGTATATAATGTTATACGTCATTACGTAATGGTATATAACGTCATATGTTATTACGTAATAGTGTATAACGTTATACGTTATTACGTAATAGTATATAACGTTATACGTTATTACGTAATAGTATAAAACGTTATACGTCATTACGTAATAGTATATAACGTTATACGTTATTACGTAATAGTGTATAACGTTATACGTCATTACGTAATAGTATATTACGTTATACGTGTTTACGTAATAGTATATTACGTTATACGTTAGTACGTAATAGTATATAATGTTATATCTTAGTACGTAATAGTATATAACGTTATACGTTATTTCATAATAGTATTTAACGTTATACGTTAGTACGTAATAGTACATAACGTTATACGTTATTACGTAATAGTATATAACGTTATACGTTATAAGGTAATACTACATAACGTTATACGTCATAAGGTAATACTACATAACGTTATACGTCATAAGGTAATACTACATAACGTTATACGTCATTACGTAATAGTATATACCGTTATACGTTATTACGTAATAGTATATTACGTTATACGCTATTACGTAATAGTATATTACGTTATACGTTAGTACGTAATAGTATATAACGTTATACCTTAGTACGTAATAGTATATAACGTTACACGTAATCAGGTAATACTATATAACGTTACACGTTAGAACGTAATAGTATATAACGTTATACGTTATAACGTAATAGTATATAACGTTATACGTCATTGCGTAATAGTATATAACGTTATACGTTATTGCGTCATAGTATATAATGTTATACGTTATTACGTCATAGTATATAACGTTATACGTCATTACGTAATAGTGTATAACGTTATACGTCATTACGTAATAGTATATTACGTTATACGTTAGTACGTAATAGGATATAACGTTATACGTCATAAGGTAATACTACATAACGTTATACGTCATTACGTAATAGTATATAATGTTATACGTTATTACGTAATAGTATATTACGTTATTCGTTATTACGTAATAGTATATAACGTTATACGGTAGTACGTAATAGTATATAACGTTATACGTTATTACGTAATAGTATAAACGTTATACGTCATTACGTAATAGTATATAACGTTATACGTTATTACGTAATAGTATATAACGTTATACGTCATTACGTAATAGTATATAACGTTATACGTTATTACGTAATAGAGTATAACGTTATACGTTATTACGTAATACTGTATAACGTTATACGTTATTACGTAATAGTGTATAACGTTATACGTTATTACGTAATAGTATATAACGTTATACGTCATTACGTAATAGTATATAACGTTATACGTTTTTACGTAATAGTGTATAACGTTATACGTTATTACGTAATAGTATATAACGTTATACGTCATTACGTAATAGTATATAACGTTATACGTTATTACGTAATAGTATATAACGTTATACGTCATTACGTAATAGTATATACCGTTATACGTTATTACGAAATAGTATTTAACGTTATACGTCATTACGTAATTGTATATACCGTTACACGTTATTACGTAATAGTATATTACGTTATACGTCATTGCGTAATAGTATATTATGTTATACGTCATTACGTAATAGTATATAACGTTATACGTCATTACGTAGTAGTATATAACGTTATACGTTATTACGTAATAGTGTATAACGTTATACGTCATTACGTAATAGTATACAATGTTATACGTTATTACGTAATAGTGTATAACGTTATACGTCATTACGTAATAGTATATAACGTTATACGTCATTACGTAATATTATATAACGTTATACGTTATTACGTAATAGTTTATATCGTTATACGTCATTACGTAATAGTATATACCGTTATACGTTATTACGTAATAGTACATTACGTTATACCTTAGTACGTAATAGTATATTACGTTATACGTTATTACGTAATAGTTTATATCGTTATACGTCATTACGTAATAGTATATACCGTTATAGGTTATTATGTATTAGTATATTACGTTATACGTTAGTACATAATAGTATATAAAGTTATACCTTAGTACGTAATAGTATAAAACGTTATACGTTATTACGTAATAGTATATAACGTTATACGTCATTACGTAATAGTATATACCGTTATACGTTATTACGAAATAGTATTTAACGTTATACGTCATTACGTAATAGTATATACCGTTACACGTTATTACGTAATAGTATATTACGTTATACGTTAGTACGTAATAGTATATGACGTTATACGTTATTACGTAATAGTATATAACGTTATACGTTATTACGTAATGGTATATAACGTTATATGTTATTACGTAATAGTGTATAACGTTATACGTTATTACGTAATAGTATATAACGTTATACGTTATTACGTAATAGTATATAACGTTATACGTCATTACGTAGTAGTATATAACGTTATACGTTATTACGTAATAGTGTATAACGTTATACGTCATTACGTAATAGTATATTACGTTATACGTGTTTACGTAATAGTATATTACGTTATACGTTAGTACGTAATAGTATATAACGTTATACCTTAGTACGTAATAGTATATACCGTTATACGTTATTACGTAATAGTATATAACGTTATACGTTATTACGTAATAGTATATAACGTTATACGTTATTATGTAATAGTGTATAACGTTATACGTCATTACGTAATAGTATATACCGTTATACGTTATTACGAAATAGTATTTAACGTTATACGTCATTACGTAATTGTATATACCGTTACACGTTATTACGTAATAGTATATTACGTTATACGTCATTGCGTAATAGTATATTATGTTATACGTCATTACGTAATAGTATATAACGTTATACGTCATTACGTAATAGTATATAACGTTATACGTTATAAGGTAATACTACATAACGTTATACGTCATAAGGTAATGCTACATAACTTTATACGTCATTACGTAATAGTATACAATGTTATACGTTATTACGTAATAGTGTATAACGTTATACGTCATTACGTAATAGTATATAACGTTATACGTCATTACGTAATATTATATAACGTTATACGTTATTACGTAATAGTTTATATCGTTATACGTCATTACGTAATAGTATATACCGTTATACGTTATTACGTAATAGTACATTACGTTATACCTTAGTACGTAATAGTATATTACGATATACGTTATTACGTAATAGTTTATATCGTTATACGTCATTACGTAGTAGTATATAACGTTATACGTTATTACGTAATAGTGTATAACGTTATACGTCATTACGTAATAGTATATTACGTTATACGTGTTTACGTAATAGTATATTACGTTATACGTTAGTACGTAATAGTATATAACGTTATACCTTAGTACGTAATAGTATATACCGTTATACGTTATTACGTAATAGTATATAACGTTATATGTTATTACGTAATAGTATATAACGTTATACGTTATTACGTAATAGTGTATAACGTTATACGTTATTACGTAATAGTATATAACGTTATACGTTATTACGTAATCGTATATAACGTTATACGTCATTACGTAATAGTGTATGACGTTATACGTTATTACGTAATATTATATAACGTTATACGTCATTACGTAATAGCATATAACGTTATACGTTATTACGTAATAGCATATAACGTTATACGTTATTACGTAATAGTGTATAACGTTATATGTCATTACGTAATAGTATATAACGTTATACGTCATTACGTAATAGTATATAACGTTATACGTTATTACGTAATAGTATATAACGTTATACGTTATTACGTAATAGTTTATATCGTTATACGTCATTACGTAATAGTATATACCGTTATAGGTTATTACGTAATAGTATATTACGTTATACCTTAGTACGTAATAGTATATTACGTTATACGTTATTACGTAATAGTTTATATCGTTATACGTCATTACGTAATAGAATATACCGTTATAGGTTATTACGTAATAGTATATTACGTTATACGTTAGTACGTAAGAGTATATAAAGTTATACCTTAGTACGTAATAGTATAAAACGTTATACGTTATTACGTAATAGTATATAACGTTATACGTCATTACGTAATAGAATATACCGTTATAGGTTATTACGTAATAGTATATTACGTTATACGTTAGTACGTATTAGTATATAACGTTATACGTTATTACATAATAGTATTTAACGTTATACGTTATTACGTAACAGTTTGTATCGTTATACGTCATTACGTAATAGTATATACCGTTATACGTTATTACGTAATAGTATATTACGTTATACGCTATTACGTAATAGTGTATTACGTTATACGTTAGTACGTAATAGTATACAACGTTATACCTTAGTAGGTAATAGTATATAATGTTATACGTTAGTCCGTAATAGTATATAACGTTATACCTAAGTACGTAATAGTATATAACGTTATACGTAATCAGGTAATACTATATAACGTTACACGTTAGAACGTAATAGTATATAACGTTATACGTTATAACTTAATAGTATATAACGTTATACGTCATTGTGTAATAGTATATAATGTTATACGTTATTGCGTAATAGTATATAACGTTATACGTCATTACGTCATAGTATATAATGTTATACGTTATTACGTAATAGTATATAACGTTATACGTCATTACGTAATAGTTTATATCGTTATACGTCATTACGTAATAGAATATACCGTTATAGGTTATTACGTAATAGTATATTACGTTATACGTTAGTACGTAAGAGTATATAAAGTTATACCTTAGTACGTAATAGTATAAAACGTTATACGTTATTACGTAATAGTTTATATCGTTATACGTCATTACGTAATAGTATATACCGTTATAGATTATTACGTAATAGTATATTACGTTATACCTTAGTACGTAATAGTATATTACGTTATACGTTATTACGTAATAGTTTATATCGTTATACGTCATTACGTAATAGAATATACCGTTATAGGTTATTACGTAATAGTATATTACGTTATACGTTAGTACGTAAGAGTATATAAAGTTATACCTTAGTACGTAATAGTATAAAACGTTATACGTTATTACGTAATAGTATATAACGTTATACGTCATTATGTAATAGTATATACCGTTATACGTTATTACGAAATAGTATTTAACGTTATACGTCATTACGTAATAGTATATATCATTACACGTTATTACGTAATAGTATATTACGTTATACGTTAGTACGTAATAGTATATGACGTTATACGTTATTACGTAATAGTATATAACGTTATACATTATTACGTAATAGTATATAACGTTATACGTCATTACGTAATGGTATATAACGTTATATGTTATTACGTAATAGTGTATAACGTTATACGTTATTACGTAATAGTATATAACGTTATACGTTATTACGTAATAGTATAAAACGTTATACGTCATTACGTAATAGTATATAACGTTATACGTTATTACGTAATAGTGTATAACGTTATACGTCATTACGTAATAGTATATTACGTTATACGTGTTTACGTAATAGTATATTACGTTATACGTTAGTACGTAATAGTATATAATGTTATATCTTAGTACGTAATAGTATATAACGTTATACGTTATTTCATAATAGTATTTAACGTTATACGTTAGTACGTAATAGTATATAACGTTATACGTTATTACGTAATAGTATATGACGTTATACCTTAGTACGTATTAGTATGTAACGTTATACGTTATTACGTAATAGTATATAACGTTATACGTTATTACGTAATAGTATATAACGTTATACGTCATTACGTAATAGTATATAACGTTATACGTCATTACGTAATAGTATATAACGTTATACCTTAGTAGGTAATAGTATATAACGTTATACGTTATTACGTAATAGTATATGACGTTATACCTTAGTACGTATTAGTATATAACGTTATACGTTATTACATAATAGTATTTAACGTTATACGTTATTACGTAACAGTTTATATCGTTATACGTCATTACGTAATAGTATATACCGTTATACGTTATTACGTAATAGTATATTACGTTATACGCTATTACGTAATAGTGTATTACGTTATACGTTAGTACGTAATAGTATACAACGTTATACCTTAGTAGGTAATAGTATATAACGTTATACCTTAGTACGTATTAGTATATAACGTTATACGTTATTACGTAATAGTATATAACGTTATACGTCATTACGTAATAGTATATAACGTTATACGTTATTACGTGATAGTGTATAACGTTATACGTTATTACGTAATAGTATGTAACGTTATACGTTATTACGTAATAGTGTATAACGTTATACGTTATTACGTAATAGTATATAACGTTATACGTTATTACGTAATAGTATATAACGTTATACGTCATTACGTAATAGCATATAACGTTATACGTTATTACGTAACAGTTTATATCGTTATACGTTATTACGTAATAGTATATAACGTTATACGTCATTACGTAATAGTATATACCGTTATACGTTATTACGAAATAGTATTTAATGTTATACGTCATTACGTAATACTATATACCGTTACACGTTATTACGTAATAGTATATTACGTTATACGTTAGTACGTAATAGTATATGACGTTATACGTCATTACGTAATAGTGTATAACGTTATACGTTATTACGTAATAGTGTATAACGTTATACGTCATTACGTAATAGTATATTACGTTATACGTGTTTACGTAATAGTATATTACGTTATACGTTATTACGTGATAGTGTATAACGTTATACGTTATTACGTAATAGTATGTAACGTTATACGTTATTACGTAATAGTGTATAACGTTATACGTTATTACGTAATAGTATATAACGTTATACGTTATTACGTAATAGTATATAACGTTATACGTTATTACGTAATAGTATATAACGTTATACGTCATTACGTAATAGCATATAACGTTATACGTTATTACGTAACAGTTTATATCGTTATACGTCATTACGTAATAGTATATAACGTTATACGTCATTACGTAATAGTATATACCGTTATACGTTATTACGAAATAGTATTTAATGTTATACGTCATTACGTAATACTATATACCGTTACACGTTATTACGTAATAGTATATTACGTTATACGTTAGTACGTAATAGTATATGACGTTATACGTCATTACGTAATAGTATATAACGTTATACGTTATTACGTAATGGTATATAACGTTATTCGTCATTAAGTAATGGTATATAACGTTATATGTTATTACGTAATAGTGTATAACGTTATACGTTATTACGTAATAGTATATAACGTTATATGTTATTACGTAATAGTATATAACGTTATACGTCATTACGTAATAGTATATAACGTTATACGTTATTACGTAATAGTGTATAACGTTATACGTCATTACGTAATAGTATATTACGTTATACGTGTTTACGTAATAGTATATTACGTTATACGTTAGTACGTAATAGTATATAACGTTATACCTTAGTACGTAATAGTATATAACGTTATACGTTATTTCATAATAGTATTTAACGTTATACGTTAGTACGTAATAGTATATAACGTTATACGTTATTACGTAATAGTGTATGACGTTATACGTTATTACGTAATAGCATATAACGTTATACGACATTACGTAATAGTATATGACGTTATACGTTATTACGTAATAGTGTATAACGTTATACGTTACTACGTAATAGTATATAACGTTATACGTTATTACGTAATAGTATATAACGTTATACGTTATTACGTAATAGTGTATAACGTTATACGTTATTACGTAATAGTATATAACGTTATACGTTATTACGTAATAGTATATAACGTTATACGTCATTACGTAATAGTATATAACGTTATACGTTATTACGTAATAGTGTATAACGTTATACGTTATTACGTAATAGTATATAACGTTATACGTCATTACGTAATAGTATATAACGTTATACGTTATTACGTAATAGTATATAACGTTATACGTCATTACGTAATAGTATATACCGTTATACGTTATTACGAAATAGTATTTAACGTTATACGTCATTACGTAATTGTATATACCGTTATACGTTATAAGGTAAAACTACATAACGTTATACGTCATAAGGTAATACTACATAACTTTATACGTCATTACGTAATAGTATACAATGTTATACGTTATTACGTAATAGTGTATAACGTTATACGTTATTACGTAATAGTATATAACGTTATACGTTATTACGTAATAGTATATAACGTTATACGTCATTACGTAATAGTATATAACGTTATACGTTATTACGTAATAGTGTATAACGTTATACGTTATTACGTAATAGTATATAACGTTATACGTCATTACGTAATAGTATATAACGTTATACGTTATTACGTAATAGTATATAACGTTATACGTCATTACGTAATAGTATATACCGTTATACGTTATTACGAAATAGTATTTAACGTTATACGTCATTACGTAATTGTATATACCGTTATACGTTATAAGGTAAAACTACATAACGTTATACGTCATAAGGTAATACTACATAACTTTATACGTCATTACGTAATAGTATACAATGTTATACGTTATTACGTAATAGTATATAACGTTATAGGTCATTACGTAATAGTATATACCGTTATGTGTTATTGCGTAATAGTATTTAACGTTATACGTTAGTACGTAATAGTATATAACGTTATACGTTATTACGTAATAGTATATAACGTTATATGTCATTACGTAATAGTATATACATTTATACGTTATTACGTAATAGTATATAACGTTATACGTCATTACGTAATAGTATATTACGTTATACGTTATTACGTAATAGTATATTACGTTATACCTTAGTACGTAATATTATATTACGTTATACGTTAGTACGTAATAGTATATAACGTTATACCTTAGTACGTATTAGTATATAACGTTATACGTTATTACATAATAGTATTTAACGTTATACGTTATTACGTAACAGTTTATATCGTTATACGTCATTACGTAATAGTATATACCGTTATACGTTATTACGTAATAGTATATTACGTTATACGCTATTACGTAATAGTGTATTACGTTATACGTTAGTACGTAATAGTATACAACGTCATACCTTAGTAGGTAATAGTATATAATGTTATACGTTAGTACGTAATAGTATATAACGTTATACCTTAGTACGTAATAGTATATAACGTTATACGTAATCAGGTAATACTATATAACGTTACACGTTAGAACGTAATAGTATATAACGTTATACGTTATAACGTAATAGTATATAACGTTATACGTCATTGTGTAATAGTATATAATGTTATACGTTAATGCGTAATAGTATATAACGTTATACGTCATTACGTCATAGTATATAATGTTATACGTTATTACGTAATAGTATATAACGTTATACGTCATTACGTAATAGTATATTACGTTATACGTTAGTACGTAATAGGATATAACGTTATTCTTTATAAGGTAATACTACATAACGTTATACGTCATAAGGTAAAACTACATAACGTTATACGTCATTACGTAATAGTGTATAACGTTATACGTTATTACGTAATAGTATTTAACGTTATACGTTATTACGTAATAGTATATTACGTTATACGTTATTACGTAATAGTTTATATCGTTATACGTCATTACGTAATAGTATATACGGTTATATGTTATTACGTAATAGTGTATAACGTTATACGTTATTGCGTAATAGTGTATAATGTTATACGTTATTACGTAATACTATATAACGTTATACGTCATTACGTAATAGTATATAACGTTATACGTCATTACGTAATAGTATATAACGTTATACGTTATTACGTAATAGTTTATATCGTTATACGTCATTACGTAATAGTATATACGGTTATACGTTATTACGTAATAGTATATTACGTTATACGTTATTACGTAATAGTATATTACGTTATACGTTAGTACGTAATAGTATATAACGTTATACCTTAGTACGTAATAGTATATAACGTTATACGTTATTTCATAATAGTATTTAACGTTATACGTCATTACGTAATAGTATATACGGTTATATGTTATTACGTAATAGTGTATAACGTTATACGTTATTGCGTAATAGTGTATAACGTTATACGTTATTACGTAATACTATATAACGTTATACGTCATTACGTATTAGTATATAACGTTATACGTCATTACGTTACAGTATATAACGTTATACGTTATTACGTTGTAGTGTATAACGTTATACGTCATTACGTAATAGTATATAACGTTATACGTCATTACGTAATAGTATATTACGTTATACGTTATTACGTAATAGTATATTACGTTATACCTTAGTACGTAATAGTATATTACGTTATACGTTAGTACGTAATAGTATATAACGTTATACCTTAGTACGTATTAGTATATAACGTTATACGTTATTACGTAATAGTATAGAACGTTATACGTCATTACGTAATAGTATATAACGTTATACCTTAGTAGGTAATAGTATATAATGTTATACGTTAGTACGTAATAGTATATAACGTTATACCTTAGTACGTAATAGTAAATAACTTTATACGTAATCAGGTAATACTATATAACGTTACACGTTAGAACGTAATAGTATATAACGTTATACGTTATAACGTAATAGTATATAACGTTATACGTCATTGTGTAATAGTATATAATGTTATACGTTATTGCGTAATAGTATATAACGTTATACGTTATAAGGTAATACTACATAACGTTATACGTCATAAGGTAATACTACATAACGTTATACGTCATAAGGTAATACTACATAACGTTATACGTCATTACGTAATAGTATATACCGTTATACGTTATTACGTAATAGTATATTACGTTATACGCTATTACGTAATAGTATATTACGTTATACGTTAGTACGTAATAGTATATAACGTTATACGTTATAACGTAATAGTATATAACGTTATACGTCATTGAGTAATAGTATATAATGTTATACGTTATTGCGTAATAGTATATAACGTTATACGTCATTACGTCATAGTATATAATGTTATACGTTATTACGTAATAGTATATAACGTTATACGTCATTACGTAATAGTATATTACGTTATACGTTAGTATGTAATAGGATATAACGTTATACGTTATAAGGTAATACTACATAACGTTATACGTCATAAGGTAATACTACATAACGTTATACGTCATTACGTAATAGTATATAATGTTATACGTTATTACGTAATAGTATATTACGTTATACCTTAGTACGTAATAGTATATTACGTTATACGTTAGTCCGTAATAGTATATAACGTTATACCTTAGTATGTACTAGTATATAACGTTATACGTTATTACGTAATAGTATACAACGTTATACGTCATTACGTAATAGTATATAACGTTATACGTTATTACGTGATAGTGTATAACGTTATACGTTATTACGTAATAGTATGTAACGTTATACGTTATTACGTAATAGTGTATAACGTTATACGTTATTACGTAATAGTATATAACGTTATACGTTATTACGTAATAGTATATAACGTTATACGTCATTACGTAATAGCATATAACGTTATACGTTATTACGTAACAGTTTATATCGTTATACGTTATTACGTAATAGTATATAAGGTTATACGTCATTACGTAATAGTATATACCGTTATACGTTATTACGAAATAGTATTTAACGTTGTACGTTATTACGTAATAGTATATACCGTTACACGTTATTACGTAATAGTATATTACGTTATACGTTAGTACGAAATAGTATATGACGTTATACGTTATTACGTAATAGTATATAACGTTATACGTTATTACGTAATAGTATATAACGTTATACGTTATTACGTAATAGTGTATAACGTTATACGTTATTACGTAATAGTATATAACGTTATACGTTATTACGTAATAGTATATAACGTTATACGTCATTACGTAATAGTATATTACGTTATACGTTATTACGTAATAGTATATTACGTTATACCTTAGTACGTAATAGTATATTACGTTATACGTTAGTCCGTAATAGAATATAACGTTATACCTTAGTATGTACTAGTATATAACGTTATACGTTATTACGTAATAGTATACAACGTTATACGTCATTACGTAATAGTATATAACGTTATACGTTATTACGTGATAGTATATAACGTTATACGTCATTACGTAATAGTATATAACGTTATACGTTATTACGTAATAGTGTATAACGTTATACGTCATTACGTAATAGTATATTACGTTATACGTGTTTACGTTATAGTATATTACGTTATACGTTAGTACGTAATAGTATATAACGTTATACCTTAGTACGTAATAGTATATAACGTTATACGTTATTTCATAATAGTATTTAACGTTATACGTTAGTACGTAATAGTATATAACGTTATACGTTATTACGTAATAGTATATGACGTTATACGTTATTACGTAATAGTATATAACGTTATACGACATTACGTAATAGTATATGACGTTATACGTTATTACGTAATAGTGTATAACGTTATACGTTACTACGTAATAGTATATAACGTTATACGTTATTACGTAATAGTATATAACGTTATACGTTATTACGTGATAGTGTATAACGTTATACGTTATTACGTAATAGTATATAACGTTATACGTTATTACGTAATAGTATATAACGTTATACGTCATTACGTAATAGTATATTACGTTATACGTTATTACGTAATAGTATATTACGTTATACCTTAGTACGTAATAGTATATAACGTTATACGTTAGTACGTAATAGTATATAACGTTATACCTTAGTACGTATTAGTATATAACGATATACGTTATTACGTAATAGTATATAACGTTATACGTCATTACGTAATAGTATATAACGTTATACCTTAGTAGGTAATAGTATATAATGTTATACGTTAGTACGTAATAGTATATAACGTTATACCTTAGTACGTAATAGTAAATAACTTTATACGTAATCAGGTAATACTATATAACGTTACACGTTAGAACGTAATAGTATATAACGTTATACGTTATAACGTAATAGTATATAACGTTATACGTCATTGTGTAATAGTATATAATGTTATACGTTATTGCGTAATAGTATATAACGTTATACGTTATAAGGTAATACCACATAACGTTATACGTCATAAGGTAATACTACATAACGTTATACGACATAAGGTAATACTACATAACGTTATACGTCATTACGTAATAGTATATACCGTTATACGTTATTACGTAATAGTATATTACGTTATACGCTATTACGTAATAGTATATTACGTTATACGTTAGTACGTAATAGTATATAACGTTATACCTTAGTAGGTAATAGTATATAATGTTATACGTTAGTACGTAGTAGTATATAACGTTATACCTTAGTACGTAATAGTAAATAACTTTATACGTAATCAGGTAATACTATATAACGTTACACGTTAGAACGTAATAGTATATAACGTTATACGTTATAACGTAATAGTATATAACGTTATACGACATTACGTAATAGTATATGACGTTATACGTTATTACGTAATAGTGTATAACGTTATACGTTACTACGTAATAGTATATAACGTTATACGTTATTACGTAATAGTATATAACGTTATACGTTATTACGTAATAGTGTATAACCTTATACGTTATTACGTAATAGTATATAACGTTATACGTTATTACGTAATAGTATATAACGTTATACGTCATTACGTAATAGTATATTACGTTATACGATATTACGTAATAGTATATTACGTTATACCTTAGTACGTAATAGTATATAACGTTATACGTTAGTACGTAATAGTATATAACGTTATACCTTAGTACGTATTAGTATATAACGTTATACGTTATTACGTAATAGTATATAACGTTATACGTCATTACGTAATAGTATATAACGATATACGTTAGTAGGTAATAGTATATAATGTTATACGTTAGTACGTAATAGTATATAACGTTATACCTTAGTACGTAATAGTAAATAACTTTATACGTAATCAGGTAATACTATATAACGTTACACGTTAGAACGTAATAGTATATAACGTTATACGTTATAACGTAATAGTATATAACGTTATACGTCATTGTGTAATAGTATATAATGTTATACGTTATTGCGTAATAGTATATAACGTTATACGTTATAAGCTAATACCACATAACGTTATACGTCATAAGGTAATACTACATAACGTTATACGACATAAGGTAATACTACATAACGTTATACGTCATTACGTAATAGTATATACCGTTATACGTTATTACGTAATAGTATATTACGTTATACGCTATTACGTAATAGTATATTACGTTATACGTTAGTACGTAATAGTATATAACGTTATACCTTAGTACGTAATAGTATATAACGTTATACGTAATCAGGTAATACTATATAACGTTACACGTTAGAACGTAATAGTATATAACGTTATACGTTATAACGTAATAGTATATAACGTTATACGTCATTGCGTAATAGTATATAATGTTATACGTTATTGCGTAATAGTATATAACGTTATACGTCATTACGTCATAGTATATAATGTTATACGTTATTACGTAATAGTATATAACGTTATACGTCATTACGTAATAGTATATTACGTTATACGTTAGTACGTAATAGGATATAACGTTATACGTTATAAGGTAATACTACATAACGTTATACGTCATAAGGTAATACTACATAACGTTATACGTCATTACGTAATAGTATATAATGTTATACGTTATTACGTAATAGTATATTACGTTATACGTTATTACGTAATAGTATATAACGTTATACGGTAGTACGTAATAGTATATAACGTTATACGTTATTACGTAATAGTATAAACGTTATACGTCATTACGTAATAGTATATAACGTTATACGTTATTACGTAATAGTATATAACGTTATACGTCATTACGTAATAGTATATAACGTTATACGTTATTACGTAATAGTGTATAACGTTATACGTTATTACGTAAAGGTGTATAACGTTATACGTCATTACGTAATAGTATATAACGTTATACCTTAGTAGGTAATAGTATATAATGTTATACGTTAGTACGTAATAGTATATAACGTTATACGTTATTACGTAATAGTGTATAACGTTATACGTTATTACGTAATAGTATATAACGTTATACGTCATTACGTAATAGTATATAACGTTATACGTTATTACGTAATAGTATATAACGTTATACGTCATTACGTAATAGTATATACCGTTATACGTTATTACGAAATAGTATTTAACGTTATACGTCATTACGTAATTGTATATACCGTTACACGTTATTACGTAATAGTATATTACGTTATACGTCATTGCGTAATAGTATATTATGTTATACGTCATTACGTAATAGTATATAACGTTATACGTCATTACGTAATAGTATATAACGTTATACGTTATAAGGTAATACTACATAACGTTAAACGTCATAAGGTAATACTACATAACTTTATACGTCATTACGTAATAGTATACAATGTTAAACGTTATTACGTAATAGTATATAACGTTATACGTCATTACGTAATAGTATATACCGTTATACGTTATTACGTAATAGTATATTACGTTATACGTTAGTACGTAATAGTATATAACGTTATACGTTATTACGTAATAGTATATAACGTTATACGTCATTACGTAATAGTATATACCGTTATACGTTATTACGTAATAGTATATTACGTTATACGTTAGTACGTAATAGTATATAACGTTATACGTTATTACGTAATAGTATATAACGTTATACGTCATTACGTAATAGTATATTACGTTATACGTCATTACGTAATAGTATATTACGTTATACGTTATTACGTAATAGTATATTACGTTATACGTTAGTACGTAATAGTATATAACGTTATACGTTAGTACGTATTAGTATATAACGTTATACGTTATTACGTAATAGTATATAACGTTATACGTCATTACGTAATAGTATATAACGTTATACCTTAGTAGGTAATAGTATATAATGTTATACGTTAGTACGTAATAGTATATAACGTTATACCTTAGTACGTAATAGTAAATAACTTTATACGTAATCAGGTAATACTATATAACGTTACACGTTAGAACGTAATAGTATATAACGTTATACGTTATAACGTAATAGTATATAACGTTATACGTCATTGTGTAATAGTATATAATGTTATACGTTATTGCGTAATAGTATATAACGTTATACGTTATAAGGTAATACCACATAACGTTATACGTCATAAGGTAATACTACATAACGTTATACGTCATAAGGTAATACTACATAACGTTATACGTCATTACGTAATAGTATATACCGTTATACGTTATTACGTAATAGTATATTACGTTATACGCTATTACGTAATAGTATATTACGTTATACGTTAATACGTAATAGTATATAACGTTATACCTTAGTACGTAATAGTATATAACGTTATACGTAATCAGGTAATACTATATAACGTTACACGTTAGAACGTAATAGTATATAACGTTATACGTTATAACGTAATAGTATATAACGTTATACGTCATTGCGTAATAGTATATAATGTTATACGTTATTGCGTAATAGTATATAACGTTATACGTCATTACGTCATAGTATATAATGTTATACGTTATTACGTAATAGTATATAACGTTATACGTCATTACGTAATAGTATATTACGTTATACGTTAGTACGTAATAGGATATAACGTTATACGTTATAAGGTAATACTACATGACGTTATACGTCATAAGGTAATACTACATAACGTTATACGTCATTACGTAATAGTATATAATGTTATACGTTATTACGTAATAGTATATTACGTTATACGTTATTACGTAATAGTATATAACGTTATACGGTAGTACGTAATAGTAT
Source organism: Bombus pascuorum (assembly GCF_905332965.1). Classification (NCBI taxonomy): domain Eukaryota; kingdom Metazoa; phylum Arthropoda; class Insecta; order Hymenoptera; family Apidae; genus Bombus; species Bombus pascuorum. The sequence continues at coordinate 2,968,141 of NC_083493.1, forward strand.
ATAACGTTATACGTTATTACGTAATAGTATAAACGTTATACGTCATTACGTAATAGTATATAACGTTATACGTTATTACGTAATAGTATATAACGTTATACGTCATTACGTAATAGTATATAACGTTATACGTTATTACGTAATAGTGTATAACGTTATACATTATTACGTAATGACGTATAACGTTATACGTCATTACGTAATAGTATATAACGTTATACCTTAGTAGGTAATAGTATATATTGTTATACGTTAGTACGTAATAGTATATAACGTTATACGTTATTACGTAATAGTGTATAACGTTATACGTTATTACGTAATAGTATATAACGTTATACGTCATTACGTAATAGTATATAACGTTATACGTTATTACGTAATAGTATATAACGTTATACGTCATTACGTAATAGTATATACCGTTATACGTTATTACGAAATAGTATTTAACGTTATACGTCATTACGTAATTGTATATACCGTTACACGTTATTACGTAATAGTATATTACGTTATACGTCATTGCGTAATAGTATATTATGTTATACGTCATTACGTAATAGTATATAACGTTATACGTCATTACGTAATAGTATATAGCGCTATACTTTATAAGGAAATACCACATAACGTTGCACGTCATAAGGTAATACTACATAACTTTAGACGTCATTACGTATTAGTATGTAACGTTATACGTTATTACGTAATAGTATATAACGTTATAGGTCATTACGTAATAGTATATACCGTTATGTGTTATTGCGTAATAGTATTTAACGTTATACGTTAGTACGTAATAGTATATAACGTTATACGTTATTACGTAATAGTATATAACGTTATACGTCATTACGTAATAGTATATTACATTATACGTTATTACGTAATAGTATATTACGTTATACCTTAGTACGTAATAGTATATTACGTTATACGTTAGTACGTAATAGTATATAACGTTATACGTTATTACGTAATAGTATATAACGTTATACGTCATTACGTAATAGTATATTACGTTATACGTTAGTACGTAATAGGATATAACGTTATACGTTATAAGGTAATACTACATGACGTTATACGTCATAAGGTAATACTACATAACGTTATACGTCATTACGTAATAGTATATAATGTTATACGTTATTACGTAATAGTATATTACGTTATACGTTATTACGTAATAGTATATAACGTTATACGGTAGTACGTAATAGTATATAACGTTATACGTTATTACGTAATAGTATAAACGTTATACGTCATTACGTAATAGTATATAACGTTATACGTTATTACGTAATAGTATATAACGTTATACGTCATTACGTAATAGTATATAACGTTATACGTTATTACGTAATAGTGTATAACGTTATACGTTATTACGTAAAGGTGTATAACGTTATACGTCATTACGTAATAGTATATAACGTTATACCTTAGTAGGTAATAGTATATATTGTTATACGTTAGTACGTAATAGTATATAACGTTATACGTTATTACGTAATGGTGTATAACGTTATACGTTATTACGTAATAGTATATAACGTTATACGTCATTACGTAATAGTATATAACGTTATACGTTATTACGTAATAGTATATAACGTTATACGTCATTACGTAATAGTATATACCGTTATACGTTATTACGAAATAGTATTTAACGTTATACGTCATTACGTAATTGTATATACCGTTACACGTTATTACGTAATAGTATATTACGTTATACGTCATTGCGTAATAGTATATTATGTTATACGTCATTACGTAATAGTATATAACGTTATACGTCATTACGTAATAGTATATAACGTTATACGTTATAAGGTAATACTACATAACGTTATACGTCATAAGGTAATACTACATAACTTTATACGTCATTACGTAATAGTATACAATGTTATACGTTATTACGTAATAGTATATAACGTTATAGGTCATTACGTAATAGTATATACCGTTATGTGTTATTGCGTAATAGTATTTAACGTTATACGTTAGTACGTAATAGTATATAACGTTATACGTTATTACGTAATAGTATATAACGTTATACGTCATTACGTAATAGTATATTACATTATACGTTATTACGTAATAGTATATTACGTTATACCTTAGTACGTAATAGTATATTACGTTATACGTTAGTACGTAATAGTATATAACGTTATACGTTATTACGTAATAGTATATAACGATATACGTCATTACGTAATAGTATATTACATTATACGTTATTACGTAATAGTATATTACGTTATACCTTAGTACGTAATAGTATATTACGTTATACGTTAGTACGTAATAGTATATAACGTTATACCTTAGTACGTATTAGTATATAACGTTATACGTTATTACGTAATAGTATATAACGTTATACGTCATTACGTAATAGTATATAACGTTATACCTTAGTAGGTAATAGTATATAATGTTATACGTTAGTACGTAATAGTATATAACGTTATACCTTAGTACGTAATAGTAAATAACTTTATACGTAATCAGGTAATACTATATAACGTTACACGTTAGAACGTAATAGTATATAACGTTATACGTTATAACGTAATAGTATATAACGTTATACGTCATTGTGTAATAGTATATAATGTTATACGTTATTGCGTAATAGTATATAACGTTATACGTCATTACGTCATAGTACATAATGTTATACGTTATTACGTAATAGTATATATCGTTATACGTCATTACGTAATAGTATATTACGTTATACGTTAGTACGTAATGGTATGTAACGTTAAACGTTATAAGGTAATACTACATAACGTTATACGTCATAAGGTAATACTACGTAACGTTATACGTCATAAGGTAATACTACATAACGTTATACGTCATTACGTAATAGTATATAATGTTATACGTTATTACGTAATAGTATATTACGTTATACGTTATTACGTAATAGTTTATATCGTTATACGTCATTACGTAATAGTATATACGGTTATATGTTATTACGTAATAGTGTATAACGTTATACGTTATTGCGTAATAGTGTATAATGTTATACGTTATTACGTAATACTATATAACGTTATACGTCATTACGTAATAGTATATTACGTTATACGTCATTACGTAATAGTATATTACGTTATACGTTATTACGTAATAGTATATTACGTTATACGTTAGTACGTAATAGTATATAACGTTATACGTTAGTACGTATTAGTATATAACGTTATACGTTATTACGTAATAGTATATAACGTTATACGTCATTACGTAATAGTATATAACGTTATACCTTAGTAGGTAATAGTATATAATGTTATACGTTAGTACGTAATAGTATATAACGTTATACCTTAGTACGTAATAGTAAATAACTTTATACGTAATCAGGTAATACTATATAACGTTACACGTTAGAACGTAATAGTATATAACGTTATACGTTATAACGTAATAGTATATAACGTTATACGTCATTGTGTAATAGTATATAATGTTATACGTTATTGCGTAATAGTATATAACGTTATACGTTATAAGGTAATACCACATAACGTTATACGTCATAAGGTAATACTACATAACGTTATACGTCATAAGGTAATACTACATAACGTTATACGTCATTACGTAATAGTATATACCGTTATACGTTATTACGTAATAGTATATTACGTTATACGCTATTACGTAATAGTATATTACGTTATACGTTAATACGTAATAGTATATAACGTTATACCTTAGTACGTAATAGTATATAACGTTATACGTAATCAGGTAATACTATATAACGTTACACGTTAGAACGTAATAGTATATAACGTTATACGTTATAACGTAATAGTATATAACGTTATACGTCATTGCGTAATAGTATATAATGTTATACGTTATTGCGTAATAGTATATAACGTTATACGTCATTACGTCATAGTATATAATGTTATACGTTATTACGTAATAGTATATAACGTTATACGTCATTACGTAATAGTATATTACGTTATACGTTAGTACGTAATAGGATATAACGTTATACGTTATAAGGTAATACTACATGACGTTATACGTCATAAGGTAATACTACATAACGTTATACGTCATTACGTAATAGTATATAATGTTATACGTTATTACGTAATAGTATATTACGTTATACGTTATTACGTAATAGTATATAACGTTATACGGTAGTACGTAATAGTATATAACGTTATACGTTATTACGTAATAGTATAAACGTTATACGTCATTACGTAATAGTATATAACGTTATACGTTATTACGTAATAGTATATAACGTTATACGTCATTACGTAATAGTATATAACGTTATACGTTATTACGTAATAACGTATAACGTTATATACTATTACGTAATGGTGTATAACGTTATACGTCATTACGTAATAGTATATAACGTTATACCTTAGTAGGTAATAGTATATATTGTTATACGTTAGTACGTAATAGTATATAACGTTATACGTTATTACGTAATAGTGTATAACGTTATACGTTATTACGTAATAGTATATAACGTTATACGTTATTACGTAATAGTATATAACGTTATACGTTATTACGTAATAGTATATAACGTTATACGTCATTACGTAATAGTATATACCGTTATACGTTATTACGAAATAGTATTTAACGTTATACGTCATTACGTAATTGTATATACCGTTACACGTTATTACGTAATAGTATATTACGTTATACGTCATTGCGTAATAGTATATTATGTTATACGTCATTACGTAATAGTATATAACGTTAAACGTTATTACGTAATAGTATATAGCGCTATACTTTATAAGGAAATACCACATAACGTTGCACGTCATAAGGTAATACTACATAACTTTAGACGTTATTACGTATTAGTATACAATGTTATACGTTATTACGTAATAGTATATAACGTTATAGGTCATTACGTAATAGTATATACCGTTATGTGTTATTGCGTAATAGTATTTAACGTTATACGTTAGTACGTAATAGTATATAACGTTATACGTTATTACGTAATAGTATATAACGTTATACGTCATTACGTAATAGTATATTACATTATACGTTATTACGTAATAGTATATTACGTTATACCTTAGTACGTAATAGTATATTACGTTATACGTTAGTACGTAATAGTATATAACGTTATACGTTATTACGTAATAGTATATAACGTTATACGTCATTACGTAATAGTATATTACGTTATACGTTAGTACGTAATAGGATATAACGTTATACGTTATAAGGTAATACTACATGACGTTATACGTCATAAGGTAATACTACATAACGTTATACGTCATTACGTAATAGTATATAATGTTATACGTTATTACGTAATAGTATATTACGTTATACGTTATTACGTAATAGTATATAACGTTATACGGTAGTACGTAATAGTATATAACGTTATACGTTATTACGTAATAGTATAAACGTTATACGTCATTACGTAATAGTATATAACGTTATACGTTATTACGTAATAGTATATAACGTTATACGTCATTACGTAATAGTATATAACGTTATACGTTATTACGTAATAGTGTATAACGTTATACGTTATTACGTAAAGGTGTATAACGTTATACGTCATTACGTAATAGTATATAACGTTATACCTTAGTAGGTAATAGTATATATTGTTATACGTTAGTACGTAATAGTATATAACGTTATACGTTATTACGTAATAGTGTATAACGTTATACGTTATTACGTAATAGTATATAACGTTATACGTCATTACGTAATAGTATATAACGTTATACGTTATTACGTAATAGTATATAACGTTATACGTCATTACGTAATAGTATATACCGTTATACGTTATTACGAAATAGTATTTAACGTTATACGTCATTACGTAATTGTATATACCGTTACACGTTATTACGTAATAGTATATTACGTTATACGTCATTGCGTAATAGTATATTATGTTATACGTCATTACGTAATAGTATATAACGTTATACGTCATTACGTAATAGTATATAACGTTATACGTTATAAGGTAATACTACATAACGTTATACGTCATAAGGTAATACTACATAACTTTATACGTCATTACGTAATAGTATACAATGTTATACGTTATTACGTAATAGTATATAACGTTATAGGTCATTACGTAATAGTATATACCGTTATGTGTTATTGCGTAATAGTATTTAACGTTATACGTTAGTACGTAATAGTATATAACGTTATACGTTATTACGTAATAGTATATAACGTTATACGTCATTACGTAATAGTATATTACATTATACGTTATTACGTAATAGTATATTACGTTATACCTTAGTACGTAATAGTATATTACGTTATACGTTAGTACGTAATAGTATATAACGTTATACGTTATTACGTAATAGTATATAACGATATACGTCATTACGTAATAGTATATTACATTATACGTTATTACGTAATAGTATATTACGTTATACCTTAGTACGTAATAGTATATTACGTTATACGTTAGTACGTAATAGTATATAACGTTATACCTTAGTACGTATTAGTATATAACGTTATACGTTATTACGTAATAGTATATAACGTTATACGTCATTACGTAATAGTATATAACGTTATACCTTAGTAGGTAATAGTATATAATGTTATACGTTAGTACGTAATAGTATATAACGTTATACCTTAGTACGTAATAGTAAATAACTTTATACGTAATCAGGTAATACTATATAACGTTACACGTTAGAACGTAATAGTATATAACGTTATACGTTATAACGTAATAGTATATAACGTTATACGTCATTGTGTAATAGTATATAATGTTATACGTTATTGCGTAATAGTATATAACGTTATACGTCATTACGTCATAGTACATAATGTTATACGTTATTACGTAATAGTATATATCGTTATACGTCATTACGTAATAGTATATTACGTTATACGTTAGTACGTAATAGGATATAACGTTATACTTTATAAGGTAATACTACATAACGTTATACGTCATAAGGTAATACTACGTAACGTTATACGTCATAAGGTAATACTACATAACGTTATACGTCATTACGTAATAGTATATAATGTTATACGTTATTACGTAATAGTATATTACGTTATACGTTATTACGTAATAGTTTATATCGTTATACGTCATTACGTAATAGTATATACGGTTATATGTTATTACGTAATAGTGTATAACGTTATACGTTATTGCGTAATAGTGTATAATGTTATACGTTATTACGTAATACTATATAACGTTATACGTCATTACGTAATAGTATATAACGTTATACGTCATTACGTAATAGTATATAACGTTATACGTTATTACGTAATAGTTTATATCGTTATACGTCATTACGTAATAGTATATACGGTTATACGTTATTACGTAATAGTATATTACGTTATACGTTATTACGTAATAGTATATTACGTTATACGTTAGTACGTAATAGTATATAACGTTATACCTTAGTACGTAATAGTATATAACGTTATACGTTATTACATAATAGTATTTAACGTTATACGTCATTACGTAATAGTATATACGGTTATATGTCATTACGTAATAGTGTATAACGTTATACGTTATTGCGTAATAGTGTATAACGTTATACGTTATTACGTAATACTATATAACGTTATACGTCATTACGTAATAGTATATAACGTTATACGTCATTACGTAACAGTATATAACGTTATACGTTATTACGTAGTAGTGTATAACGTTATACGTCATTACGTAATAGTATATAACGTTATACGTTATTACGTAATAGTGTATAACGTTATACGTTATTACGTAATAGTATATTACGTTATACGTTAGTACGTAATAGGATATAACGTTATACTTTATAAGGTAATACTACATAACGTTATACGTCATAAGGTAATACTACGTAACGTTATACGTCATAAGGTAATACTACATAACGTTATACGTCATTACGTAATAGTATATACCGTTATACGTTATTACGTAATAGTATATTACGTTATACGCTATTACGTAATAGTATATTACGTTATACGTTAGTACGTAATAGTATATAACGTTATACCTTAGTACGTAATAGTATATAACGTTATACGTAATCAGGTAATACTATATAACGTTACACGTTAGAACGTAATAGTATATAACGTTATACGTTATAACGTAATAGTATATAACGTTATACGTCATTGCGTAATAGTATATAATGTTATACGTTATTGCGTAATAGTATATAACGTTATACGTCATTACGTCATAGTATATAATGTTATACGTTATTACGTAATAGTATATAACGTTATACGTCATTACGTAATAGTATATTACGTTATACGTTAGTACGTAATAGGATATAACGTTATACGTTATAAGGTAATACTACATGACGTTATACGTCATAAGGTAATACTACATAACGTTATACGTCATTACGTAATAGTATATAATGTTATACGTTATTACGTAATAGTATATTACGTTATACGTTATTACGTAATAGTATATAACGATATACGGTAGTACGTAATAGTATATAACGTTATACGTTATTACGTAATAGTATAAACGTTATACGTCATTACGTAATAGTATATAACGTTATACGTTATTACGTAATAGTATATAACGTTATACGTCATTACGTAATAGTATATAACGTTATACGTTATTACGTAATAGTGTATAACGTTATACGTTATTACGTAAAGGTGTATAACGTTATACGTCATTACGTAATAGTATATAACGTTATACCTTAGTAGGTAATAGTATATATTGTTATACGTTAGTACGTAATAGTATATAACGTTATACGTTATTACGTAATAGTGTATAACGTTATACGTTATTACGTAATAGTATATAACGTTATACGTCATTACGTAATAGTATATAACGTTATACGTTATTACGTAATAGTATATAACGTTATACGTCATTACGTAATAGTATATACCGTTATACGTTATTACGAAATAGTATTTAACGTTATACGTCATTACGTAATTGTATATACCGTTACACGTTATTACGTAATAGTATATTACGTTATACGTCATTGCGTAATAGTATATTATGTTATACGTCATTACGTAATAGTATATAATGTTATACGTTATTACGTAATAGTATATTACGTTATACGTTATTACGTAATAGTTTATATCGTTATACGTCATTACGTAATAGTATATACGGTTATATGTTATTACGTAATAGTGTATAACGTTATACGTTATTGCGTAATAGTGTATAATGTTATACGTTATTACGTAATACTATATAACGTTATACGTCATTACGTAATAGTATATAACGTTATACGTCATTACGTAATAGTATATAACGTTATACGTTATTACGTAATAGTTTATATCGTTATACGTCATTACGTAATAGTATATACGGTTATACGTTATTACGTAATAGTATATTACGTTATACGTTATTACGTAATAGTATATTACGTTATACGTTAGTACGTAATAGTATATAACGTTATACCTTAGTACGTAATAGTATATAACGTTATACGTTATTACATAATAGTATTTAACGTTATACGTCATTACGTAATAGTATATACGGTTATATGTCATTACGTAATAGTGTATAACGTTATACGTTATTGCGTAATAGTGTATAACGTTATACGTTATTACGTAATACTATATAACGTTATACGTCATTACGTAATAGTATATAACGTTATACGTCATTACGTAACAGTATATAACGTTATACGTTATTACGTAGTAGTGTATAACGTTATACGTCATTACGTAATAGTATATAACGTTATACGTTATTACGTAATAGTGTATAACGTTATACGTTATTACGTAATAGTATATAACGTTATACGTTATTACGTAATAGTATATAACGTTATACGTCATTACGTAATAGTATATTACGTTATACGTTATTACGTAATAGTATATTACGTTATACCTTAGTACGTAATAGTATATTACGTTATACGTTAGTACGTAATAGTATATAACGTTATACCTTAGTACGTATTAGTATATAACGTTATACGTTATTACGTAATAGTATATAACGTTATACGTCATTACGTAATAGTATATAACGTTATACCTTAGTAGGTAATAGTATATAACGTTATACGTTATAAGGTAATACTACATAACGTTATACGTCATAAGGTAATACTACATAACGTTATACGTCATAAGGTAATACTACATAACGTTATACGTCATTACGTAATAGTATATACCGTTATACGTTATTACGTAATAGTATATTACGTTATACGTTAGTACGTAACAGTATATAACGTTATACGTTAGTACGTAATAGTATATAACGTTATACCTTAGTACGTATTAGTATATAACGTTATACGTTATTACGTAATAGTATATAACGTTATACGTCATTACGTAATAGTATATAACGTTATACGTTATTACGTAATAGTTTATATCGTTATACGTCATTACGTAATAGTATATACGGTTATACGTTATTACGTAATAGTATATTACGTTATACGTTATTACGTAATAGTATATTACGTTATACGTTAGTATGTAATAGTATATAACGTTATACGTCATTACGTAATAGTATATAACGTTATACCTTAGTAGGTAATAGTATATAACGTTATACGTTATAAGGTAATACTACATAACGTTATACGTCATAAGGTAATACTACATAACGTTATACGTCATAAGGTAATACTACATAACGTTATACGTCATTACGTAATAGTATATACCGTTATACGTTATTACGTAATAGTATATTACGTTATACGTTATTACGTAATAGTATATTACGTTATACGTTAGTATGTAATAGTATATAACGTTATACCTTAGTACGTAATAGTATATAACCTTATACGTTATTTCATAATAGTATTTAACGTTATACGTCATTACGTAATAGTATATACGGTTATATGTTATTACGTAATAGTGTATAACGTTATACGTTATTGCGTAATAGTGTATAACGTTATACGTTATTACGTAATACTATATAACGTTATACGTTATTACGTAATAGTATATAACGTTATACGTCATTACGTAACAGTATATAACGTTATACGTCATTACGTAATAGTATATACGGTTATATGTCATTACGTAATAGTGTATAACGTTATACGTTATTGCGTAATAGTGTATAACGTTATACGTTATTACGTAATACTATATAACGTTATACGTCATTACGTAATAGTATATAACGTTATACGTCATTACGTAACAGTATATAACGTTATACGTTATTACGTAGTAGTGTATAACGTTATACGTCATTACGTAATAGTAAATAACGTTATACGTTATTACGTAATAGTGTATAACGTTATACGTTATTACGTAATAGTATATATCGTTATACGTTATTACGTAATAGTATATAACGTTATACGTCATTACGTAATAGTATATTACGTTATACGTTATTACGTAATAGTATATTACGTTATACCTTAGTACGTAATAGTATATTACGTTATACGTTAGTACGTAATAGTATATAACGTTATACCTTAGTACGTATTAGTATATAACGTTATACGTTATTACGTAATAGTATATAACGTTATACGTCATTACGTAATAGTATATAACGTTATACCTTAGTAGGTAATAGTATATAACGTTATACGTTATAAGGTAATACTACATAACGTTATACGTCATAAGGTAATACTACATAACGTTATACGTCATAAGGTAATACTACATAACGTTATACGTCATTACGTAATAGTATATACCGTTATACGTTATTACGTAATAGTATATTACGTTATACGTTAGTACGTAATAGTATATAACGTTATACGTTAGTACGTAATAGTATATAACGTTATACCTTAGTACGTAATAGTATATAACGTTATACGTAATCAGGTAATACTATATAACGTTACACGTTAGAACGTAATAGTATATAACGTTATACGTTATAACGTAATAGTATATAACGTTATACGTCATTGCGTAATAGTATATAATGTTATACGTTATTGCGTAATAGTATATAACGTTATACGTCATTACGTCATAGTATATAATGTTATACGTTATTACGTAATAGTTTATATCGTTATACGTCATTACGTAATAGTATATACGGTTATATGTTATTACGTAATAGTGTATGTAATATTATATAACGTTATACCTTAGTACGTAATAGTATATAACCTTATACGTCATTACGTAACAGTATATAACGTTATACGTTATTACGTAGTAGTGTATATCGTTATACGTTATTACGTAATAGTATATAACGTTATACGTCATTACGTAATAGTATATAACGTTATACGTCATTACGTAATAGTATATAACGTTATACGTTATTACGTAATAGTTTATATCGTTATACGTCATTACGTAATAGTATATACCGTTATACGTTATTGCGTAATAGTATATTACGTTAATCGTTATTACGTAATTGTATATAACGTTATACGTCATTACGTAAAAGTATATAATGTTATACATTATTACGTAATAGTATATAACGTTATACGTTATAAGGTAATACTACATAACGTTATACGTCATAAGGTAATACTACATAACGTTATACGTCATTACGTAATAGTATATACCGTTATACGTTTTTACGTAATAGTATATTACGTTATACGCTATTACGTAATAGTATATTTCGTTATACGTTAGTACGTAATAGTATATAACGTTATGCCTTAGTACGTAATAGTATATAACGTTATACGTAATCAGGTAATACTATATAACGTTACACGTTAGAACGTAATAGTATATAACGTTATACGTTATAACGTAATAGTATATAACGTTATACGTCATTGCGTAATAGTATATAATGTTATACGTTATTACGTAATAGTATATTACGTTATACGTTATTACGTAATAGTATAAACGTTATACGTCATTACGTAATAGTATATTACGTTATACGTTAGTACGTAATAGGATATAACGTTATACGTCATAAGGTAATACTACATAACGTTATACGTCATGACGTAATAGTATATAATGTTATACGTTATTACGTAATAGTATATTACGTTATACGTTATTACGTAATAGTATATAACGTTATACGGTAGTACGTAATAGTATATAACGTTATACGTTATTGCGTAATAGTATAAACGTTATACGTCATTACGTAATAGTATATAACGTTATACGTTATTACGTAATAGTATATAACGTTATACGTCATTACGTAATAGTATATAACGTTATACGTTATTACGTAATAGTGTATAACGTTATACGTTATTACGTAATAGTGTATAACGTTATACGTTATTACGTAATAGTGTATAACGTTATACGATATTACGTAATAGTATATAACGTTATACGTCATTACGTAATAGTATATAACGTTATACGTTATTACGTAATAGTGTATAACGTTATACGTTATTACGTAATAGTATATAACGTTATACGTCATTACGTAATAGTATATAACGTTATACGTTATTACGTAATAGTATATAACGTTATACGTCATTACGTAATAGTATATACCGTTATACGTTATTACGAAATAGTATTTAACGTTATACGTCATTACGTAATTGTATATACCGTTACACGTTATTACGTAATAGTATATTACGTTATACGTCATTGCGTAATAGTATATTATGTTATACGTCATTACGTAATAGTATATAACGTTATACGTCATTACGTAATAGTATATAACGTTATACGTTATAAGGTAATACTACATAACGTTATACGTCATAAGGTAATACTACATAACTTTATACGTCATTACGTAATAGTATACAATGTTATACGTTATTACGTAATAGTATATAACGTTATAGGTCATTACGTAATAGTATATACCGTTATGTGTTATTGCGTAATAGTATTTAACGTTATACGTTAGTACGTAATAGTATATAACGTTATACGTTATTACGTAATAGTATATAACGTTATACGTCATTACGTAATAGTATATACCGTTATACGTTATTACGTAATAGTATATTACGTTATACGTTAGTACGTAATAGTATATAACGTTATACGTTATAACGTAGTAGTATATAACGTTATACGTCATAACGTAGTACTATATAACAATATACGTTATAAGGTATTACTATATAACGTTAAGCGTTATTAGGTAATACCATATAACGTTATACTTTATGGGTATAATGTTATAGAGTATTATGTTATAGCGTATAACATTCTATGGTATCACGTTATAACTTATAGTGTTACGTAGTATAGCGTTATAACGTATATCGTTATATCGTACTACCTTGTAACGTAAAACAATATAAGGTATTACGTTATAACGTATAATGAGATATGGTATTACGGTATAACTCATATCGGTATATGGTATTTCTTTATAACGTATAACATTATATTGCTTTACGTTATAGTGTAATTCGTTATATGGCATTATGTTATAACGTATAATGTTATATAGAATTACGTTAAAGCGTATTACGTTATAGCGTTTTACATTATAAGGTATTACGTTATGTGGTATTACGTTATAAAGTATCCCCTTACATGATATTATGTTATAACGTATAACTTTTTATAGTCCTACGTTATAGCGTATAACGTTATATAGTAATAATGCATAACGCAAAAAATTATATAATATCTCGTTATTACTTATAATGTTATATAGTATTACGTTTCAACGCATAATGTTATATGGTGTTACGTTATAACGTATAACGTTATATAGTGATAATGTATAACGTACAACTTTACATACTATCACGTTATAACGTATAATGTTGCATACTTTCTTTTTTTTTTTTTTGGTCGTAGAGTCATCCTTCATAGTCTCCCCGCGCCCTCTGGGAGAGGGCACTGGGTAGTACCGGATTCGTACCTACTTAAACCTCCACGGTGATTATCCCGACATTTGGTAGAGGTGCCCGGGGTTCTCTTGCGAATTACGACCGGCGGTGGGGTCACCCTTAGTTGTCTTCTCCCGGTAGGTTGAGCGCGGCATCCTGCCTGTGTTGGGCCACTTGCGGGGATTACACCCCCTTGCGCCGTGTTCCTTGGTTATGTCGCTTCAAGAGGGGGTCGTGGGGCGTCGGTGCCACTCCCCTGTGGCGTATGGAGTCTCTTCTTCGTGGCGCTCTCGCTGGGTCGCGCGTTTTTACCCTGTTTCTCTCCGCTTGCTCCTTCGCCTTCATAAGTTGCTCGCAGTAGGTGTGAACGATGGTGCATTCCTGGCGTCCTCTGAGCATGACTTCGACGACCGCCTCGAGGGCTACACTCTCGACCATGTCGAACCGTATTACACGCTGCGGATCCGCCCACGCCGGACAAGTCTCTAACGTGTGCTGCGCCGTGTCCTCCTCTTCCTCGTAGTGGTGACAGATAGAAGTCTCTTCCCGTTGAATCCTTAGCAGGTACTCGCAGAATACTCCGTGGCCGGAGAGTATCTGTGTCATCCTGAAGGTCAATGATATCCCGCCTTTGTCTCTCCAGATCTCCCAGTTGGGCCGCACGGCGCGAACGGCCCGGTGTAGCCGCCCAGCGTCCTCTTCGACCAGCTGAGAGCGCCATCTCTCTCTGATCTCCAGTTTTGCCTCTTTCCGGATGATCGGTGCCGGCGGGTTGTCGGACGGCGGCGTTGTCGCTCGCCCATCCAAGCGCAGGGCCCTTTGATGTTCGTACACCCGTCGGGGTGCGAGGGCCTGCAGCTCGTAAGGAGAGAACGCAGCCTGCACAGTCGCCGACGCGTAAGACACGGTCCTGTATCCCCTCGCTATGCGGATGGCGGTCGTCCTCTGCAACCTCCTCAGCGGGATCAGGCGGCAGCGCCTCGCCATCAGGTCTTCCGCCCATACGGGAGCCCCGTAGAGGACTCGGGACCGGACCACTCCCTCGTATAGTCGGCGAACGCCCACTCCCGCTCCGCCGATGTTCGGTAATAGGCCGCATAATGCGTTGGCTGAGGCAGTCACCTTTGGGACCAGGAGCTTGAAGTGTGGCTCGAATGTCCATTGGCTGTCGATGGTGATGCCCAGGTATCTCGTCTGGAGTCTCACCGGCACCTCTTCCCCGTTGATGGCCAGCCCAGGAGGAGGGGTTCTTCTGCGGCGATGGTCGTAGAACCACATGGCCTCTGATTTGGCGGGCGACACGCTCAGGCCGAGCCTCTGGATGTCGCGTACCGTGCATGCTACGGCGTCTTCCGTGAGGTTGACGGTCTCGTTCCAACAAGCCCCCCCGGCGAGTACCAAGGTGTCGTCGGCGTAGCATACCAAGCTCGCGCAAAGGATGGGTCCCAACACGGAACCCTGCAGCACGCCGTGCTCGACCGGTCTTCTCACTTCCCCGTCCTTGCCGGTGTAAGTGACCCACCTGTCACTGAGGTATGCCAGGATGACCCCGACGAGGTACGCCGGTACCTCGTGGTAACGCAGGGCCTCCACTATCCTAGCCCAAGGGATGGTGTTGAAGGCGTTTGTGATATCAGGGAGACCGCCAGTGCCACTACTCCTCGGGAGACCATGTTCTCCGCCATGGACCTCACCCATCTCACCGCGTCCACCGTCGAGCGACCTCGGCGAAATCCATATTGTCTGTCATGCCATCCGGGATCTCGCCGAGACATATGGGCCTCCAGGTGGGTGGCTATCACCCTTTCCAGTAGCTTGCCCACCTCATCGAGCAGGCATACCGGCCTGTACGCGGACGGCGAGTCCGGCGGACGTCGGTCTTTCCGTAGTAGGACTAATCTCGTCGTCCGTCATGGCCGGGGGTAGACGCCGTCCTTTAGGCATCTGGTGAACAGATGCTGCAGGCGGGGAGCCATGGTGTCGAACGACTCTGCCCAGACTCGTCCTGGGATTCCATCCGGACCCGGTGCCACGTCACGGGATGCCATCCTCTTTGTCGCCTCGAGGAGCTCCTCTTCTGAGACCTGCAGCTCCATCATTGTCGTCGCCACCTCGTCGTCGTCGGAGGAGGAGTTGGGGGGATGGCCCTGACTGCCCCGCGTTGCTGTTCTGCCGTGGGAACAGAGTCCCGACGATGTTGTCCAGCAGCACTGGTTCTATGTATTCTGTAAAGCCGCCCCCACGGGTCGGATTCGACCGACTCCATTAGCTCCGCCCAGGACCGAGCTTTCGCGATCTTGATCTCTCGCTGAAGAGCGCGCCTCGCCTCTTTGTAGGTCTCGTGGGTGCGGGGGATCTCCTCCTCGTCGCGTTTCCGCCTACGATGGCGGGCCCGTAAGTGTCTTCTGCGGACGCGATCGCAGCTTGCTCGCAACTCCGCGATTTCTGGAATCCACCAGTAAACGCCGCGGTCGCGTCTACCACCCGAAACGGAACGCGGCATCGAGGCATCGCATGCCGCGCTCATGTATCTCCGCAGGTTTTCCGCCTCCTCGACGACGCTCTTCAGTGTGGTTGTCCTTCGGGCATCCCAGCTCCAGACAGAGACGATGGCCGCGGCCCGTAGCATCTCTTTGTCTCTTTCTTTGAGACGCCGTCTGGGTGGTGGTGGTGGGCCGGAATGGCCCGTTCCTCTTCTGGTGTCGTTGGTGTCCTCGCCGTCAAGAGCCAGCTCCATCCGTATGTATAGGTGGTCGGACAGTGTCGACCCCTTCATCCACTCTCCAGTCGCAGATCTTCCGATACAGCTCCGGGGTAGCCCACGTGACGTCGACCACGGAGAATCCTCTCCGTGCCACGTAAGTGCTCGCCGAGCTCCTGTTCGCCAGGAGGAGCCTGAGTCCCACAGCCCAATCGGTCAGCCAGCTTCCCCGTGTGTTCGTCCTGGTGTTCCCCCATTGTTCACCCCTAGCGCCATAGGGGTTGGGGTTACGCCCAACAGCGCACAAGGTACCCAATATCTTGCTACCTGGATTAGTTAGGCCTGCAGGGGCTGTTACTCGTCTCAGGTTGAACGGAGCGCTTTCCAAATCCTACCGTCTCTCGGGGACGGCCATTCGGGGGAGTCAACACCATTTAAATCGGCCGTCTTGCCAGCACTTGGCCATCAACCACTACTACCACGAGTCCAACCCAAATTGGCCTAGCTAAGGGGTCGCAACTCCTTCCGGGCTTTACTCCACCACCTTGGTACCAACTTTTGTCATTGTTGGGACTAACGTGTGGATGTACGGTCACGTCACTGCCGGTCGGTGACCTACTAATCGAGCTCAACAGTTCCGGATAAGGCTCGCGTAAGCGGTGGCCTCAAGGTAACGGGCATCGGTCAATGCCGATTGTCCGGTTCCGGGACTTACCCTGACGATCCTACCCTTGGCTTCGGGATCGTGGGTGCGCTACTACCCAAGGCCACGTTGAGAGAGTGTAACCGTACTTAAACACCTTACACTCCCGACGATCTTCCCTGCGGTGTACATAGGAGACTCACGTAAGCGGGACGCTTGTCCCGACGGTCCTCCCTGGCTTCGGGAACGTGGGTTTGCCAGCCCCCATAGACTCACATAAGTGAGCCCTCCCTACGGAAGCCCGACTTAGGACAGATTGTCGCGGTCAGCGCAGACCGAATAACTGCGGTAACCAATCCACCTGCACAAAACATCGGTGCAAGCGATCCTTTGGCCGCCGCTATCAACGTATTAAGCGAACGGATGACCCAAGTACAAGCGCAAATGAACGCGCTGAGCATCTATAACCATCGACGACCACGACGGAGGAAATTATTACTTTCTTTTGAACGTAATTACCTAATCACAGTTTTTCCGTTGTAAAATTTTCCTATACGCAGAAGTTAATCAATAAATGATGCGCGTAATATGTAGAAATAACAGGCATTGAGACTTCCTAGAAATTATTTCTCTCGATGCTAATTGACTCAACGGTAATAATTATTAATTTCATTATGCATCAAAGTCTAACACGCTATTAGACAGCACCAAAGAAAGGTTATTACCCTCAATATTCGTGTAGCAAAACCTTTGAAAATGTAAGATTACATATGTGCATGAAGCCACCTCTTTGAGGTCTCATACACTCACAACGAAAAAAACAATAAGTAGAACAGAAAACCAAATGTTAATATATCGAACTAGAACATGTATCGACCCGTGTTTCTTTAAAAATTTCAATATCCTCCCGAGGATATTATTTACTGATAAGGTATTATTTAATAAATATGTAATAACAAATATACGTAGCGATATATGGGCACGTGAAATCCACACGCATTAAGAGTGAGGTGTTGCAATAGTAATAGTAGTTCGTGAAGTGATAGTGCGCTAACTGCTGGTGTAGATGTCGCTGCTGGAGTACTGCTATTTTCTTCTTATTTTTGCATCGTGGACAGAAAAATCGGACTACAGTCGCCGGGATTTGAAACCCGGGTCCCGAACGTTCGTAACCTAAGGCGCTAACCACTGCGCTGCCGTCATCCGACACTAGTTGGTGTCGTTCGGTGGTAATTGCTGTCGAATGCCGCCACAAGAGAAGGTCCATGCAGGTGTCACGTAATTTTAAATGATAACAGATTAGTTCAGTAAATGGCTGTCTTTATTAGTAGCACAGCTAGGTTTTTCGTACAAAAAGATTACAAGAACTGTCGCGGACCCGTCTCGTACCATCAAGGAGGAAAGCTCGGTGTGGGTGTGCCCTTTTGAACTAAGAATGCGGTTTCGTCGCTCACACTTTTCGGTAGAAAAGTGAGAGTAACAATCCGCGATGCCCATTGGTTAATAAATGAATCTGTGAAGACAAAGAAAACCAGATGTGGCTCATGAGCATCCTTGTTCATGGGAAAAGCCTGCTATTTCGCTAGGCACCCACTTTCTCCATAATTGGTAAGAGCATACAAAAAACATAAGGATCATCCGTAAACCGAAAATACTTATGTGAATAGAAATGAAACTAAACAGATTCGGTTTATGGTATCTCCTTAGGTTTGTTGCGGGTCAGTGTAACAATGTGTAGGTCTTGGCGCCCAGACCGTGAGGAACCTCGCAAGGACCATCGCATTTGGCCAAACACGTGCCAAACAGAAACTCGATCCGTGACACAGGATTGTGTACCACCATATTCTACTAACGCAGTGCAAGAACACTTGACCTTGCTGTTTTCAAAACAGGTGGATCGATCGAAAAGAATCTGTGCTTTGGCCTGCTCGGTCCCCAGATTTAAATCCCTTCTACTTTTACTTCTGGGGACACATGAAGACACAATACGACAAAATTTTAAAAGAAGAGTCAGGCTCTGTTTACAAGAAAACGGAAGACATATCGAATATCTATTGTATTTTGATGTATTTTTTCTGGACACTCGCTGCCGCGATAAGCGCGGTGCGTGTGTAATTTTACTGAAGACACTCGTGGGCGGGACAATTGCAGTTTACGTCTTGCAGGAGTATTTTGGCCGCCTTTGAATTGTCAATAACTAAAAGACAAAGCCGAAAAGGCAATTTTTTTATTTTTGATTTTCATCTTATTTCAGATTCAAGAATCACCATTTAAATTTCCTGACACTTGTAGCCGAACACCCTGTATGTGGTTTAGACCACATGGTTTTGTGTTTTATGCGTTTAGACCCTCACTACTAAAATTCGAGTAAAATTAGAAAATGATATTGCAAACGGGCATTCGAGCGGCGTTAGGCGAAAAAATAAGAGAATTATTTCATGGTACATTCTTGCACCTTACACATGTTTGGTTATGTTTAAATGACAGTTTCGGTCACAGGCGTTTTGTTTAAATGACAGTTTGGTTCGTCGCAAAGACATAACCACACTTTCATTTTGTAGCGGCACTCGACAGTAAACTTTCCAACGGTTTCTGTTCCGTGGCTCGCTACACAAAGACCCTATTCTTCGGATAAGATGATTGCCAGATGTCGATACATCCTTACAGAATATTTTCAGCTAGCCTATAGATCTGCTATAAATCTTAGGATTTATTTAGCTAAGGTTCTCCAAAGGAACAAACAGTCTTTCTCTTAGCAGTCCCTAAATCTATCACCTACTACGGGAAGATACGAGAAATCTGTTTTTCTCACGTACGACGCTTCCCACTAGCAA
The DNA here is from genome assembly GCF_905332965.1 of Bombus pascuorum. NCBI lineage: Eukaryota > Metazoa > Arthropoda > Insecta > Hymenoptera > Apidae > Bombus > Bombus pascuorum. The sequence continues at coordinate 2,989,267 of NC_083493.1, forward strand.
CTTTCTTTGAAGGGCTGTTAGCATCCTTTTCCAACCACCAACACAAAATTAGCCAATTAACAACGACGTCCATTTCCCTCACTTTCCGAACCAAGGCTTTCCTTAACGAATCCGATGATCTCACATCCTTAGACACACCCCATTACAGTTTTTCTTCGCGGCATCATCGTGACGGAAAGTCAGTCGTTACATATCGGTCCGAAGTAATAGCTGGTAGTTCGTAATAATTGATCAGAGTTCCTCGGCATCTTAATCCGAACTTATATCGCGCATCAAAACGCATCGACCAGAAGTCGAACTTGTAATTGTGAATCGCGAATCGCTAATAATAATAATCACGAACCGCTAATATAATAATCGCAGGTTCTACGCAAGGTGTATACATTGAATGTATTATAATAAATTTCTATTGTTAAATATACTCAAGTGTTTCTTCCTATCACTATCACGATCCATCACCTCAATTTTTTCTAGGCTTGCAGAACAGCGAACATTCGCCCGGTTGGTCTAATATCTAAAAGTCTAAGACTATACGCACTATTATCATAATACAAATGAAATATCATACACTCAGTTAAGATACATGTTTGAAATTATTCTATAAATGCCTAGTTAAATGTTGAGTATCGACTCTACAGACAATTGACTCTAGAAGAAAGCTTAATTCCAAATGACAACGAGCCCAAACATCGTGGTAACATAATCATGTTTGTAGAAAATAAAAGAAGGAAACTCCACTGCTACAGTAAATTGGCCATCTGAATCTTCGTACATCATATAACTCCTTCATATATTTATATTTTTTACATAAAAGACAAATTTTCATGAAAATTCTCATAGATACAATTTGCGATTACTTCTATGGATATCTTTCGTAATATATTTTCCTCCATAGAGCTTAAAGCGAAGATGGATCTCCGACCATAATACGCAATGCGTTAAAGTATGATAAAGACGTGTATAGATACTAGAAAAGATAAGAAAATAATTAGTACCTAATCATGAATGTAAGAATGCAACAAACGTACTACCTTCGCGTAATGAGACAGCGAAAGTTGCGGTACAATACCACTGATCCCGATAGTTTCAAGTTTTTGAGACCTCAAAATAATGCGGAATACTTTCCTTTGTACGCTGATATCTCTGTTATACCAAGCCGTATCGTAAACGCTTGCAGCAGCTCTCGCACTCTACGGTAAAATGAAATTGAACGTTTCACACTGTTAATTGAAATATGCACTGTGATTATTTCATTACCATACGCATCATTCCATCGGCTGGCCAAGCGTACATGAAAAGTTCCACGCTGGCACTGAACACTACGATAGCGTATAGAGTTTTCAAAATTAAAGGTTGGTTCTATATAAAATTTCGAAGCCATCATTTATATATTCAACTATCGTACTTAAACTAAGAAACGTTTACTTACTGCGATTAAGTTTAAGCTACCAAAAATCACGGCGACAGTAGTCGTTGCGATTGTCGTCAGAACTAGATACTTGATAGATAGGCGGATTTCTTTCGTATACCTAAATATGTATATCGAAGTTGTGCAAATTATGCATTATTACACACACTATTTTCAATTAACACAAAAAATGTGCTATTGATAAAAAGTAAATAATGGTTAAATAACTTGGTCTTAATAATTAGAAAGTACATGAAAATCAAGTTACTTGCTTAAATTCGTGTAACTTGACTAATCTAAACGGAGCTTTATAGATGAAGCATATAGTTGAATGACTATTCTAACGCGTAACAGACGCATCGTATAGCATTTCAACATAAAATAGCTTGTAATATTATACCTTAAAAGTTCAATATGCTTCTGTATGCAGGCATTGAGCTCACTGTTGGTCTTTGCGTTGCGTAATTGGATTCCTAAAAGCTCGAACCTGGCAGTTGCGTATCGTAAAAGAAGAGCAACTTGAGTATCGATACCCATACCTGACGATGCTTGGAAACCAACCAACGATTGATGGAAGAAAATTAGACTATTACGTGGTTGGTGCTTCACTGAAAACGGATATATCGCATGCGTGGGAAACATTTGAGACGAGTATAGTGGGCTACATATGACGAAAGTCGTGGTTATGAAAGACCATAGTATGTAAATGCAATGGAAATATTTATATTTATCCACGTATCGTTCCAGGACCATTCTTTCCGTTTTTGTGGCATGCTTGCAGAAATTTTCCATATCGAAGTACAACATCTGAAATTATTTTACCGACAACGTTTAATTAAAATATTTTAATCGGTCCTCTATTTATTATTATTATATATCATTATATATTATTAAAAATTATAAATACACAATTACATTTCTCTTACTTCGATTTGAAAGTTGGAAACCAATAATTGCTACGAATAGATAATAAAATAGAATGATATGACGATACGTGAGTAAAATAAAATTCAAAAAATATAAATACACGGGAATGTCACTCAACTCAAGTAGCTACGGAAAATAAATAATTTTATTTGTACTTTATCCAAAAAAGAATAATCGACTTACTTGAAAACGTTTCTGCTGCAAACGGCATATTATCATTTTGATTACCACTTGGGCAACAGCCGAGGCAAGACTCACTGTTTTTCCAAGAATAATAGGACTTTTGTGGTACTCGTAAATCGCGGCCAACAATGGTAAGAATAACGCCACAGAACTAGCAAACGCTGTGCACCATAATGCATTAAATAACAGAAGTCGATTTTTAGTTGCCAAAGGAGAAGGCGGCCAGGAACACGTCAAAGCGACGCTGAGTTTCGTGAAGAAAATCGCTCTCTCTAGCTGTGCAACTCGTTTTCCCATCTTGTTTTTATGTCGACTGCGTGTGTATTAAAAAGACGTTAGTACGATACGCTAGGTATTCTATTCTAGTTCTATCGTCTAAGTATTCTATTATTTTTCACGTGGAGACTAGTAATTCACGAAGGGTAAGAATGTAATGCGAACGGTACTTTACAATCAAAGTACATACACACATACACAAATAGGTACTTGTCCATAAAAGCTTGCTGTATTTTTTAACACTTTAATTAATGATCGAATATGATTTCGATCGATACTTGCAAAATATAAAGTATTATCGGTTGATAATGTTCACTGTTACTATCAATTTGAAATGGTACCGTACTTTTCTTCGTATTCCATCAAACGGGCCATTAATAATGCGCGATAAATAACACGTAGCTTGTATACCATGTAATCAAGATTCGTCGATGGGTGTAATTATTTTACTGCTTCGTAAGAATATAGCGTGTACTTCGAATATGTAGAATCAACGAAATAATAACTGTTTCTTAGACGATACCTATTTCCAGTTATCAAAGAGAAGCTACAGACAAGTATGCATGGAAAGTGTTCTGCAGTGTACTGCTAACCATGCAAGTTAAGGGATAGATATGTAACGATAGCTAGTAGTAATGAAAAAATTTAATGTCTTGTAGACTTACATCTTGGTAGGACTTTGCATGGATATAGATTGTAAAACGATCCCGAAAAGTCTATGATTATTATAGATTCAAATAACACTGATAAACAAATTTTAATTTTTTTCCGATTTTGTAACCTTCGCTACACGATACTTCTAAATATTTGTGAGTTAAATACAGATTTTTTCAAATTGCAAATTTTCAAGTTTGAAAATGTTTTGTGCTTTTACTATAGCTTCTATTCAATTGCTATTGAAACAAAAAAATTTTGAGGACTTCCCCGAATAAAATGGTATACGTTAGAAAAATTTGTGTTCCAAATGATATTAGAAAGTGCAATCATGTTTTGTTTCTAATATTAAAGCCAAATAGTTTGGCAAGATATGTGGCGACGGCGACAGTGATACCCAATGCTGGCGATTAACAATCGCATACGTATAAAACGGTTCCGTCGTGTCGAGCGGAAGACAAAGTATATAGTATCACTAACTGAAAAGTGAAAATCATTTTATTGCAACGTATTCTACTCGTCACGAAGAACAAAAGTATTAAACCAACCATAGGTCGTAAATGACCTCGTTTCCTGGAAGAAAATGTTACAGTTTTAATAATTTTCAAACTGGCTTTATTCACAATGTATTTATATTTATATTCACATTTAATAAGAAAGTAGCATGCTATTTACAAAGCAACAAAAAATCATAGATTCGTGAAATCAAGAATATCAGAATGTAGGGATAATGGGAGATCTCTGCGTTCACAAGATATTCCGTGATAATGCGATTTTCAGCTGCTAAGTTAACTAGGTGATCAGGAATTAGTATTGTATACAAATGACTATGCATTCGACGAAGATTTTGCCGTTGAGTGCTACATGACTTGCAATGGATTCTGCATTTTTTTATAACGTGTATTATTTACGAATGAAAGTTTACGGACGAAATGCCAGGATTTGAACTTAAAGAAATTTACATGCAATAGTTGATGGATTTAACCACGAACGATTCGCCATAAACGTATGGGCAGGAATTATTGGATATTATATTATTGGCTGTATCTTTTTACTTACACCAATTACAAGTGCGATATATTTGTGACTTTTACGCTCATACCTTTTAACTGAATTATGCGAAACTATACCACACCAGAGTTGTCATTTCATCCATTTTATGCACTCTGATATACGCCTTCATCTCACTATAGCCGATCGGTATAACAATTTTTAAACAAAATGTTTGGTTAAGACCCAAATCTGTTCCTCACATGCGGTCTCTGGATCATGAGATTTGACAGCAATGGATTTTTTTCTTTTAGAAAAAAATTGTTTATAGATCCAATAAACAAGTTACATACGTTAAATGATTACAACATCTGATTGAATGTTGTTTTTACTGCACAAAATCAATACGTAATCTTGGGAAGGAACTTGGCAAAATGACAAAGGAAAGGAAGATATCGAATATACAATGGTGGATCTGGAGCGATAATATTTACGTGCAAATAAATCTGCGTTCTGATTACAGAATGTAAATACATTGTGAATAAAGCCATTTAAAAAGTATTAAAACTTTAACATTCTTTTCCGTGATAAATAGAATATATTGCAATAAAAGAAATGTTGACCTTGAAAATCATGCTCAAAGTCAATTTTTCACGAATTTTTTTTTACCAATTTCTATCAATTCAGAGGTGTAGAATTACGCTATGGTGGTTTTTACATTTCATTTTTATACAATCTGTATAAGAATCGGCTATTGAGTTTTGAACTGAGAGTGTGATATTAAAGGTTGCTTATAATTGAGAATTTATTTACAAATTTATATCTTAGGTGGGTAAATTCTCGTACGTGAAAAGCATATGGGTAAAATGTGGATAAAGTGGGTCTCTATACGCAGCAACCTCCACGTGGTGAGACCTGGGCAATTGTAAATTATTTAGCAAATGATACGATCTGATTGCCTGCGAACGCAATTACGTTTTTATTAAATTTTCTATTTTCCAGAAATTCTAATTACCAGAAATAGAATTGTACCTCTAAGGTTCTGTACTCCGTCGGTGGTTGAATCTCATTCTGTGCTTAGTCGGTAATGTTGGAAATGACACAAAATAGAAGAGTAAGATAAAAAGATTTATTAGGTAATACATCCATGCTATATCTAGTCTTTCGTGTAGACGTTATCTAAAAATAATAAATCATTATCGATAGATAAAATGAGTTAAATTCGAATTATACAATATTTTATTATTAAACTTTAAAATCGAACAAGAAGTAGAGAAAATATTATAATATTGTAATTTCTATATTATTTAATATGTATGTATAAAATTTATTGGTTTTTGCTTTATTTCATAGATCAGACTTTACAGAAATTATTATAACTAGAAAATACGACACGTAACGTATTTCATTCTAAATAATATTATTTCCTATAATAAACTTATTTCCTATAATATATTTACATAGAATATTAGTGTAAGATTTTATGCTTTGTACATGTGATTCTCAGTATCGCGTACACAGGAATCTTATAAATGAAAACATTATAATTTAACGTCATTACGCTAATTAGTTTCACAACAATTAATCTAGCAAGTATAATACTTGTATTATGTTTTTCAATCTTTATATTACTTTTGTTATTAATATAAGCATAAAGAAGCAATATTAATATTAATATACAGTTTCAATTGTTTGCAATATGAAGTCAAGTTGCAAAAATCGTTATTTAGATTTATCCTAATAAATGCCCGGCGAACTAAAACTAAGCTGAATTATTTGTAATAATTACGTACACTTATTGCTCCTCGCAAGGATTTGTTTATCCGCATTCCTCAAAAAATTATAAATTAATCGAGAGAAGTTTCACTATAGATAATTAAAACATAAAGTTCTTCTTTAATAAAATATACAACTTTGGTCAAAGTATTTATTCTACTACTTTTACTATCTACTCTAAAATTTTTAAACATCTTCCACTTGTTTCGCTTCTGTCATTCCACATTTTAGATAATTTAGATGTCACGAAAATACCTTTAGAATATTTTTATTACACAAATTTCGAATAATTTTCATTATATCTATGTCGTGATATTTATTAGTACCCAAGTAGATAAAAAAAAAGTCTTTCAAACAACAATAAACCGTCGATTGAAATATAAAGTTATTGAATTTTAAGTGGCTTGAGGTGACGATACTTTACTCGAATGCGAATGCGTCGGTTTCGGTCCAGTGGTCGGTAGTTTGCTAGAAACTGGACACAAAACTTGCTTATAGGCCTCTCTGTACAGCTTGTTAGTGCCAGCATAGATGAAAGGATTAATTACAGAGGAGGCCCACGCAAGTACAGAACCTATCACATGAAAAACCGGGACTTTTATTTTATCATCAATCACGTTGACCAGCATCAATGGCATGAAACACAAAAGGAAACACAAAAATATGGTCAACATCAATCTGGTCACTCTGGAATCTTCTCTTCGTTGAAATCCTCCAGCTTTCCTCCTGGATGCTCCAGTATGAGCCTCCAGATTCTTTCTGCTCTTTCTTACACGCCAATAAATGCAAAGATAAGATACGCTTATGACCACGCAAGGCACGACAAATCCTAGAACGAACAAGAATTTCTTTGGGCTCGCACCATTCTTCTTTAGAATCGTACAGGAAAATGTAGATGGTTCTAAGCCGAGTGTCCCCCAAAAACCGAGTAATGGCGGCAAAAGTAGCGAAAAACTCAACGTCCAAATGGCGATCAGCATTAGAATGATCCTTTGCGTGGTGTATAATTGAGCGTATATTTCGGATCTCGAGATCAGTATATATCTGAAATTTATCGATTAATCAGTTTTATATTTAGGGTTCCTTTCCGAATAATTTATTATTTATTTATTTGAGCTATTGCAATTGTTACTAGAAGCGGATTTATTCTAACACTTTGGCAATATACTGAAGTCCCTTATATTTATGGAAAGAAGAATATCGATGTTAATGCAGTTAATGTCTGTTTATAATTTGGCGGACTAAAAATCACAGTGATGTAAATGAAAATTTTGATTCTCATTTCATTTTTCATTTCAATTCTTAAGAGTATCGTTCCTTTAGATAATAATTAGATAATAATTTAGATAAAGAGTTTCATAATTACTTACGAATGTAGAACTTCATTCTCTACTACGTTTCCATGGTTTAGAAGAAATATGATAAATTTTATATTATAGTAGATGCGAAACATTATTTTACAAAAAATATCAGCGGACTTGTAAGTCTCTAAAACATTTTTTCAACGAACAGTTATAATTTTTTAATAAAGGTATCGATGCACATTCAATGAGGCCGATAATTTAATACAATATCAGGAGCAGCTGTTGGTATTGGATTTATCATGCGTACATTTGATCTTATTCGGATGAGCAATAAACGATTAAGTTCCATAGAAGTATGCTGACTTTGTAAAATCAATAGTATAATTCGTCAGCATATCTTAAAATAAACTGAACCAAACACTTTGTCGAGACCAGGTGTGCGCCAAAGTATTAGAAACAATAGAATAATTCTTAATATGCTCTAAGTCTATAACGAATATGATTAAAGCTATTTTATACAAACCGATTGATCGTAATCGCCACCATACTGAGCAAAGACACTGCTACATTCCCATAAAAAAAGAGTGGAAATATTTTGCATAGGGTTTCACCCAGTACCCACGCCTCGTTTAAATATCTGCTCGCAGTTAATGGTAAATTTACGGCAGAGAAAATCAAGTCTGAAATACTAAGACTTATCACGAATGCGGTCGTAGCATGTCGTCTCAGCCTTGTATATTTTAACAGTGCTATCACCGTTACCAAATTACCTGAAATGTAAGAAAATGTTTAGGAAAGGAAAAAAGGTAAAGTGGAAGCTATAAGTATTCATTTTTAAGAATTTCATTCAGAGATTAATGATTAATTATTCGAATTTTAATTCAACACTCTGTCATTCTCAAACATGTGAATAGTATTGTGTTTAAAAGGATATACAGAGAAATTTAACAACGAATTTCTGAAAGTATTTCTTCAAAACAATTCTCGTGATTGCAACTGAAACATTGCCACCGTAAAGAGAGTGCAGAAGCAAGTGAACAATTGAAAAAGGAGATATTAATCGGTCTAATTCCTGACACTCTCTGGCATAAATTAGGGGCGTTAATAAGTCGTAAACCGAGAAATGCCACCCATGGGTCAACGAGGACTTAACCATAGAATTTAAACGTCCAATTAAGGGTTTATTCATTATGAACTTACATCTGTAGGCTATTTTCTTCGTATACTATAACAAATATCTCTAGAACTTCTTCCAACAATAAAATTTCTAAAATAAATGTTTCAAACTTTTACGAACGTTATGATCAAATTTAATCTTTGCTCTAAGTCGTATTTCGTAAACTTATGAATGACTTAATTTTCTGTATCTTCCATATTTGATTAATTAATTTTGTAATTTCGTTGCAGCCTTTCTATTTATAGTTTGTGACAAAGGGTAATGTGTACGCAATTACGATAAGGTAATTTTTAAAGAACCTTATTCATAATCACACATATTACAAGCGTAAAGTTGAAGAAACTGGATTTTACCCGCAACTCCGACGATGCTAAAAATTATCGCACAAACCGCAGCTGCGATAGTAACTGATCGTGGAAAATGCTTGAGGCTCTCATCTCCGGATACGAGATCGAAAATTGTGCCGTTTGTTGGAGAATCGTCCATTTTGTATCGTGTTCATGTGCTCCTTCGTTGTGACAGGTTTTCAATAAGTGAAATGCAAAACGGAATGAACACGCTTTAAAAAAAGGAAATGATATCATTAAAGAACACTTGCACTTAATAATGGCAAGATATTTACAATATACTCTAACCGTTGTACAAAATTTATAAATTTTCATTTATATCTTTTAAATGAACGGATATTAAGACGTATACGTATATATAAAATTTTAAGTAATTTTTTAAATTTGAGTTAAGTATATATCGTACTTACGTGTCGGTATCAATATTAGTCATCGTATCTTCACGTAAAATCACAAGGTCTCGATTCTCTTCCCTTTAAAATTCATAATCCAATTATGTACTTCGAAATTTTTGTACGAGATTCCATTTACGTCGTACTCAATATTTTTAGCATCGCTGCATAAAAATACGTAAAACAAATATTTACCAGGCAAGAATTTTCCAATGGTTTCCATTGACTCCATAAAAAGTACCTCCTCTAAAACAGAAGCAACCACGTACTATGATTAAATTTATTATCCATAATTAATAGAAAATCTCAATTTATTAATCAAGATCAATAGCAACAAATTTTTGATCGAATCATTTTCGAGCGAATAACACTTTTCATAACTCCAAAACTTTCCTTCGTTACAACATCAATCCTTTCCTTATCTTTATACGCGAATTAAAAAGATCCATATGGTATCAGAAAACAAATTAGTTTCTTTTATTTAAAACATACTAGCGTCACGTTTCCATGAACAATATCCCTTTATCCAGCAATTCGGAAACGGAAAGCGAAATCTGAAAATCCAAGGAACCGATTAGCCACAACATCTCTTATTATTCGAACGACACACAAGTGCCACTCTCGATTTGCATATGCATTCGACGATACAGTCGTTGCTCCGACGACCCTCGACAGTGTCTGGAACGATAAAACGCACGAGGGTTCCTTATCCGAGGCAAACCATTCAAATATGATTCTCTCTACGCGTTTCGTCTTCTTTTTGCTCGTTAGTTAGCAGCTTCGTTAACTCGTTCTATTCGTATCGTTCGTCGATTTTCTTGCCATCTCTGTGGCGACGTCAAAAAAACGGGACGAGAGAGTCCTTTAGACGTTGACCTCGAGGAAAGAATTTCCTCTTATAGCCCTTTCGTCTCTCAGGCGGGATTTCAACTTGTTGCGACAGCCGCCTTCTACTCCGAACTATCAGAGTCCGATGAACTTCGACCTTGTCTTATTGAAAATAATTGATTTTCGCCGCTTTCTCGGAAATACTGTCGACGCGTTTCCTCTGATACGATACGTTCGTATTTGTCGATAATCACTTTCTTCTCGGTCTTGAGAAACGCTTTCGTAATCTTGAAAAGCTATCGGTGAACGTATTGAAAATCTTGGATCGTTCTTAATTTTTAATTTGTCCTAATAGTCTTACAAATTCCGAATTAAGTATTTTTAAATGAATTAATATCGTAATAGTGACCTATCGATTCCTTCGTTCGGCATCATCGCTTTCACGATTGTAGCTTGATTAAGCAAATCCAATCGTAATTGAAAAGATAATCGCTCGAAGGTAGCTATTTTGGAATATTTTCAGGCATCTATGTGGTTTGAATTTCTCACTCCTTCCCTTTCCTTTTTATATCAAATCACTATCGATAACGCTTCACAAAGGGTCACATTCAGTTCAAATGTCTGTTGTTCAGTGGCACACTCTATTTCATTATTCCATCCTTCACTAGCAAGACAGCTTCAACGTACGCGATAACATGTTATCCTAATTCTATAACCTTCATTTGCTCAATCAATCGTAACTCGACTATTTATATCATCTTCATTAATTGTTCACAAAAATATCTAAGTAAAAACAACTGTCGTTTACAATTAACAAAAAAAGGAAACTATTTGTCATATATGGTATCGATACTATATTATAAAATTCTAAGGCACACTTTGTCCATAAAAAGAACCTTGTACAATTATAATTTACTGCGATTTTTCGACAATTCTTCGAGACAAGAACACTTGTTGAGTCTTGTAGTCTAGCTGGCACAACGAACATTCGTCGACTGACCAACTTGGTCGACGTATTACTCCCCTTTTACACGAGGAATACACGAGGTCTCCTTATCTGCCACTTCTTTCACTTAACTCTCTCGCTTCCTCCGCCGCTGCCTTTTTTCGGCTGTTTCGTATTCCGCTCTCCGAACCCTTGCCTCTTTCACTCGAGCACCACTGCCGCCAAGGAATCATAATTAATTAATCTCTCTTTGGAGATCATTGTTAAGTACAAGCATCGTTCAAATACAATCGAGCGAAATGATACTACTCCTCGAGCTATGCCGGCCGTCGCGTCGTGTCGTGAGAATTCTCGGATCCTTATTCTGCACCTTTCAAACGATTTCTCTTTCATAGCAATGGAATTCTTCCGATTTGCATATTCCACATTCTATTATTTTTTATTTCGATAGTAAAGCTTCGCATACTTTATTATTAGACAGCAAATCCATATGCAAATTCATATTCTCATAAACACATCTAAAAACTAGAACCTAGGTATAGATTTGTTTCACCTACTAAATATTATAACGAATGTTATATTGAATATTTTATATATTTCTATGTATTATGTACATTCTATGCGTCTTAGCATCTACGAATTCTCCATAGATGCATAAAAGTCCGCTATCTATTTATTATTCATTCCCTCCGTTTACTTTTTTCTTTTTTTGGGTGGAGGGGGGGGGGAATTATATGTGAAATTTAAAGATATGCTTATAATGGGTCAGAGCTAAATTTAATATAAAGAATGAATATTTAAGTTATAAAATATAGGAACTTTTCAATTTTCTCATTAGCTATAATAAACACTGTTATTTCTATGCTAATGAAACAAAGCATTCAATTTGATCTTCATCATATGCAATGTGAAGGTAAAAATTGTGAATGGACATACTATATTATGCAGAGGTGGAAAAATTACTACCTACAAGTACACATTTCACGTGTTCTATCTAATCTGCTAAAATTGCTTCCTTAGGAGTCTGCGTAGATTGCGTAGGCTTAATAATCTGCTAAAATTAGCATATTGTCTGATAGAAAATAATAACTTCGAAATCATATTTGTATAGAATTTAAGACATTCGTAAGATCCTATTTATTTAATATAATATAATCGATACGAAATTCCGGATATTCTTCCTTTCTATAAAATTTTTGCTTTACAAGAATTTTTTTCGTATATGGATGGCTATAAATATATAATAGGAAAACTAGAACAATAAACGTCATAGTAAAATTTGATGTTCCAATTTATTTCTTTTCTGTTGCCATCGTCCATGCACGAATATGACATGATGACTACATTATTGTGTAACAGAAAAATAATGTAAAAAAATAAAAAATAATGTAAAATTACAAAGTGGATGATTTAAATGTTTCGACTATTCGTGTTAAAGGAAAACAAAAATGTTTTAGTTGTATAAAATAAATGTGGATCTTTTTTTAAAAATCAATACTATGTACGAACATTACGTAAAAAGATAACACGTAAATAACTAAAAAGGGAATGATGTTCATAAATTTAGAGAGTTTTTTATAAAAAAAAAGACAACGTCACGAGGGTAGATAATAGCGATGTGCAGTTCTCTCTTCTACTTGATGAATATATGTTAGTGAAGTCAATTTCTTTAATTTTGCTCTGCTATCCGTTCTACATTCATCTTCTTTAGTATTATTTACACCTCATGATTGAAATTTCATATATGATTTAAACCACATTTTCCTTTACTTTCTAGTACTTCTTCTTTGAATAGCAGCAAAACTCTAAACACTCAACACATACACTCCTCGCCAAAAAGACAGCCCAGGTGTACTATCTTTAATTTCTCAATGACGCGTGTAAAGTTTTTCATCTGTAACGTATAATATCAAAACATTATGAGCTCAGAATATGCGGTTCGTTGAAAATAATTAAAAATATTATGAGGTTTAGTGTGTAACAAAAAAAATTGTTTTATTTTAAGAACGAAATGATAGCACATGTACAATAAAAAAATAATAATCAACATAAATTATAACTAACAATAGTTACTTATCAAACATATATACTTATTTAATAATGAGTAGATCCCCCTTTATTTTCTATTACTTCTATTGTATGATTTGGTATCGATTTATATAGTTTCTGGATATAATTTTGACTTAACGCATCCCATTCGCGTACAATTGCATTTTTTAATTCTTGTACGTGTTGATACAGCTTCCATCCGCATATACGCCATGAATAAGTTTTGCAATTTTCAATAATATCAAGGTCCGGGGAGCGTGCAGGCCACGGCAAAATAGATATATTAATTTCATTAAAATATGACTGGACTAATCTTGATGTGTGTACAGATGCATTATGTTGTTGAAAGATGTAATCAGGTCCAGAAATGCATTCTGCATGATTAGTTATTTCTTCTTTGATTAAATTTATGTATCGGACACTATTCATTCTCTCATTAATGAACTTGATACATGTCTTGCCGAAATAACGGATGCCGGGTCAAACGATCACGCTGCTTCCTCCTATTTGTCGTCGAATTGCTGATATTGTTTCTTTTCTTATGTCATGAAAATAATATTGGAATCCATCAAGACCAACCAAGTTGAATCTTTTATTGTCTGAAAATAGTACCCTTCTCCATTTCTTTTTCTAATGCACTCTTTCTTTTACAAAGCGTAAACGTTCTACTTTGTGTTTCGTTGTTAACGAGGGTTTCTTTTTCAATTTTAGTCTTTTAATATCTTTGCAGGATAGTAGAACTCGACGAACACTTGAAACACTGGCATTAACACTAGATTTCTCCATTATTTGCTTCGTTGTTAACTGCGAGTTGAAAGCTACTCACAAAATTGCTCGCTTATCACGATCGGATAACGATGACGGCCAACCAATACTTTTATTTTTGCCATAATCTTCAACATTTTTAAATAAATTGTGTATCACTTTATTACTTCTTCTTATTACTTTCGATATTTTTGCTACTGATAACTGTTGTTGTTTTAGTTCAAGAATTTGTTTTTTTCAGACTCGTTTAATCTTTTTCCACGTCCCACACTTACAAATTTATATAATATTGTACTGTAATCTTTACTCGTTGATAGATTATGAAGTACTGAGTAATTTCTAAACATATTAACAGAGTGTGCTATCATTTCGATCTTAGTATGGAACAGTTTTCGTTGTATACAAACATCTACGACATTGTGACTTATTTCCAGCGAGCCGCATATTCTGAGCTCATAATGTTTTGATATTATACGTTACAGACGAAAAACTTTACACGCGTCATTGAAAAATTAAAGATAGCATCTAGGCTATCATTTTGGCGAGGAGGTAAGAAATCCAGTTTAGAAAAGATAAACTGTGAAAAAATGAGACATAAAAATTATTTCTAGCATCTACAACGTACATTCAGATCAAACAATATTTAAATAAATTGTTTCCTATTCGTTTATACAAATAAATAATAAAAAATTATTTAGATTTAAGAAATGTTTTACTTCTCTCAAATGAAAAATTCCTATATAAATATAAATTAAAAATTGTATGTATTGAAAAATAACTATTTTCCTTGATAAAAATATTTTTTTATATTGTTGATGAATATACTACTTTTTACAAATAATCTACAGAAAAAGATTACGTAAATTACGATTCTCAAAATAACAAATATTGCGACAATATATTTATAAGTCTTTGGCATTTACCTCAAATCACCAATTCTTCAATAGCATTTTTCTCAATTACAATCCGTCCTTCTACTATATCTAATACTACTTTAATTGAATAATTAAATAATAATTAATTACTGCTTTAACTAAATCCTACTTGAATTAATCGAAACACAACTGCATTCTTTTTCACATAGAACTACAAGTCACGTCACATTCACATTTCTCTTTTTCCATGAATCAATTTACTTCAACGTAAAGGAAGAAACATGTAACAGAATTGCAGTGACAAAAATCGAAAGGGAATTATTTCTTTGAATTATTAAAGTATTGCTTTTTAACTGTTATTAATGCGTTGAAAGTTTCACCCTGTAAACGACTCGTTTGAAAACACGATCTCTAAAGTTCCAAGCTTTACGGTTGGTTCGTTCCTCGCGGCACGCGTTTCACGTACTGACGGTTGTTCCTTATAGTGAGATCGGACTGATGGTGAAAATAGTCGAGGGATCGGTGGTCGAGACACGATTGGCACGCGCTGGAATTAACGCGGACAACCGGCTGCAAGAGGGTGGCGACGAATAGCAACGTTTGCACATTTTTCCTCCTGCACAGGCCATTAATTCTTCCATTAATTTAGTGTATCGATTGGACATTATTGGCGCAAAATGTCGAGTAATAACTTACTTATATTGTTATCAGCCGATTATCCCATGAAAATGTAATAATTCAATTGGAAAACAAGTATGTAATATACTTGATATTTGAAGAACGAATTGTATAAAAATCATTGAACTTTTGAAGGAGATTAATTAATTGATTCTTCATTGGATACTCAATAGTCGGATAATTAAGTTACTTTAATTTGTTTAAACTCTTCCAAACTTGTTCTCAATCAAGAATTATTTTAAATTTTCAATTAATATATTGTTGCACTACTCGATCATTTTATTTGAGCCTTTAAACAGTAATCAGTTGTTAGAATTCGATTAATATATGGAGCATGAACTACGCCCATACACAAACGAAATGTGAAATAATATTTTAATAATATCCTGATTATTATTTACATACTACGATAGAAAATAATCGTATCATTTTTACTAAAGTTAGGACAATGCGATATTCCTATATTATTATTTTATCATATCTTTTTATCCACAACATGAGTCCCATCAAGCGTACTAAACGTAATTATGCGTCGACTTTCTCATGAAAAATTTCAATGCAACTTAACTCCCCATTGATGTTAAAAGATAGCTATAAAGACGACTTACCACCCCGGAGGCCAGCTGTTGGCGGACTGAGCACAAAGCTAGAGCTTAACAATCGAAAGGAACGGTCCAACAAACAAAACTTACCCTCCACGTCCCTTTCATCCCCTCGATAAGTTTCACCTGGTCCTCTACCCTGTGATTAAAAGTAAACTTGGAAAATTCTCGTTGGTCTGTCAATCCTAAATCCGAGAATCGTTAATTCACAAAAACTAAGAGAAATACATATCCGTCCTTTTTATTCCAATTTTTATTATTACCTTTTTTTCTGTTTCTACATTTGTTAATGTACATAGAAAATTTAATTAAACCAATGTGTAGCAAAAATACGTATTTAATTTCAAAACGATGTAAAAAATAATATTAGGTCTGATTAATAGCGTATCAAATTTTAAAATTGCTCTTCCATAACAAACGGAAGATTTGGCTTATCGCATTTAAAGTATAAAAGCTTGAGGAAAGTATAATATAAATCGTTAACATCAAATTCTATAGAATTTATTTCCAAACCTTAAAGCTGTCTCATACCTTTTTGTTATAGAATATTCTACTAATTCCACTATTTCTTCTTTTTATTTCTTTCGTCTTTCTAAACATCTATACATTTTAATGCAATGCTTTTCTTCCGTTCCTTTGTCAGGAAAATTCCATACGAATTCGTTCTTTTCTCCAAAGTAACACGAAAATACCAGAAAATCGCCTCACCTTCCAAACCGAGACTGTTTTGCATAACCAACCCCGATTGGACCGGTTCACGTAACCTGCCTAGTAAAGGAATGCACCGTGAGAAGAACAGTATTCTTATAGCCGTTTTCAGGACAACGAAGACTAAACTTTTAAACTTAGGGCGAAAGGTTCGTGTAATCAGACTGTGCATACAATGGACATTTTACCTAAACCTTCGCTATCGTTACAACAATATTTCATCTTTAAGAAGAAAAGGAATTCATCTCGTTATTTTCGCTTTCGTCCTTTCGAAAATAATTTTCAATTTACATAGCATGTTGTTTTATGATTACAGGAAGGTTTTTGCGTCTATAAACAAGCTAAATTTTACATCATTGACAAATATTCTTGGGAATAGAATTGAAATTGTGTAACTAATTCGAAAGGGCTTTTTCGCTGAAAATATCTCTTAGGATAAATTATATATCGTAAATATGTGTCTGAACCATTGAAAATTTTTCAATTGCATTTATTATCGATTTTTATCGATTTATTATTTATTTCTTATCGATTTTTTGGTTGTGTTCCAAATATTTGAGGCAAATATATAGATAATGCTAGTGTAAAAACGCCGGAATTCCGTCGTCTATATTTATTACCGATAAGCTATCTACGATAAAGCATCCAAAAGCAGGCCTCGTCTTATATGCATTCACACTTTCACACTGATTAATTTTTTTCTACTCAGTAACCAGTGGTGCTTTTAAGCCTTAATATAGAAATTTCACTATTTTACTCGAATACATACTATAATAGTGTATTATAACAATAATCGAATCATACACTACGAGTAAATTTAATAAACAATTATTTGAAAAAATGATGAATTTCGTCTATAATTTAGCACTTTACAATTATTCGATTAAATATAGATATAAATATCTATAACATAAATACGATAAAAATATTAGGACGAAACAGAATAAAATAACCAACAGCGAAAATGACCACGTTTATATTTACAATGATTTCCATATATATTTGTAAGAAAGTTATTTTACTGCCTACTTAGTATAATTAACGATTTCTTTACGGCAACCGATTGTAACTTTATACTTTACATCCTGATCGGAGAGACTAAGAATCTGACCGTACATAATGCTTACTAATATATATGCATTTGCAGATAGTCATAATCTTCGTCCAATAAAAGTAATCGGTTTTATAAGTTTCACGAGGCATCAATGATAAAGGTCGTGAATTGTGCATTGAAAAACTCTTCGTTAATGATGAATCATCATTAGACTGAGATACTTTCCTCTGTATCACGAATCAAAATTACGCGTTTTCATCAATTTCCACCAAACGATTTTCACATGCGTAAGTAAATGATCATTTTTTTAAATATATGTACTTGCTTGAAGTTGTTTAGAATTTCAAAATTCTGTTTCTAATAGTAATGTCGGACAACCACTGGTGCGCGTTCTGAATGAACTCATTATGCATAGTACCACGAGCCCATACACCATTTCAATTCAACAGTGCTGCCTATTCACGAAATACTACAGCGTCTGAAGTCGATTCTAAAAGCCAAAAGGCTTAAGCGCAAATAGGTGCGTCGAAATAATGAATGAAAAAGATTTATCTGCAAGAAGAGAAGTCTTCGACAATTGATATGTAAGTGCTTTTTAAAACATAACCAATTTTTTCATCATCATAAAAGTTTTATCTTGATGCGTGCGTTCTTTACATTTGGTTTCTGACGAAATGGCAATAATTTCAGATATATGTTTATAATCCTTAATTCGTTTATTTAATTGTTTCTAAGCTTCTAAAAAATAAAAAGAATAGTAAAATCACGTGGAAATAGATTAAATGAGAACCTCTGTTAGATTCGACACGAATTGAGGAAGTTCAAATGCAGACAGACGGGACACGATGTCAAGATTTTTGACAGGGGCACGAAACAGCGGGGTGCACGTGTAGATCGAAACCAGACTCTGCGATAATAAACTACAAATACTATTTTTATAAAGGAGTCGTTACACATGTATCAACCGAATTGAAATATTCTGAGAACTTTCCTGACAACCTATCCTAATTTTCTCTTATAGGAAGAACTAATAATAAGTACAAGAAAGGTTCAAAGTTGCTAAATCCATTTTATGAAAAATATTTCAAATAAGAATTTTCTTATTCACTTATGATATAACTTCAGGACAAATTGTAAAAACCAAAATAAACTAAAAAAAAAAAAACATAATATATACCAAATAATTTTTCATGCTAATAATGCTTCGCTTTAATATGCTATATGATTAATAATATACTTACGACATAGAGTAAATTCGAATAATACAGAACATACCAAGGTCATATTTTAACACAGGATCTTTATTTAAAATAAAATCCTAACAACGAAAATATTTTATCACCGCGGTTCCATGTTTCCGGCAAGTCCTTCCGTCTTTTAACAGCGATACAGCCATACGTTAAGGAAATATTGTTATCAGGTCGAAATCCACGATATTTCATGTTATCGTGCTATCGTCGGATAAGATTTTCTTTGTGTTTTTCTTTACAAATTCAAAATAACGTTAAATATAACTTTTTAATAAATGAAATGAAAAATTTCGTCTTTTCAATATTATTTATTTTTTTAACCTGTATTTCTCTCTCGTTGTACAAACGTAGCTGTTCATTAAATACAATTAATAATCGTTTGGTTCGTTTAAAGCTTTGTTCCATTTCTCGTCCGAACAAGAACAGATATGCAATAATGGCTGTTACTGACAATATCAATAGTTCGGTTGTTACTTTAAAACATTGATTTATAAATAACTATAATGCTTTTTTATCGAGGAATTCTCTTCTCTTAATAGCTTCCTCGACACGTATTATTCGTACATTTCAAATCTCGTAGATTCCATAACATAACACATTTATACAACTGCCTAATATTCTACAATAATTTATCGAAATTCTATTATATTCATTAAGAATATGTAATCAATGAAAAAATGCAGTTTTGCGAAAAGACGTAATAATATATTTACAAACTATTGATAAAAATTTTATCTATCTATTGCACCCGTGTCTTATTACAAATGCAATATATGTAATAAATGCAACATATTTTATATAAGTACAAATCTTATCTTGAGATGTATAGAACAATAACATTT
The DNA here is from genome assembly GCF_905332965.1 of Bombus pascuorum. Classification (NCBI taxonomy): domain Eukaryota; kingdom Metazoa; phylum Arthropoda; class Insecta; order Hymenoptera; family Apidae; genus Bombus; species Bombus pascuorum. Next base: position 3,009,298 of record NC_083493.1, read on the forward strand.
ATTGTGAGTCAGGTATCGATATTGATACTTTAATTTCTATTATATATTAACTAGCTCAATCATTTTTCTCAAATAGTAGACGGTTTATGCGGTGTTCAGTTCATTTTAAAATGTTTGGTCCATGATAATAAATGCAATGAGAAAATTCGATTTTCGTTTATTGGCACTTTTTGCGGTTATTTGGAAAACGATTTAAAGGATTCTCCATTATTAGATTTTCGAAAAATTACGTACGAATGCGTGTATAAAATACGTAATATGTCAACAAATAAATGGCCCCTTCGTTTACCACTATGGCACTGGAAAAATTGTTTCCTTCGTTTCTTTAGAATCAGTATACTTTATTATAGAATCCGAATAATTCTTAGGAAAAATAAGTCCCGGTTTAAGATTTCATGATCCTTTCTTTAAAGTGGTCTATATTCTATATGTTATTTCTTTATATTCTCATTCATTCGGTCATAGTAATGTATGTTACTTTTTTACGTTTTAATTACAGTCACTCAAGGAGTACAGTGCTTGTACCGTTGGGCTTTTTGTTCGATTTCCGCCAAATATTTCTCCATCTCTCCATTTAAAGAATCAACCTCCGCCATCAAATCGGATAGCATTCTTTCGTTATCTCTGTAGACACTCTCCATACCGTCCAAGTCCTTCAATTTCGTCGAAGTATCGGCTGTCAACTCGGAGGCTTTTTGTAAGAGCTTCTTCGCCCTTAATATATTCCCTTTGCTCTTGTTTGCCCTCGAATTCAACGCTTCGTCTGCTTTTCTGTATTCCATAGCGAGTTCCTTCGTCTTAGCATCGACCTTTTGCGCTTCATCAGCTACTTTCCGCGCCTCGATCCTGATTTCTTCATTCAAAACAAAATCGTTTCTGACCGATTGCGTTTGTAATTGTTTCAAGCGAGCATCCAGAGAATCGACCGTCTGAGTGGTGCTGTTTGCCTGCATCTGAGCTCCCCTGGTCACTTCGGCTATCTCTTCCAAGTCATTTTCGAATCTCCTGACATCGCGTTCAGCTTGATCGATCGCTGCTTGAGCTCGATCTTGAGCTCTCTGAGCATCACTTAATAAAATTACCACTTTGTTAGCTAGATTTTGTTTCGCAATCGCTTCCTCTTTCGCTTTGTCAGCATCGTTCTTTAACTTTTCGGCCAACTGAAGGTCGTCCCTGGTATCCGCAAGGATTTTCTCGGAATCGGTCAAAGAACCGACGATACTCTTAATACGATCGGCTAATATTTTGATCTCGTCGGGCTTTAGTTTGATGTTTTTAGCCAATACTTCATTGGCCAAGTCTCTGACCATAGCTGGTGTGGGTTGGTCCTCCTCCAAGATGTTACGGAGTCGCTTGTTTATGTCAGCGAGATCTTTGTTCAAGGTATCGGTTAGATTACGAGCTCTAAAGGCGTGGTTGAAGGCATCTTGAGCATTCGACCTGGCTGCCGTTGCGTCGCGTTTCACTTGAACCATCTGGACAAACAAAATTTGAATCAACATAGAAAACTTCGAAATAAAAGATTCGTTTTAGCAAATTTATGGAATAAAATTGAAAAAAATATGTCAGAACTTACATTACGAAGTAACTGTTCAGCCTCGTCCTTGTGGTTCTTGATCTCAGCAGCCTGTTTCTTAGCTACGTCCAGAGCTTGATTAGCTTTGGTCACAGCACCCGCATCGCAAGACAGTCCACCACAGAAACCACAGCCAGCGCCACCACAGACGCTGCTGCAATCCGTCACGTTATCTCCACACATTTCAAGATTTAATCCTGGCATAATTCCATCGAAGTTCTTCAATTCCTCATTTATTTTATTCAATGACTCCTGGTTTCTCTCCTGTGCCTCTATCACGAAAGCACGATTCTTAGCTAACAAGCTCTCAGTATGTTTGCGGAATCTTTCAGCGTCGGCCAGAACGTTGCTAGTGTCGTTGGCCATTTTTTCCGCTTGTCTAGACTGTTCCGCCATTTGCTGGGTAACGTTAAGAGCGCCTAGGACATTCTCTTCCTGCAATCTAGTCGCATTTTCTTTGAGATCAGCAGCAGCTTGATGTAAGTTATTCGTTCTATTCTTCAAATTTTTAAGAGCAGCGTCCCCTAGATTTACTCTTTGACTGACATTCTCCAGAAGATTGTTCACTTCTTCTAATTTCTTGGTGGATTCTAATTTCTTATTATTCAAATCTATAGCCAAATCATTTAATTCGTCCAAATCTTGACTTCTGATGGAAGCGTTACTGATCAGTGCTTGGACTTGATCCAGAGATTCGACCATGTCGTCGAATTCTTGGCTGTAGACACCGGTCGTTCCAACCTTTTGAATTCTCGATGCCTCTTCGATTACAAGATTCGTCTTGTTTCTCAAACCAGTCAGCGTCAAGTCCCAATTGTCGAAACATTCTCCGCAAGGATTGCACTGAGGCGCATTTCCATAGTAGCCACGATCGCACTGATCACATTTTTCGCCACCGATTCCCTTGTGACAGACGCACATTCCTGTTTCTCTGTCGCACTGCTGGCTGGCAGAACCGGTTAAATCACAATCACACGGATAACATTCGACATTAGGGTTTCCCCAGTAGTTGGTTTGGCACTCGTTACAACGTCTTCCTCCGAAACCTGGTCTGCACTCGCAAGTACCGTCGTACGGGTTACATCTATCGACAAAAATAGTGGAAAGTACATTTTAAAAATCGATTTTCTTTAGGCAAATTTGTTTGAAAATATTTAAATATTTAATAAAAATTGGCGTACGAACCTGTCGGAAACGCTCCCAACTGCGTCACACTCGCAAGGATCGCAACCTTGGCCACTGGCGATTCTCCAATGATTCTCTTCACAAGAATCGCAGAGTAAACCGATCACGTGAGGCAAGCAGGAACACTGTCCAGTTCGATGGTCACAAGGACCAGCGTTTCTATCTGTACCCAAAACGTCGCACATGCAATCCTCGCAATCCTGTTCCAGAGCATTTCCGTAAAATCCTGCCTTGCAAATCTGACAGTTGGTTCCATCAGTGTTGTAGAGACATTGAAGACAACGTCCAGTCTCAGGATCGCAATTTCCGGGTCGACGTAAGTCTGTGTTATTGTTGCAATTACAGGGCTCACAGCTACCACCAGGAACTTCAGGATTACCGAAATAGTTCTCCGCGCAACTTTCACAACGCGGACCGGTGTATCCATCGAAACATTCGCAAATCACATCGTGAGTCACCGGATCTAAGGAACAACTCTCGGCGTACGAATGTCCAGAGTCTATGGTTCCTGTAAATTTGTGAAAAATTGGCGAATGAATAACACTTTAGTAAATAAAAATTATGCATGTGGGATCTATACAAAATAGCCGACAAGATACCATGGAAATTTTATATCTATATATAGTATATATACTATATATATATATATATATATATATATATATATATATATATATATATATATATGTCAGGTTAACATTATGATTAGAGTTAGGGGCGCGTAGTGAATATTCTCTGAAATTAGCCATCGTTGTTACGCAATCGAGGTAGCGTTGATTAGCACAAGTGTGAGTATTACAGAATCGACAAGTAACCTCGGTGATTAGACGCTAATGACAATGGTCTTAGGTTCGATAACGAATCCGCGGTCAACGGGATAACGAATATAGTTTCTTCCAAAGTCTAAGTCGGACTCTTTTCTAAAACGTGAAATATCCGCTGATCGTAAAGACGTTGTTTTACTCGCTAACGAGATCACACGAGAAAGTACCTCTCCGTCTGCAGAGGAAAACTATGATGGGGTGTGTCTCAGGGCACGAGATCATCGGATTCGTCGAGGACAAACCTCGTTCAGAAAGTGAGAGAAATGGACGTTGCTGTTAACTGGTTAATTTCTATGTTGGTGGTTAGAGAAAGATACTAGCCGCCCTTAAGAAAATGTTCCCGTAGTAGGTGATAGATTTAGAGACTGTTAGGATAAAGACTATCCGTTTGAAGGACCTTAGTTAACTAAATCCTAAGATTTATAGCGGGACCTCAGCCTAGCTGAACATGTACTGTGGAGATGTATCAACATCATGTGTGTGGTGCGTCACGGGGCAGAACCATTGGAATGTTTACTGTCGAGTACCGCTACAACTATACTTTTTAAGAGGAACTATACAATTACTCTATACCTCTATTAGGTAAAAACGTTCATCCTGTGACCGCGGCTACGTTCGCCTTGGAACAGGTACAAGCTAAACAGAACAATTTATTTTTACTTCTTGTTTTAATTTTGGAAATTTGAATATCGACTACTAGTTGTCGCCTTGAGCCCAGGTTCATTATCGCAAATCTCGGACAATTATAATCGGTTTAATTTATAAAGACGGTATTGGGAAATTTTTCAAAGAATTCCAAGGGGAAGGCCCGGTGTCCTTTCATCTCCAACATACATATATATATATATATTTATATTTATATTTCATTACTAATCTAATCCAACTTACCCGGACAAGGGCACGCTCTACATGGAATATCCACACCGATCCTAGGATCACCGTAATACGTCTCAATGCATCTATCGCAATTGTGTCCGGTCGTGTAATCCCGACAATTCATACAGGCGCCAGTCTTGGAATCACAACTTTCAGCATGACCATTACACTCGCACCGTTGACAATGAGGGAAATTCCAGAAGCCAGGCTCGCATTGACCGCAAGTTCTACCATAAGTATTTGGTCGACACTTGCATCGACCTGTTTCAATGTCGCAAAAATTATCCAGCGCCCCTACACCGTCACAATCACAGGGAATGCAACCCTCCGGACTAAATCCGTAAGTACCAGGCGCGCAACGATCGCAACGCCTGCCAACAACGTTTTGTTTACAAGGACACGTGCCTCCGTAATTTTCACACAGCAAACTGTGCGATCCAGTCGGATTACACTCGCAAGAATGTGCTCCGTCATAAACGTAGTAACCGATACTATTTTGATACTTCTTGCAAACTTCCGGGATATTATTCGTTATGGCGTTAAAATCGTTATAGAAATCACTACAATGATATATTTCGTATTCCTGCCGACGAAGTTCGCCAACTACAGGCGTTTTAAAGAAAGGAATGGAGTCTATTTTCGGTCTCAGAACGATAGAGTCGACCAAAATGGACGCGGACGGTGTATCCATGTGATTATTGAATTTACGGAATTGTAACAGAATATTGTATCGTTTCCCTGCTTCCAAACAAACGGATGGTTGCACAACGACGCTTCTCGATCTTAAAGGAAGTTGCGCATATAGTTGATCGTACTCGGGTCTCCATTCGGCACAAGGACCATTCGGATCCACTGGACTTTCTCTCTCGATGATTATTTGAACATTCTCCCAAGATCCAACCTGAACTGGTTCATATCGTACGATGATATCGTACCACAAACTTTTACGTATATCGTCGATCGTGAAATTCAACACTGAACCTTCGAGCGCTTTCATAAAACCAGTTCCAGTCCACGTACTATTCCTTCCGTCGCGATAGGGCTCTCTTATCACCACTTGGCAATTCTAAAATAGATTGTATTACAAACAAAGTTACAGAAATATTCGCAAGAAGAAATTGTGTTTTATATTTTAGCAATCTATAAGTTGATCTTTTAATTATTTTTAACCAGAAAAAAATTGAATAGTTACATCGCTGGCTCTGGATAATTCTCCCTCGTAAATGAGAAAGTCTAACGATCCAGTGTAGTAGCTTTGTTCAGGTTGGTTACAAGTTCTGCCGCTGACGTGAGGTCTACAGCGGCACTGACCAGTGACTACGTCGCAAGAATTCTCGTAGGAACCACCAAGATCGCAATCGCAAGGCTTGCAACCGTCTGGATCTTCCGAAAGTCCCCAATATTCTGGGAGACATTGGTTACAATCACGAGCAGTAACGTAACGCTTGCAAGTACACTCGCCAGTCACCATATTACATCCACGATTGTCGATGGTACCCAGGATATTGCAGGTACAAGCTAAACAGAACAATTTATTTTTACTTCTTGTTTTAATTTTGGAAATTTGAATATCGTCTACTGCTTGAAAAATCTGGAGAAAAATTTAACCAGATGTATCCTAAATTGTAAAAGAAAAATTCGTGCTGAACGGTTTACAAATCAGTACCTTGACATCCCTCGGGATTTTCAGGATCGAAGTTCCAGAAACCATTTTTACAACGATCGCAACGACGACCTTCGACATTTGCTTTACAGTTACAGCGGCCAGATTCGCCTCCAGTGAGAGGATTAGTTATCGAATCGCATATACCGTCGTCCAAGGAACCACCTAAGTCGCAATCACAAGCTACGAACATAAGAAAAAAGAGAGTTTAAAATTTCACCTATCATAAAGTACACTGTGAAGAAAAATTCGGAGTATCTTTAAATTTCCCATAGATGTATAAAAATCCCATAGATGTAATAAAAGTCTTCTAATGGAACAAAATCTACCAAAGATGTGATTGATAGTAGTAATAGATAAGCAACTTACGCAGACATGCTTCAGGATGAGTAATATCTTTGGTCACGTCGTGATAGAAGAATGGTTTGCAGAGTTCGCAGTTCTTTCCCATGGTATTGTGTTGACAGTCATCGCAAACACCGCCAGATACTCTTCCAGAATTTTCATAAACAGCTTCGTCGAAATGGCAAGAGTTCGTGTGATTGTTACAAATACAAGGTCTACAAGCGTTCGTCTGCTTTCCAACAGCTGGTTTCCACGGAAGATCATTGTAGAAGTCTTGACATTTTTCACAATTCAATCCCGTAGTATTGTGAGTACACTCGCATCTGCCGTGCACCATGTTTTCCTCATCAGGGACTCCAGGAAGCGGAAGACATCTAGACGCGTGACCGTAACAGGAACAAGATCCGCGAATCACTATGTTTTGGATGGCATAGTAATATTTCTCTCGAATTTCTGCGCGGTCGTCGAGAAGATCGTCTCCTAGAGTGTGCAACCTAGTCATGTTTATGCGAAGGTTCGTTATTTTCAGTTGGTTCTGCACTTCCTTGGAGTAGGGGTTGTCTATCTCCAAATTCTGAGGCAATACTCTGAAAACAATGAAGAATTTATTCAGTTGTTATTCGGATAAATAAAGCAATTGTGTTTAACACTTAGCCAACCACGCGCGCCACAGCGAGCTATACGTTACTCACCGCGCTCGGACAAGCCAATCTATACGCTGTCCACCGCGCATTTTTCCAAGTATCGAGGACTAATTTTCACTACTTAAAAAACAAAGAAGTCTAAAAATTATTTAAGTAATCAATTATATTTTGTGGTAATGATCTTACTTAAAGATTTCACATATCGTTTATACAAAACATCAAATCAAAAGTATATATTAAAAGTATAAAAAATATAAATAAAATTAAAAACATTAAAGATGATTAAAGATAAATAACACGACTTGAACGTAAAATTAAAAATTCATAATGCATTTTAATATTTTTTTACAATGTGGTATAGTTCGATTATAACTTTATTTAGTCATAATTGATAGTGTAACTTTTTAATTAATTTTAACACCACTAAATTGGTGTATTTTATCATATACTGTACTTTATAAAAGCAGAAAAAGTGGCGCAATTAATTGGGAACAATTCCAGGTAAGTAATAACTGATAATAACAAAAAGAAAGAAACGCGTTGCAAAAGTCAAAATGGGAGATCTCCCCGTTCGGTCACGCAGCGCTGTATTTTACAGAGGGGAGATCTCCCTATTCAGTTGGCTAAGTGTTAATCCATTGAGAACCAAATTATTTGTCATAAATTAAAAAATGTAAACATAAAATCATTTTCATTTGTCACACTTTCTTTATACAACGATTCTTAATTATTTTCCATCAAAATAATTATATACATAAAATCATATCTCGAATTACAAGACACGTACTCTGTAAATTAATCACCGAAAGATGTAATCATTAGAAATGTCAGTTACATGCAACGTATCTAAACGCAGCGTTATGCTATTGAAGTTAAATGATCCCTGGTTATCGTTATTTACATACCTAAAGATAACATCACCTCCAGACGATGGCGCCACGGCGGAATACCTCGTCTCGCAGATAACATCCGTCAGTCTCTGAGGTTGTTCCGTAGACACACCAGGGAAATACTTTTCGCAGTTGTGCGCGAAGTATCGATACACTTGCCACGTTTTACCAAAATCAGACGATCGTTCGATCAACATCTTCGCCGGTCTAAACGTTTTGAAACGGATGATGCTGTGGGTAAAATGGAACTCCGCTTCCAGATCGAAGCGTATCGTTACGTTCTCCACGCCATTTTCCGCTTGCCACCAATTTTTACTGTTGGATTAAACGAGTAAAATTACGACGCCATTATGTAAGAATGATATAAATATAATTAATAGCACCAAAGTAGAAATTTTATTTTTCTTATTCAAGATAAGTGTTTGAATAAAAGTGATAAAAGATATTTTTGTAAAAAAAAAAGGAAGAATTGAAAAACAAATGTATAATTTAATGGATTACTTACTCGGTAACAACATTTTCGATGTTATGTTGCTTGTTGGGCGACGATGCGTCGCAAAAAAAGCACTTTTTCCGCTCCTTTAAATGCGAAACGATGCAGTATCTTTCAGGTTTTGTAAGACCGCAAGTAGATGATGCGGCCAATCGATTTTTTCGACCGATTAATAAATTTCCTGTAGAGGGGTAACACGAACTCTGCTCGCAGGGATGCTTCCTCTTTATTTGTGCGCCTACAGAGAACATAATCGAATTTTAACAAATTTCTTCACGAAAGAAGAATCGAGTTAGCTATTATTTTAGTAATTTATCTCCACCCCCTTCAGCCAGTTCAAGTATTCTTACATCGTCAATTGGTAATTACGTTAATCGACTGTTTGTTATTTACACTGGGTTAACGAGATTCCCAGATACCAAAAGTTAGTGATCAAAAATATAGTGTCCAGATATAATTGCCTCAACCAAATTAAAAAGAAACGAGGAAAGAAATGTAGGATTACTCGCTGATCTTCTTGACCTTCTGCTTCGAAAAATGAAACGTGAATGTAAGTCATCGACTTGCATAAGACAGGAAAGATCTATGTTAGATCGTTCGAACGATGTAGCAAAAATTATTTTAAACAACAAGGAGTACTGTCGATATTAATCATGTACACCTGTGATATTTTAATCATAGAACATGTCATTCCATGTAGACAATAGATTAAGCAACGTTATCATTATAACGATAATAGAGCAGCTCTATCATGCTGGTTTTAATTGTCTGTAAACAATGAGTAACGTGAGTTTTTGAAACCAGCGAGAACGGACTACCTCTTGGACTGTGAATGATCTGCCTTGGCCAATAATGGCGATCTTCGTTCACCTCCATAGGTGACATATCTCCTCTCTGGATTGATCCTATAACACCCCGCTTTTATCTCCAATGCTCACTGCTATCTAATTCTACGTATTTTTACAAAAAATTTCTTAACGGTTGTTCCAAACTTTATTTTGATATAAATTCTTTAAAATGAATCTTTTATTTTAATGTATATTTTGGAGATCCAAAGTATTTCCTATGTATTGCATCCTGTATATGTGTACATAAAAACTATATATGTATTGTAATTTATATAAAAAATGCTAATGTTCTCAAATTGAAATGAAATATTGATCATTGAGTTGCATTCGCGGTCTACCGATTCTTTTTATTGTTTTTTTATTATTTTGAAGTAATCGAAAAGATATTGAAGCTCACCTCTAGCTGGAATAACCCTTTCCCTGGCATGTTGAGGCTCTGCGATATCTGAAAGCGGAAATGATCTGGTTAAAAAACTATTTTGTAGACTTTAATATCTCTGTACATGTTTTATCATTCGTCGTTTAAACCGATAAACACAGACTATCTTACATAAAATAATCAACATGAATTCCTTTTACTAAAAATTTCCTCGAAAATATGGGAAATCTTTTAACACTTTTTTTTTAATCTACAAATCTAAAGAATACTGTTCATTTTTTGGAGACACTGGACATGGATAATAAATATAGGATGAAAATTAATAGCTACGATTTTTCGGAGAAAAGTTTAAACGAAGATAGAATTATTCAGTTATCACGTAGAGTTCTACTACCGGTTGAAGCTATCGCAAGTAACAACCGGATGTTTATGATGTAGCTTCTCTAGAGACCGTTAAAAATGAATGAAAATTCTCCAAAACTCATAAAAAATTATGTTTTATTGATTTTAAATTTCTGATAACTCTATTATATTATGTTATTCACTAATAAGAATTGTAACTTTTTCTAAATTCTTACGTTATCATACATAAATATTTCAATATAATTTGCATAGAATATTTCATCGTAAAATTATTTTGTTCTATAACAATTATAATTTCAAAGAAAATAAAATGCTACTAGATATCTTCCCATATTTTCTTAGAATATTTAAATTGTAAATGTTGAGATAAAATGAAAGATTTAAACGAATAAATGCTTCACAAGAACATTTTTTAATGATCTACTCATGCTAAACGCCTTTTGATCTTATTCCTTGAGATTTCTAGAGCGCTTAGATTTTGGAGACTGAAATAAACTTGAGAAATTCAGAAGAAAGGCAGGTCGAGGGGTCGAATCGCTATCTAATCGTGTGGATAAAGTGTCTTCCAGGCCACATTAAGAATAATAACTGGATAGCATGTTAAAATCAAGACGAATTTCAACTATACTGTTTTAACCTAATTTTTTTTTTCTTCTTGTTCAACCAGAAGTACATATCAACAATTGAAATATTCAAAGTAAATTTTAGGAATCTTCAATTTTCTTTAATCAATCTTTATGAAAGAAAACTTCGTAATTTTACAAATATATTAAGTTGACACCGAGAAATTTTTATTCCAATCTTTTCGAAATAATTATTATCTTATAATCTTATTCTATCTTACAAAATGTTATTAAAGTCATGTATACAAATGATATAATGCTCCATAAGTATAAATGCGAAAAAATTAATGATAACTGCGGCAAACATGTGTTGAATTAAACGTATTAATAAATAATACTTACCCGACACAATAGTTAGTGCAAATAATAGTATTGCAAAGATTGCCTGAAAAGATGCTCGAGCCATTTTTTATCCTCCCCCCTATCGTTTAAATTTCTTAAACAGAATTTAAGCCATCGGCATTATATTCTGGAAACAAAAAACATTTACTTTTTACAAATAAAATTTATTTCGTCTTTGAACAACAATGGTAAAATGATATTAAAAGCGATCATAGCTGAAATTTTTCTTTGAAGTTCGATGAATAACCAAACTTATCTCAAGGTAAGTCCATTCCAGAAAGATGTGAAATCTTGGAATTCTTATTTTCTTGGAATTCTATAGAGAAAATTTCCCTTGAACGCTGTAGATTTTACAATGTGTTTCTGTCAGTCATAAGTCTTTCCGGTATCTGATATTTACTATTTTTTTTAAAGATGTAATGAATCACCACGGTTGTAGATATCCAGTAAGATTTTATTTTCAATGTGTATTTTGTGTTATAAGAGCCTCCCAAAAAACTAGAATTCAAATTTCGTTAGTTTTATATCAATAATATTAGTTGCTTTCACATAAATTTATAAACATAGTAAACAAACATAATGCTCGTATATTAAACAATTTGAGCAATAAATAAGTGCAGGATTTATCTACAATGTATTAAGAATCACGATGTTTGCCATACATATTTCGAATCGTCAATGAAGCACTTTCGATACAGAGAATCACATTAGCTATTACTACATTTTTATAAACGATAATATATATAAAACTTTTTAGTCTTTCGATTATTTAATATTGGCGAGTAAAAAGAATCACTACTAATGAACTCCAGTTTTGTAAATGTTTATCGCGCATAGTTCAATGACCAAACGCTTTCGTAGATCTGGAACGTCTGATAAGTTGTTAAATGTTCACGTTCAACGAATATCTTTTTTTTTTAATGTTTCAGATTTGAATATTTTAAGTAACGTAATTGAGATCGTCCTAATTCATTATTTTAGCAATATATTAAAAAATACATATATCATCTTTCAATATTTAAGACAACTTTATATTGAATGTAATAATCACAAATATTGTATGTCACAAATATTGTCTTTGTTATATTATATTCAAAATATACTACCTCTAGTATACTACACTCGAATATTACTGTACTTTATTTTATTCCAACTTTCTTATTCCAAAAAGTTTTACACATTTCCATATAAATAATTACTTCTTATCAAACCTATGTCTTAAATTTAAAATTACAAAACTTTCAATCTGCAATTTGAAGCTAACTTCTAAATCAATTTACACTTTACATATCAACAATTTTTGGTCATTCAATATTTCTATTCCGAAATAGTAGCTATCGTTAAACGTCAAATTCTTCCATGCAATTCTCCAGAAGGACAATGTCAACAACTAATATTTGCACAATTTGTAAACCGCGTCTAATTAAAACCACACATACGCATTCACATACATATATGTACATAAGCTTTCTTTCGTATCGGTTAGATTTTTAATACATCATTACTCGACAAATAAAAGCAGTAAACCGTTATTTCTAAAATGATAAGGCTTACAGACAAGTAAACGATCCTGATACGGTCGAAAGCGAAGCAGCGTCGAATGAGGAAATGAGAATAGCAAGAACAAACTGCGAGAAACGTCTTACCTAACTCGGTGTATCGTGTATCTCCCTTGAGAGAGTGTCTCGTGTTGTGAGATGGCAGACGCCTCGATAGATCCACGACGAAAATCGAACGACACAAGTGAACTGATTGAAAAGCCAATGATCCAGGGGCACTCGATCCCCGCGATACACCGTTCCGATCAATGAGATGAGGAATGGACGAGAGACAAAGTCGTTGTGAACGCCTCTGGTGACGCGTCTCTCTCACCGTGTTTCTCGGTTAAGGAGAGCCTCCGACAGTGGCCAGTGCCGTACGTAGAATGAGGTCCCTTCCTTGCCGGCTCGTGACAAGGGTGCTGACACAGGCTGAGGGGCAATGCGAAGTTTCTTAGAACGATATCGGAGTGGGGGAACGAATGCGAGGGCGTCTATCAAGGAAAGGTTTACTTAGGGATTAGCCGCTTGCAATAATTTTATCTGCAAACAAGGAGACTCGTTTTGTTTCTCTTTGTTTATTTGATAGATTAAAGGATCCTAAACGAGATTAAACGAAAGGTCAAATTGAGAAAGATGGACGAACTGATTCACCGGTTATTATAGTTGGCTTAGACTTAGTGATAGGTCAGAAAAGTTGTGTATTTATTTCGAAGATTCGAAGATTCCATTCGTGGGAATTGATATATTAAGTTTTTAATTAGAGGTCTGAGAAATTGATTTGTGAAAGGTATTTAAAAATTCTTTAAAAATTTGTATACTTACATTTGTGTATATTTTAGATATTTTATATGTATATTTATTTTATATTGTACCTTGAAAATATTAAAATTAATAGAATCTTTAACAATAAAGCAATATAATCTTCAAAATATCATAATTACTGTAAATTACTAATTTAAGACTACGTACATATGTATATTGAACAAGCTTTTGATAAACCATTGTGTTCCGTTTTTCTCATCATACACTAAGAGAAACAACTTAATTTATGGCACCCTCAAATGTCTTCTCTTTTTCTCCTTAAAATCGAGGGTGACAAAAGTAAGACGATCGCCCCAAGCGTCAAGGCTTTTTTACATATATATACATACATATATGTATGTATGTTAAAAGGAGGAGGTAAGTTATTGTTATTTTAAAACTGAAAAACTAAATTATCTCTGTGTAACAAAAATTACATTCGGGCATTAATAATACGTAAAAAGTTATCGTGTAATAATGCAAAATTATTGCTGATATAGTAGTATATGTACTGTATACATAAAAGATATGCTGTCCTGTGATATTCACAAGGCGTTGTGTCGCGCTGCGATGTCCATTACATCAACCAGTTGGCTACAGTTCACATGTGCAGCACACTTGTATTCGGTTTCCTTTATTTCTTTTCGCTTCGGTTTATAGCTAGCAGACCAAACTGTTGAGACTGACTGACCAGTATCTCGGTTGTTGGCTATAATCAGAGGTCTTTTCTACAAAAACGACTTAGTACAATCGTTTGAGAAAATCCCCTCCTCTTTTTGAATTTAGATAGAATTACAAATATCTTATAACATATTAAAATTAATTAAACTATTATGCAAATAGTATTGATAAATCTTTGGTATTTGCTGTCTATGGTTATATAATCTTGTAATTTAAAATTGTTTGAAATTGTATCTTTTTAATCTGCCATATTTTGAAATATCGACTAATTTTGTTTTAAGTTCAAAATGGAACAAGAATATAATGACCTTTATAACAGAAGAGCAGTAATGAAGTAGAACTCGTACACGTGAAATGTGACAAACGAATGTGATCATCGAAAAGGAAGGAAGAGTAGTGTGGGCTGTTTTATCATTATAACGTATCCCGGTTATGATAGTAACGTACCATTGCCTCTTCATTCTTGCCTTTTCTCTTTTACACGTCTTCCCTAGCCTTCTTTTTTTCTTTTTTTTTTAACTAACACACTGACACAGAATCAACGACTAATAAATCACCCATACATTCGATAATGAATTTTTAAAAGAATTCTCTGAAATATTTATAACTGATATAGCAATTCTTTGAAAACTGTTCAAACGTAAAAATGACATTCTTAAATAAAATTATTATTTTAATTGGCACTAAAACAAATGTAACATCTTTATTTCGTAAAATGAAAATTAAATTTTGTTTGTGTTATACATTTTTTTTTAATAATCATACAAAATATAACAATAACATTAATGTATAAAAAATATAACTTTATTACAATTGTTTGAATTCATTAGTAGATTCATTAGGAGATCCATTAATAGATTCATTAAGTAGTAGATCTATATAGGAATTTGCTATCAAATCTTCATGTTTTATATCTAATTTAGACATTAAGTCCTGAGCAATCTTCTCACCAGTTTCTATATCCTGTTCATCAGTCAAGACTACCTAAAATAATGACACTACTATATTATTTTACAGGTGCAAATGTGTAATGATCCATTCCTTGTAGCTCTACGAACCTCTAATTCCAAAAAAGTTCCTAAACCTTCAACGTCATCAATATGTACACGAGTTTGACCAATCATATACACTTTTCTAGTCTTTTTTACAATGCCTAGACAACCATTTGATACACTTAAAATATTTGCGATACGACTACAAGCAAATTTGTTTAGGGCTACTTTTTCATAATCGCAAAGCTTTGGACCAAACTTAGTAGATCTTTTGTAGTAAATTAATTCTCCTGAATCATCCTATATGAGAAATATATTTATCTTATTACATAATTAGGTGACTGTTAAGATCAATAATAACAGTAATTCTCTCATATTTTACTGTGTCATTGAAAGCATTGTCATTGCTTTTTGACTGGTTTTATCTTTTGCATCAGGTTCTAATATATATTTGTATCGAATTGATAATTACTGTTATATGAAGAGGAGAGGAAATAGAAACAGGAATTAAAAAATGTATAACTATTTATTCTCTGAAACCTTGTATAATAAACACTGTTATTTATATGTATATAGTTGTTATATATAGTAATACACACACAGACATATATAGAAAAATAAGAAAGTAACAATCCTATATAAAAACATAATTAATTTCTTACTTGGAATTTTCGTAATTTTAATCTTCCTTCCCTGACTTTAAAAAAGGTATCATGCTGTTTCATGACTCTCATGATACCGTTCTGCTTTGTTAATTGTATAACTCGACAAATCTTAAGGTCTGGATCATCAATTTTTGCTTTTATTTCGATATTACGCATTGTTAATGATTTATAATAATAATTATTGTATTTTGATATAAATCACTCACGAATACTACTTTTGTATACTACGTTTGTACTCGATACTTAAACTACCATAGACGAAGCATAAGATAGATCTATCATTCAACAGCTCAACACGTACATTGCGTCACATTATTCAAAGCTAGGCAGACTGTTACCATTTTCATGTCACTTCCAACATTACCGATCTAACACTGAGTAAGTTTAATTTACCACAGAAAAGATATATTTTTTTATATAAATGACATAAAACGATATTTATTCATTTTACCAATTTCAGTGGTTGGATATATACATATATATGATTATCTATATAAATATAATTATATATATAATATAAATAATATATATATAATTTGTTAAATGTAAATTTGTTACATGGTCGATGTTTTGGTTTCCATGATATCAAATTATACGAGATGCTAGATCTATGCAGTACATCGTCTATGATTAAAACCTAACCAATATCTCTCTACCAACATAAACTTAGCAAAACAATTTGAAGATTTGAATCAAGATGAGATAAGATATGAATTTAAGTTTGAAAATTTAAAAATTTGAATAGGAGTTTGTAATCAACGTATTAACCTTTTCCTTCTGACTTCTAAACATTTAATCCGAAATAGAATAAATGAATCACATCGCTGTAAATGGAATAAACTAAACTAAATTAACTAATTAACAAAATCAAACACATACCAAATTAAGGTAAAAGTAAAATAGTAAAAAAAAAATAGAAAAGTAAAGAATTCAACAACCACAAAATTGATACAGTTATCATTATCAATTTAATATGTAATAGGCGACGTTATTCTTATATTAAATATTACGTAATGTACAATGATGTGCTTGAAAATGATTTTGCTCTAAAAGAGACGTAATGTTAAATCAATCTTTTACGTTTGCTAATAGACCTTATTGTTTCTTTCTTTCCGCTCAAATCAGCGGACGAACACCTTTTAAATTCAATAATTATATGTATTATGGGGTATTAATTTAAAACTTTTTTATTTTTTTCGTCTTTAAAAAACTATCCATTAATTAATAACATAATATATATAAATTGATTGGATTTCTATATTCTACAATAGATTGTTTGAACTTTTGATTAAAATTTTATTTCATTCAAAGTGCGAAAACAATCGTATTAACGTTCTTAATTTTTTATCGAAAGTATGTAATCGTTAAAATAAATATCGTATCGAGAAAACTAAAACATCGATTTTAATCGATCGTGGGGAGTATTCAAAACGATATCATATATCGTTTCTATCAATCAATTTTTTAATGAAATGAAATGGTAGTAACATTAAATTAAAAATGGTAGAAATTACCACAGCTTATATTGTTTTCTCTTAAATATAGAACAGGGATGTCTATTTGCGCGTCACCTTTTAACTCTTTGAGGCGGTCGTGTTTTAGTGAGAGATAAAAGAGCGGAAAAAATGCATTCTCAAAATCTTTGAAAACATAGAAGACTGATCCTCAACAGCAACGCAATTTTTAATATTTAGGACATTCTTCAACGTATTTTAAACATAGAATAAATAATGAACTTTTGTTCGAGTTAAAATATAATAACGGCAATCCGATAATCGCAAAGAAATTGAAAAATTAATAAAACAAATATATTTAAATAAAAATTGATTCGTAAATTTTTTCGTAATTTGAATTATGAGATTTTTTATTTTTATGTTTACATTTCTCCGAATTTGTTACGCGTTAGAAGTTTAAATAAATGAATACATCTTGAATGTTTCTCAACCTATTGGTTTTAACAGTATTACACATACTATCAATCATAAGTTCGATACCACCTCTTAAGGAATTAGTTTACAGAAATTCTAACAATTCACGCGCAGATCTATCTGTTACTTAAAGAGGAAAAATTGTTCCTACTACTATTAAAACGACCACTTTTAACTGTGTAATTCCCAATCTAAATGCGCTTCAAACGTACCTGTCTTTGAATTCTAGTGCATTATTATTATGTGTCTCATTGCTCAAAATAATAATTAAATCGAATCAAGCTATACTGCATATATATACTGCATGCAGGTAAATGACTTCAAATTGTAATACTGAAAAAGATAGTGTTAATTCTAAATTACTAATATGTATAATTAACTTATATTTAGGTTAATTTTATATTTTCCAGGGCCCCCTTTGCAACGCGCTTGGTATGACCACCATGGGGTTTTAGTCGGTAAATCCGACATTACCACGTGGTTCATGAGGAGTTCCCCGCATAAAAAAAAAGTTGACTTTATATTTATGATTACTGTTTGCGTGTGTGTACGACTAAAAGAAATTTCTTAAGAAAAAAGAACTTTAAAAGAACTTTAGGAACTTTCTTAAAAGAACTTTAAGAAAATCCACAAAATGTCTAAAATATTAAGAAATATAATATACACTTTAGAAAATATAAAAACTTTTATGATAATAGGTAAAGGTGGTAATCGGAAATAAAACTTATGATCCATAGTATAGATAAGCAATAAAAAATTCAAATATAGAGCTGCATAAAGTTTATGACAGTCAGAAATGAATTTGGGCACCTCTTGTACGAAAGACCAAAAAGAGAAAATCAGTATGACACATTTACGAGTAAACGCCATCATATTTCGGCCGGATTCGTAAATATAGTATTGTACTAGTTTTCTCAAACGAAACAAGTGTTCTGCTACGTCTATTTGCTGTACAAGTGCGTTCAACGCATAGCGTTAATTAAAAGTCTTCGAACCAGAGTTATGTAAAAATCCGTAAATACTGGAGAGTTGAATTAGGTTAAATAACATACTAGAAATCCACAATTCTACAATTTTCCGATATTTATGCATAACTGATTCGAATCTTTCTATTGGAAACGTTCAATTTAAATCCATTTTACGTTACGTTTCATTCAATGTTTCCCGTATTTTCGTGAGCGTTTTAAGTACTGCATTCTCTTCTCTTTCTCCTTCTTCTGTTTAATATCATGACTACATTATATATATATATATATATATATATATATATATTTATATTATATATAAATATAAATAATAATTTATATTAATTATTGTAATTTATATTTATATTATATATAAATATAAATATAAATATATATATGTATATTATATTGTATATCTAGATTATTTATGTATATAGATATGTATCTATAAATGTAGACTATATATATATATATATATATATACATACACATATATACATATATATACATATATATAACCTACATATGTTATTCATTCGTGCCGCCGCGATAAAATTTCGTTAGGAAAGATTTAGAGTTTAGAATTTTATTCTATAACAATTTTTATATTTTTTCATCGAAGTTTCTGAAACGACATGTGTTTCACTTAAATTCCATATTTTGTAATTACTGCGATATCGTAGCACTGTGACGTACGCGGTAAACATGTTACAAATAACTTCGGAAGCGAAAATTTTTAAAATTACAACGAGATGATCAAGCTTTCTCGGAACAAGGATATTCATTATAGAAACGTTTTAGCTGTAAGGATATGAGAATAATCTCGAGTAATATCTTCTCATATTTGATAATCATTGTTAATAAACGGAAAGACAGCGAACAGAATGTAACGATCTTGTTACAACACCTGTCCACTGTAAATTTACTAGTTAGTTTAATTAGATTTACGTTAACAATTGTACAGTTATCAATTATTAACAATTAATTCAGCGACATTTATCACCAATGAGTAAGTTCTTACAACAAAACACGTATTATCTTTTAACAATAGTATAGTTATAAATTTAAAACAATTTAATAGTAGATTCTCGAATATTTTAATATGCTTTCTCAATATTTCACTTTTTGTAATCTAACGTGAAACGATTGTGAAATTATTGAACAGATCAAACGGTGCATTCAAACAGTTCCATATTCCACTTATCATGAACGAATATATATGCAAATTCTTCGATACAGTCATACAGCTTTTAATATTCACTCAGACGCATCGATCACCGTTAGCTACTGTTTCGCGTATCTTTTTTCTCTTTTTTTTTTCTCCCTTCATTCGCTCGTAATGAAAAGGATAAAACAGCGTATTAATCGACGCCTTTAAAAGAATACAATTAACGATTGCTTATATTCTCGTATCACTTTTCTGCCGTCATTTTGTTCTCATTTTCCTTTGAGTTACGATAAATGAACGTACAGTTTATATTTGTAATCGATGGATTTTATTATACGAAGTATATATCACGTGTATTCATTAAGTAGAGTGGGTTGAAAATAACGGTGCAATGGAGAAGAAAGTCAATTTTTGTCCACAAAAAAAGAGTTAAGTTTGATACTTTTCACTTCCATTCAAACATAAACTCTATAAAATTATATGTACAAGACCTCAACAATTTTTCCGATTTTTAGATTTTTCAAAATACTTTGAGCAACCTTCCTTTTTTTATAAGAAGAAAACGCTTTTGTTTATTGCTTCTACATGTTCTTCTTCATTGTACCAAGATTCTTCCATCTACTCTATGCAACTTGAAACCCTCGATCTCTATCACTGTTCTATCAATTAGGGCAACGACCTGAACAAAAACAAGCTTATCAATGAAGATTCACTTTCAGAATCGACTTTTGATCTGTAACACTTTCTCAATTAAAACATTCTATTCGACTGTATCCTTCAAGAATACAGCTACGATCAGGATTCGTTTCCGCATCTTCGTGCAGCGTCGTCTCTTCCTTTTCGTCTGATATCTCGTTTTTCAACATCGACGTTTCCGTTTCTATTTGTTCGAGCTCGTTGCAATCGGTTTCCACGATAGCTTAAATATACTCGGCGAACATTATCCAGTAAGTTACATTTAATACGGCGAATAAGAAAGGGAAGAAGACACGAGAGACTCGATCGATGTTGAGGGCACGCATTCGCGCCCTTTGGGCAGGTGTAGGGCCTGGCGGTGGACCGGTTGTCGATTTCTGCGATCGGCCGGATAACAATATTGTGTTCTCCTGTGTGATAACGATCGCAACTTGAACTGCTGCTGTGCAGACAACGCTTCTGTGCCTCGGAGCCGCGGAGAGATGAACGCGTGGTCGATAACGCGGTGAAATAATTTTCGTACCTTCCATCGAGGAACCTTCTAATTTCTTTCTCTTCTTTCTCTTTTTCACCGCGCCGATAGATTTTGGGCTACGTTACCTTCAATATATTTTTTTGTTCAAAGCTGCAAAGTTGCAGATGTTAACATAAAATTGCTCAAATATTTCTTTCGTAAAAACACGATGAAGTAAAAAATATCATTGCGTCTACATTTTATGATTCTTAAAGAAGATGATTGTGTTTCAACTATCGATTTGAGTCAAATTTTATTTAATTTCAAAGTTTCTGCAAAGTAACAAGCTTCTTCAAATAATTGTAAGAATTACTTACATTAGAATTATCTTTAAAAATATCCGGCAACTATCTTTGTTGTAAAAGATCATACGAAGGACATAAAACGTTATAAATTTGGATAAATCAAATTTTTTTAAGTCAATCATATTTTCTACGCAATTTTCAGAAACGCAAACGATAGAACGAACTTTTATCCTTCTTCTCCGAGGCACAGAAGCTGTCTGAGTCATTTAGATGTTCATCCAGGCGTTACCTTAGTAGCGATGTCGAAAATTTTATCGAGCTTTGCAGCATCGGTGCCGCTGGAAGATGGTGGCTGAGGCGGAGGTGCCGGTTTCGGAGGCGTATCTGAGTCGCCGAGGACGATGTTCACCAAACAATACTCCATCAACGCCATGAACACGAAGACCGTGCAAACCGACATGAACGCATCCACGGCCTTTAGATACGAAACAGGAGGCAAAGAAGCTTGACTCTTCGCGTGTTGCGTCGAAAGGGTCAGCAAGGAAGTTACACCTAGCGTTACCCTGGCTGGCGCCGCCTCCGGTTTTATCCAAAAGGAAACCCACTACGCAAGATATAAGTAACTGATTTCGAAATAAAGGCAACGTTATAAATATTACGAAATTAATAGGAAAAGTATTAAAATAAATGGCTGATAAATTGTCTTCGTAAGAGTTAGAAGTTAAATGAAGCATAATTAAGATCGAATCAAAAGTTTGAAATATGAAGAAAGAGATTATATCTCTAAGAAACAGATCGATTAGTCTATATTTAAATACGACAAAGTAAGATTGCAGGATTGTAGAAATGAAATAAAAATCAGATTAATCGTTATAGAAAAAATATCTAGGATGTTAATAATTTTAAATCCATAGTGTGTTCTATGATAACAGAAAAATAAGACATCTTTTATTATCCGTATTTCAACCTCGGACTTACCGACATGATAACGATTAGACAGGTAGGAACGTAAGTATGAAACAAGTAATAACCAAGTCTACGTTTCAAGACGAACACCACCTCGAGGCAAGTGAAGTTACCTGAACATTAAAAAGTTTCAATTAATTCTATTAATTCATCTACGCTCGACTCTGAATCTTTCTTAACTTAATAACGCGAAGACACACCAGACAACATTTATCCACGAACAACACCATTCACACGAAAGTCACTTTCAATCGAAACTGATTATTGGTTGACGTTCCTTTTCGATTTCGAGGCATATTTAAAACAGTTAATTAGGAAGAAAAAGAGCGTTCTTTCTTCCATGGCTAAAAACGACGTCGACACCGAGCGTCACTTACCAGTAGAGTAGACTTGCGTGCAGTCGGCTGTGTAATTCTTAACCAGTTGCAGCTGTGGCAGCTCAATGTTTTCATCGACGACGAGTGGCACGTCAGGATCCCATTGGAAGATCATTTCATCCGTCGTGTGCGATACTGTTGACCGAGTTGTTTTGTCCTTGTGAAATGGCACGGCATTCACTCCGTAAAATTAAAGGAATATTCATGCAGGTCTACGGTATCGTTCCGAAATGAAACACGATTGTCCGATCTCCTTTGACTCAACTCGATTGTCGCTAATATTGGACGTCTTTCGAGGACTTTTTTTACACTATATCAATGACACCGCGTTTTCTATCGATATCTATCGATCGTTTTCTATGTTTTAAGGAATCGTTGCGAATTGGATGGAAAATTGGAACGCAGATAAAAATTTATTATCGAAAAGTGGAGATAAAGTAGAGTGTATGATAATAATAGAAGGAAATCGTAAGAATTCCTGAAAATTGTGTATGGAAGAAACTGGAATGAATTAAATGGTAAGATTAGAGCGCAGATGATGAAAATGAATCGTTATGAAATGAGGATAAAATAAAGTGTATGGTAATGAAGAAAGATATAAGATATATAACATTCTATTTTACTACAGATAAAATATAAAGTGAAGGATTTAGAAGTTGATATAGAGGGAAAGCGTCACTCACAGCTTTCCATTTGTAATTTACACTCTTGCGTGTCGTGAGGATAGATCAGGAAGTTCATGGCACAGGATAACTTTAGCGTTAGTCTGAAACATCGTACAAAAATTTTGTTTCCTTAATGAAGAAAAAGAAGAGACAAATGTGAGAACTAAAAGCTTTCTAATCAAGAGCTAAAACAAACTATACTACTATTACTACCACTGTAAAAATAAAATAAAAATGATCGGCAATAGTATTGAGAATCTTGGAGCTTTCTTTTCTTACTTGACCATGTATAAAATAGTCTTGTCTTTGTACAACCATAAGTAATGATTCGGTATAGTCATCGTTTGAAAAGTCACCGATTTGGCATTCTTGAAGAACGAATCCGGCCGCCACATATTCTTCAACCAATCGACTTCCAGCAATCTTGAACGATACATTTGATAATTTTTTACGTATATTTATAAAACAAAAAAAATAATAGTATAAAGAACACTATGCCTAAAAATATTTTCCTTTAATTGGAATTTTCGACTAAGAAAACAATATTTTTTAAATTAAATCATAATAATTCCACATACCTGTATTCAGATGTCATATTTTCTGGCAACCGTAGTCTGTTATCTTTCCAAGTTTGAGCGAAGAATATATCAGCTGCGTAGGTCTGCAAAAGTAAATCACGAAAATCGACATATCAAAGTTTATATCAATTATCCATTAAAGCTTAAGTACTCTAATTTCTTTTGTGAAACAGAATATAGCATTTGTGATTAAAGTAAACATTTTGAAATCATTTCGGCGATGTAAAAATTAACAGCCACAGAAGTTACGAGAATCTCTTTGAACTTGAGATCCCATCCATGTTAAGGACATAAGCAGTTTAAGAACGATGTAATGGTTAGTGAATTTAAAAAAACCTTTTAATTTAAAAATTGCACCTTACCATTGAATTTTCATCTATGGAATCAAGACCCATAACAGTAACATGGAAATAGACGATAGTCGCCTGTCCATCTTTCTTTGGCGGTCGCATTTTATCGTACAGTTTAGGATCTTCCGGCAGCAGATCGAAGAACTCCAAACTCCTCCTGAAATTTCGGATCGCAATTTCAAAAAATTTCAGACATTTTGTTAATCGAATTATATAGTCTATGTATAAATTTTCACATAAATATTTCGTGTTAATACTAATCGATAAATCAGAATTATCCTCATATCTTGTTAGCACCAAAATTTTATAACGAAACAAAATCTTAAGCGATTAAACCATAGAAGTAATTTGTACAAAATTTTTCTCGGATTCACTTCCAGAAATTTGTTTCACAAGCGTTTCACTGTTTTTTAACTTGCAGTTTTCTACCGTCGCGAAAAAAGATGAGATTTCACTGTATGTTCCAATGTTTCTTAACACACTGTGTACGAAACACACGAAACGAAAAATTACGTGAAATTCATAAAAGCTCAGAACTGCTTCTCCACACTCTTTCGCGTTCGTTTATTATGCATCGTTGATAGTCTTTTCACCGTTTTTAACACGTTGCTTTACGACACTTTAATATCATACACATATTTGCACAACTACTTGAAATTATCATTATTTTGACATGAACAACAGTTTTATTACACGCTACACACTGCGCTTTATCGACTTCACTGCAATTTTGTTTAATACTTTAAACTTTTACTTCCGAATTTCTTCGAAAGTATCTCAAATTCTTCATGGTGATTTCATCGGGTTTGGAATCCTCTGCTTGCGGTGTTCTGAAGATTTCATATACCAACTAAATATAATATTTTATTCAAATTTGAGAAAACGTTTAGGTGCCTACATTAATAATTTTTACGTACATATTATTGCTATTTTTTCATTGAAAAATGAATAATCAAGAACATGATATAACTAAAGGGAAATTCATTAGAAGTAATAAAAAAATATCTATATGTTACAATTTCCTGAATACTATTCTGAATATGAAAAAATTGATATTTTGCTATTAAATAAAAAGCATTACAATTTTGTTCCAGATTGTCTATCGAAAGAAACCTTTTTAGAACTAAAATCTTACTCAAGGAAATGACAAAAATTTCCATTTGAAAAACCAGCAAACTCTAAGATAGGGAAAAAATATAACTACAAAAACAACGGTATTCGGTATAATTATTGCAGTATCTTTGCATCAGAGAATCCTACATTCGTGGGGAACATTTCTTACCAACAATTACTTCTTACGAACAAATTACTCGTAAGACAAGAAAATTCTACAATTACGTCCCTCCAACGAGATATGTTGTTAAGATGTTAGAATTCCCGAGAATCTTGGTACAAAGATATAAACCGAAGGAGAGGATCTGGCCTTGCGGAAGAGCTTAAGATGGCTGGCAATGTCAATTGGAAAAACGGAAGAGGAAGAGGCCATCTACGGAGAAGAATCTTACTGAGCGTCTGCGGTGCGTCCGAGCAGAAGAAGAAGCACGATCGAGGAAAGGATTGCGGAAACCATGCTGCCTCCATGCGTCTCGTCCATCGACATTCTTCGTCGATCAGCTCTCAGCGCATCTTCCTCGTGTCAGAAGCGGAACGAACCAACAGCGAAGCCGAGAACAGCGAAAAAGCGTTCCGGACAAGGAAGACGACAGACGAACGACGAGGAAGAAGGCGAGACGGAAGAGAAAGGAGAAAAAAACGTTGTTTGCGGCAGCCCCTGACTAGAAGGCAAGGTGATTCTCAGTTGGTGACAGTGACTGCGATTCTTTCTTCTCTCTTCCCCCTGACCGCTATTCCCCAAATCGCGAGGACGTACAACCGTCGACTGACTTCTTCAAACGACTTTGCCGAAGCTGCAGAATCCTCATCGTTGCTTCGTAGAGAGGCAGAGGTGGAGGTGGATGCTCGATGGTAGCGCGGTGGTGGTAGCGATGGAGGTGGTGGACCAGCAAGTACCACCGGAGGTACATCCCAATATACCTCGCCGCCACCCCGCCGTTTCTTCCTCTTAACTCGATACAGAGGGATGAAGAAAGGGGAAAGAAGGGGTAACTCTCTCTCTCGCGAGCTTGGTGACGTGTACAGAAAACGAAGACAGGGGTTGGAAAGGGTCGAGAAAGAGAGAGTACCGCGCGAGGACCGACGTGTTGAAAGAAGTGGTGGTAATCCCCGGTGGGTCCCTAAAGCGTTACGAGATGGTTCCGACGACACGAATTTACCCCAATGCGGCATGTCCGTGACATCCTCCGCTTTAGATAGGTGCCGTAATCGCGCACAACTCGCAACACACTCCACCACCGCATGTTAATTGCCACGATGAATACTACGAGGTAAGAATAACGCACCGATGAATAAGGGACCATGCGGAATTCGCACGTGTTTCGTTCGCCCGCTTCGCGTCGTTACGATGTCATTACATATTTTTCTTCTCAGTAGATTTGTTTCCTGGAATTTTAAAGCGCACTTGGGATTTAATGTTGTTTACAGAAATTATTAAGCCGTTGATAGAATAGCACGAATTAATTTCTCATACTCACTTTCTATTCTATTCTCTGTTCACAAGAACATCATACTTAAAAGCAACACGACAGAGATGTCAGTGGAACAGTTAAATTGTTTTTCATTGCCGGAGATTCATTAGCAGAATTCATTCCGCACGATGAAAACGTCTATTCGCTAGGTTTAGAATACTCCACGGAGAAGCGCGTAACGAGTGGTGAAGAACAGAATATCAAGGCACAGCTTTCTTTGATGTGGTTGCAACCTAAGCACGTATACAAAACCACCTTTCGTTTTCTTACATTTTCTGATAAGATCTCTAAGAAGAAGAAGGGTTAGGAAGAAGACGTTTAATGTAATTAGCGAAAAATAATTTTTATTTGATATTTTGAAATTTCATATACAAAATATCAGCAAAACGAGCCAAATATATTAGAAATATTATAAAAGCATTGAAATATTCAATCTTCAAATTGCAAAGAAGATCTAACTACGACACATATTTTTCTTCAAAATAAAAAAGTAATTACAGATTTCGTTGAACGCATATAAACGTTCAAAGGCCAAGATCGTGAATTTTGCTTG
This sequence comes from Bombus pascuorum, assembly GCF_905332965.1. Lineage (NCBI taxonomy): Eukaryota > Metazoa > Arthropoda > Insecta > Hymenoptera > Apidae > Bombus > Bombus pascuorum. The sequence continues at coordinate 3,036,619 of NC_083493.1, forward strand.
ATGCATACATGCATTCTTAATCTCAAAATAATTAGAAAAAGACAGATTTCCATAATTGATACTTCAAACTCTCCAAAACAACTGCTACGCGATCATAAAAAATCAAAGATCTGATAATCGACAAAACGAACCCAATGAAAAATTGAAAGACCAATCGAAATTACGATGAAAACACGGGCAGGAAGAAAAAGAGAAGAGTGGAGAGGAAGCACGTCACCGTTGACGAGAGGAAGAGAAAGCAGAAGAATCGAGGTGGAAAGGAAAGGAATGGATCCTGCAATCTCTCCTCTCGCTCTCGCCACCCTCCTTAAGGGTGACTCTCAGAGACGTTAACTACCGTGCTATTTGAAGACATTGTCGTCGACCAACGGGACACGCCGCTCGATATATCGATCCTCGAAAATTGTGCCGCGAATAGAATGCTACGTGTTCGCGTCGCTCGTGCATCGTGAAGTGGCCGCTCTTCGAGAAGGTATATAGACACGCATGAGCACTCTCGCGCGCGCGCACGTACACATGTTCACTCACTTCCCCGAAATTATGTATACAATCCCGTCTATAGTCGCCGGACACTTACGAACTTTAAATATGAACTTCCCTAAATCAGACTTATCATAGAATATTCGATGTATAATATATTTTCGTTTTTCCTATAATACACAGGCTTAATGAGTTTCAACGTCATTTAATAATTGAGGGATTCAGAAGAAAAGTAATATAACTGAGGAAATCCATAGTTTTAAAAAATCTTAAAATTCAATTTTTAATACTAAAAAGTATTAGAGGCTTATGGACACTAACATATATATATATATAAGTGCATGGTCTTTTCGACACCTGCTGTGGAATATATCTTCATAACGATGTCTCTATTAGTCGTTAACAATGGGATTTAGAAATTTATTGGAAGCCTAGAGTATTAACGATAGAGTATTACCTTTTAGAATCCTCTTATGTAAAAGATAGGAAGCGAGAAATATTAAGTGACGAGAAAGAGATAGGCGTTAAAACTCGAGGAGATACCTGCGGTATATCTCACTATAGAAATGCACTTCTCTGCAAGGGTGGCTCGACATCAAAAGTGGTCCCGATCGTTATCAATGATTCCCAGAAACTTTGCATTGTTATCAATAGCCCAAAGCACGCTCGTCGTTGTCCTTATCCCGAAGTCATCACTTTATGTTCACCTTTTTAAGAACAAGGTCGTTATTTTTCCTACACAACATTCAAAAAGTGCATCTATTCTGTCTTTTATATGAAACGTCTGAAATATAATAGTCTTAAAATAAGGGAAGAGGGAGATATTATTTCTATCGAAAGACTGTTACTTAGAGTAGAAAATTTAATATGCATATTAGAAATAATTGGAACCACCGATATAAAATACACTTATTCATCAGCGATACATCTCCGTATTTCCGGAAATGTTTTTCATTCGAAGTATTAAATCGTTCTTATTTCTCAACTTATAATTAAATAATCATTACATATAACTATTCTCATTAAACGAATGATACTGATACTATCATTAACAGTGGAGGATAATCGAGATCAATGTTCTACCTTAAAATGACACTTCTTTACCACGTGACACGTGAGGGAGAAGCTGTGTTCGCTCTCATTAGTATATATCACCACAATTAACGACATAAGTTTCCTCAGAAATCTTGATACTCTTCGTCTACGTGGAATCGTAATTCACGTCACGGTAACGTTTACGAAAATTCCTCCCGATCGAATTTTGTTGATTTACATATACGTACATTTAATAGAGTAATGTGTAACGTCCATCTTTAAAAATTAATTATTTAATTTTGGTGTAATAAAACGCTATACGTGTTTTCAACAAGGTACGAAGAAGTTTTCGTATTTCTTTATGTATAAAACTTTTCTTTCATTTTAGGAATACGAAATAGCTAAAAAGATAAAGGAAGGAAGACGTTTTATGAAGGGATGCAAATCATAAGATCATTGATCTTTTTATAAATGCCAGGAACCACACAGTTTATTAAAATTATTAATTAAAAGATTACAAACAAATTGTGAACACCCAAAATTAAACACTTTAAGAGAAATTTGATCAAAGAATGTGTATAAAACATGAAATCGCGAAGAAAAGTGGAAATTTAATATCGTCGTGTAATTAATGAATAATACTTAGTCAGAGCGAGTATATTTACTTCTACCTTGACCTCGTGACATTACCTTGAAAATGATAAGAACGAATTCCTTTTCCCTTCACTGATTCTAAGTCGTAGTATCGACCAGCCTCTTTGAAAGACGCGTTTCCACAATGCCTTTCTAATTGTTAAGTACTGTATGCGATATGGCAACACATTGGCGCAGACATTGCTACGTCTGGATTCCTTTGAGAAGGAAAATTATCAAGAAAAATAAAAAATTCAATGTTGCTTCTACATCCGGATAGTATGATAAATATCTCTTGAAATCGGTACCTTTGTCTTTAGAGATGTGTTTACATTCTTCCCCCAAAGAGAAACACTGAAATTGATTTGATTATCATAGGATTTGCTTTAGTTGTGTCTTTTATATTAAAACATATTCGGCCATTAGGGCTAGCAGCCTCAAAAAAGTAAATTTTATTTATTGGATTTGTTTCCAGTTGAATGGTAGTGTTTCTTTAACATTTAACATTGAAGGCCAACGTTAAAACAACGTTTTATTTGTAATCTTTTTCAATTATCTCATTTATGATAAAAAGGTGGTTGTACAAAGTACAAGTAGTAAATTCTAAAGTGAATTTCACAGAATAATATTAATAACATCATCGCTCTTTTTTTCACTTTTCAATCTATGATATTGATAAGCATGATTTATATATGATTCGTAAAGAGCAATAAAATACACCGCACTTTCGAATTCCCCATAAATGTATAAACATCCTAATTACTGTATTAAAGAATATAAATAACCAACTGAATAGCAACCAAATATACAAGTATTCCCAAAGAGATACTTCCCTTTTGTATATCTTGAAAAACTCCCTTATTTCGCTAGAATAAAACCGATATTGATCGATATTCTTAGGTTCAATACGATGACAAACATGCATGACACATGCCAAAATCGGATATATATTTCGATGCGTCTGGTGACGTCATTTTTCGTAGTACTGACGTCGATACTGCAGCTGGCTGTCGTTAGAAAGGAAAGAGCCGAGAAATGGATTGCTGAAGGAGCGGTTCGAGTGGTTCACGGCATTCTGCTATTCCCAGTGGTGTTGCAGGCCCAATGACCTGATTGTCGAGGTAAAAAGAAGCTGCTCTCGATGGTTCGTTACCACGAGCCGCCCCTCTCCGTCCCCTGACAGCAGGATCATGTCTGCGGCATTTCTACCAGTGAAAAGTGTCTCGCCGTCTATTGCCACCACTTTCGGATTCATTTTTTCTATTCCTTCGAGACCGTTCCATTCGTGTAACTCGCTCACCACTTTTAACGAATGGAGTCGACGAGCATGAATTGGAAATCTTGCACGATGCTCGATGATACACGAATAAGACGGCTGGGATGATTGATTACAGGATATATGTAACGTTTCAGAAGCACGATACAACTTTCTTCGGTAGGTGATTTTGTGTCATTGAAAAATACAATGGAATAGTTTGTAAAGTATTATCCTTAAATTTCAGATTATGAGTATGATACAATTTTAAGAGTGGGTGTAATCTTAGTTCTGATTTTCGGGAAAATTTCTTACCATGGAAAAGAGAAATGTTATCCGACGCAAATTATTCTTAAAATCTGAATTCTCTTAGAAGTATAATGAGGATTATTGTTGAAGTAACTACTTCAAGAAAAAGTCTACGCTTTTTCTTTTGTATACCCGTGACCTGGAGAATAGAATTTAGTGAAACAAAAAATTCGAAATAAGGAGAGTTTCATGTTATTGTGCCTTGGAATATAAATTTTGTTTTGTCTTACAAGGTCTAAAAACAAAAGAGCTATAAGTAGATTTGTGCTGCTGTTTCTTATAGCCTTCAGCTAGAGCTACATTGTTAACTTTTTAGTAATATCCTTTTTGCTATAAATATATGCTATCATAGCTTCTTCTATTGTATTGTAACACTGTAAGAGTGAGGATCTGGATCAGCATACACTATACCCGTATTTATATACTTATTTCAATATATATTCTATTACAATTCATATATATATTCATGTATATTCTATTACATTCAATATATTTTCTATTACAAACTCATCCACTTGTTCCTCTATCAGACAACCTCAACAAGTATTATCTCAAACTTTCAAGCTTATTCTCATATATGAGCTATTAGGAAGCAACATTGATCAACTTTGTTAATTGAAAAGTATAAAAAAGTCATATTCCTACGGTTAAAAGCCTTCTGAGAATTGAATATTAATCGTGCATTTATATAATGAAACTAAAAATCTATTTTAATATGTCAAAGATAGCAATTTTGTCGTTTCTTCCGCATGCTGTTAAACACTTTTTCTTTTGGTGAAGGTTTCCCGATAAGAGGAAGCGATTATCGGAACAAGATCATCCTATTATCGAATTTAAAGATCTATATTTGACTCGCTCGAGGATGAACGCGGAGATGAACGTTTAAAAAATCGAACTCGTCTCAAGTGGCCGAAGTGTTGCCAGCTTCTCTTCGATCACCAACGACGAAGCATTTACGTCAAAGACTGTATGACGTCATCCAATGAGCTAGAATGTCAGTTAAAAACGTTAAATATTTAATATATTTTTTGTCTGCAAATTCATTTGTTAAAAATCACTTATCTTCAAAGAAAAGAAAGATCGGTGTTGAAATGTTTTGCGTTCTAAAACCTTTCCTTTACAGAGAAAACATAGAGCTGCCCTTTTATATCGGTCGTTTTCAATCTTACCACAAAGCTGTCTACGAAGAATTTCGTAGAAGAAATTTTAAGATTACACGTACTTTCTATTCCCTCGAATGATGATTAAAAGTATAAGTGCCTTAATTATTTTCACAATTAGAAATTTTTCATTTTATAGTGGCAAATGACAATACTTATCAAAGTAAAGATAAATTTCATTCTACCACAGTTTTCCTATTTTCATTTATATTGAAAGTTATACCTTGCACCTCCTTATAGAAATATATTTTCAATAAAATTTTATAAATTAGACATTATCTGTCTTCTAAACGTAGGATGACAGGTTCTTACAAAGTAATTATATGAAAAAAGTGTCTGTAAAACCAATGATATCTATCGATTATTAAAATCAACAAACAAAGATTTGTCATTGATGTCGATGGTTGAGTACTGACTACGTTTCGTCGTGATATCACACTTTGAGAAATACCTGTTCATAAGACATTGTAACTGTGACACGTACTTCTAATTATAAGAAAAAAACTCGTTCTATGAGAATACCATAATATCTGCTATCTCCGAAAATATAAAGTTTGTCTTCACCTATAAATAGACAACTGGTACTTAGTGGATTAAGCATCGTGTTTTCAGCTATCCGGTCAATAGATCTCTTATGTAATTCATTCTGTTTTCACGATCGTACCATTTTTCTCTTTTAATTATGCACTGCTCAAGTATATCAACCGCGTTGTAATTAATAAATCAAGTATCATTGGAGTCTCTTTAATTGTCAAGCTTTGAATTAACAAGGGTCAATTTCGTAATATTTCCCTGGAATATTAAGGCATGATCTCATTCTACGGCCGAAGCTCGATCTTAAGGAAAGTAATGAATACATATCCTAACGTCCCACGAACGCGAAATCGCTTCTGTCAGTCGACAGCATAAAATGAATATGTATATACTTCTTCGTGTAAGACGTACGTTTTCGTATATAACTTCATTTCATCTTTATATCAAAGGTAGCATCTCAAAATCTGCCAAATGTTTAGAGATTACACGATACCGATGAACGAAACAATGAACATTATTATATCAGAAAGAGCTTTCACCTTTTAATCAATTACAGTTTTATCGAATTGGTGAACAATAATCCAGATGTATATTTATAGATGAATGGACAAATCATCACAAGGTAAACACCAGTAGCAGTGTCTCGTTCGTGTTCCGTTAGATCTAACAACAACACTACGAACGTAGCTCATGCCGAAATCAAGCCTCGAGTTTGAAAATTGAACGATCATTGAAATAACGATTGACACAACGACGATCAAAAAGGCGATCATTGATGTAACGACGATCGATCGATGTTACGATATTCAACGAAGCAAATATTATCGATGAACGTTGACACACAGCATGGTCAAAGGAGATTAGAGAGAATGGGTTGGAAGATCCTGCGGTCGAGTGTAAGTACACGATGACACACGTCGTGTCATCGGTAGTGTTTTTGCGATGTCAGCTGAGGTACTCTTGGCCGAGGCACATCGAGAAGTACGGTCGGATGTGGAGGGACACCGGTCGGGCTTAGCTTGCCGTTGGAGAAGCGTTTCGAGGCAGCTGGAGACGATGCACGATAAGCACGCCCGTTCCTCTTTCTTCTGACCTCACGCCGTTTTTCATCCCCTCCCTCACCCCGCCGAGCCGAAACTCTACCCCACCGACTGCCTGTCTATTATTTTCGACCGATTGCCAATTGTCGTGCAACTGCCGACGTAGCTGCTCCTGCTGGAGAATTCTGGTTCGCCGGAGAAAGGTAACAGGACTCCTGGAACTATCGCTGCCACTCGATCCTCCAATTTTCGCTCTTCGTAGCTCAATCTTCTATCTTCTTTCCTCTCTCTCTCTCTCTCTTTGATTTCATTCGATGACGTACCCGAAGTGGATTTTAGAAGAGATAGTGGCTATACAGTGGCTACAGAAAGTACCTTTTCACCATTATATTTTTTATATATTTTAACATTTACATACTAATTGATTAAACCGTCTACCAAATTTCGTATCGATAGTACTCTTATGACTACAAAAATTTATGCATTACGAAAGTATACAGAACTCGATAAAAAATAATCCTTCGCGAAAGAAACGTATATGTAAATATTTTTTGTAGCTACTGCATTTTTAAGAAAATAGGTCTTTCGATGATGGCGTATGGGTACAATTATTGGGCGTGTGATGTAGATAACGTTATAAGATTGCATGGTTGATACGAAGTATCATAATCGCTTTGTTTCGTTCTATGTGTAATATGTTGAATATTCTGTTGATTTGTTCCCTACGGGACTACTTTGCGACTATATCTCAATCTGTATACAGAACATGCTTTCTTTGCCAAAATTGAGGTACTATAAGTAATTGTTGACACTGAAATACAAGATTGATCGTGGTAATTTACTAGAGAATTATGGCATAGCAATTATCGGAACTACTTAAAGGAAGACATTTCGGAGAAAAGCAATAATTGATCGACGATCGAATTAATAATCGGCGGTGGCCGATGACGCGCAAGATCACCCCGTTTTCTCGAGATTTCGAGGTCGATCACGTCCTCGTCCCAGAAACCCAGGGATGAGGATGCACTCTCCGTTTATCCCACGGAAAATGGCATACTCGGCTACTTGAATTAATTATTTCGGTGCGTCAAACATTTGACATTTTTTTAAGTGCTTACGCTTGTGAGCTTACATAATCAACAGAAACAATCTCGTAATAGTGATTCAAGTTTTTTCTATCATAATCTGTCTGTACTTAAATCTTCCATGTTTGTTGGTTATGCTATTATTTTTCATGTATTTTATTTTCCGTTTAAGCATATCAAAATATATTTTTGTCAAATTTATATTTCAGAATGAAATAGTAAATGTCCTACCAATCATGCAAAACGATAAAAATGATAAAAATTGAGATGACGCGCTAAATTTTTTTAACCATTTTTCATTACCTGTAACCATGTTCTCGAATGTCTTCGCAATATAAGCTTCCTGAAAAAACGTGTTTCAAAAATGGAAAGTTCGTGCTTGTCGTAAGTTCGATAAAGAAAAAAGAAATGCTTGATAATAGTAAATGCTTTAATACATACTTATCTTAAATAAAGTATTCGTATCTGAAATTGAACGAGAGCACTTAGTATAAAGACCTGGAAATAGTGACACGAAATAAACAGACAATAAAAGTCCAAGCACACGACAACCCTATTCAGACTTAAGGTTTTATAAAACACAATTTGCGCCCAATACAATCAGTTCATCCGACAAATTTATCGTGAAATTTCGATAATATTAACATCTTAGAAAAAATAACAGAAATAAAAAGAATCCACACTTCCTTCTCTTCTGTGTTCATTTTTAACCATTTTTAACCATTTTTAACTAGATTCGATTTAGATTCGATCTTTTGAATGTGCTTGTACAATTAGGAAAAAGATCGATGAATTTGTAAAAATTATCCTCGTACAAATAATCTCACGTGTTTGATTAAGCAGCCTACTCCTCTCTGAAACGAAATTACGAATGTTTGTCCATGACATTCATTCTTCTTCCACTATTTCTGTCTCATTGCAACGAACCATCTCAGTTCGCTATACCGAAAGATAAATATTTCCACGAACATCGAGTGTGATTGTGTCTTACGCAATTGTACCATTAAAAAAGTGTACGTGACCCTTCCAGATTTGAAAAACCTGATCAACATCGATACATCGAGGGAGTATCGTTAAAAAATTCCAGCATAATTGCGAGTGCTTATATATTTGTAGGAAATTTAAAGATAAAAAAATACACACAATATTACAAAAATGTATAAAATATTCAAAGTAAAGTATTCGTTATGATATAATAACTTTTTTATAATATTACTTTCCATTTCTTTAGTTACGTTCGTGTATTATATAAACATCTGCCCTCTAATAGTTAGATAAATGAAATTCTCCTTGCGTATAATGGACTCAATATGAAATTTATGCTGAAAAGCAAACAAAAAGATAACAGTACAATAGGTTACTATACGTATGATAGTCTGATGATCCGATATACTGAACAAATCTCAGGTGAAGATTCATGTCTGGAAGAATCGATAGACAAATTATAACTTGCAGCGACGGTGCTAACAAACATTTATGTTATCATACAAAGAAATGCATATATTGTATTCTTAAATGTGTAAAACCAAAAAATTGACCGTCTAAGTGAAGATCTCCATTTTCTTCTTGACTTTATCTTTGTACTCTGCAAGCGTATTGCTATTATTAATTTGGTAACTCGTGTGTATTGAACGCTTTCTCCAAAAATCGGCATTCGTACCATCAAAAGACATGGAAATGCACGTTGATTTTAAACGATTCAAAATCTTAATTTTTGCTTCAAGTATTTAAAGACATTGATTTACAAGGAGAGGCAATTCGTCGATTGGTAGTACGAAAGTTAAAAGCATACAGTGAATCTATTGAATTTCATACATACACATATCTGCTTGAGATTTAATCCTTGTAACTTACGACACGCTGAATCGAAGTATTCGCTTAATAAACTTACTTTATCACGGCGCAGCGTTATAAACGATCGTTAGCATTACGTTTGTGGAAACACAGAAGTATCAATTACCTCGTGATATACAGTATGGACCGAATGTATAATGGAATAAGAAAGAAGGAATGTTTTTAATAAAATCTATTGAATATGGTAATATTTGAGGAAAATTATCTCCCAAAATCGTAAGTTAAGTTGAATTTTTGTTAAATTTCAAAGTTTAAAAATCAATTCTATAAACAGTACTATTATCGACTGGAAGATTTCCTTTCGTTTTTCACGAGAGACACAATCTTATCCTTTGGACTCCATTGCCGTTTCTCAGTCCATTCTGTATAGCTTTTTTGAAACTTCCAATAAATTTCTGCTAAACACAAAACATTTTTCGATCGTTGGCACTTTTTAGAGGTAACATTAAAGAAATGCGGAATGGAATCAGGCCAAGAAACGCATACCATTTTCTTTGCGACCTCTCGAAATGCAATCAGTTGATAAAAATTAAATGAGAAAATCGCTAAAAAAGAAAAGTGAACGGAACATGTATTAAATTTCGAAGAAATCATTGGTGGACATGCTACGGCAAAATAGCTGTTCACCGTTCTCTTCATCGGATAAAAGCCACGCTGCAAGCAAAGTCGAGAAGCATTCGAGAATTTCAAACTCGTTCCTTCATGCGTTTATATGCCACTAAGAAAAGTCCGATAACATTCGATAGACGGATAAGTTAGAACAAAAACGTTGAACAGAATGCGTGGAATATTCAAACACGTTCCGTTTTGTTTCGCTAAAACGTTAATGCTTCAAACCTTCGTTCGTTAACACAAGTCTTAAAAATCCTCGCGATCTCACGTAAAAGTTTTATAAAAATAATTATTGTCCTCGTAAGTTTTAATTTCTCGTGTCTAATTAGCGAAGATCTCTCGGAATTTCTGCTCGATACGTCCAATTAAAGAAGCAAAAAGAAGAATATCGACTCGAAAGCTACAGGATCTGTGAATCTCGCGTAATAGGTCAGTCGCAGAAAGCCTATGAATGGGAACTTATATGAGAAACGGCTGCACTTACTTATATAGCTCTCTTAAAGCTCTCTATTAGATTAACACGTTCAGTATCCGAGATTTAAATTGACTGAAACTAGCCCTTGCGTCAGAAATATGGATCGTTCAGAAGACACGTTGGTCAATTCCATAAATCGAAAAGTGATGGTATTACAAATATGCATTATTTGTTTCTCGGGAATTAAATAATATGCGCGTACTTATGTAACGATATTGAGAAAGTAACAAAAAATAGAGTTAATTAATTTGGTTTCTCAGATTCATATATTATTTGAAATCTCATACATCCTTGTATATGGCGTATATTATGACTTATTGTTAACGAATTATGAACGTGTTAATCGTTAGTAAACTGCGGATATTTATGCATTTATGAGAAATATGAATTATGTAAAAATGTACAAGAACGTGCACAAATGCAAATTCTAAAAAAATCAAAAGTATAATGCATATTGTTGCATTTAGAAAATAGAACATTATTTCATTCGAGTTGAAATTGTTTGTCTGTATCTGTAAAGACATGAATCTGCATAAAGATCCGCGGCCTAATCGTTAGCTGTTAGCTATAGATTTCGATCGGCCGATCTCTTGACAGAACGTTCATGCGACCCGTTCATTAATATGCAACGCGTTGCACTGCATATACGATATTAGACAATATAATTTAATGACTGTCATTGTGTGACTTGCTAATGTGCATCGCGTATCGGAGCTTGCGAACTCGCTTATGATCCCTATAAAAATGAATCTCTCAACGACATGAGACGACGTTTTAGAAAGTAAAAGGTAGAAAAATATATTGCATACGCCGCTTTACCCGTTTCTCTGTGATCTCGTGCCGCGTGCAGATGTGTCCTTGGAAAGCTTTCATTCTGCGTCCTCTGTATTCTTCTATTCTTCACCTCTGACACTTCGTTCACCCACCGCGGATACACGCTGAGCTTTGTAGAAACTTACGGTAAAAGGGGAATGCGAATTTTTTAACAGTCTCTACGAAGCTTTCTACGTTCTCTTATCGTGTTTTTCTCGTCACATCGTTCAATCCGTCGAGTTTTCAACGTTTTACACGACGCTCTTTCACGTTATACTGACTCTGAAATATCGATGGACCCCTTTCGCTTACGCACCGCTTCCGGAGATTCTATGTTCTATTTGTACTTTACAGTTTACACTAACACTAGCGATCGAACATTCTTCGATTATATTTTATTCTTTAACGATGCTAATTTATACTGAAACCACATAAATAAAAACAAAGCGGTGGATAGAAGTGGATTACTATTCGTGTATGATAAAAATAACTGTAGATTGCTAAATAGAAATCGTGCCCTTTTGGTATATAATTTTGCCAGCATTGCTCCTTAGTTTGTCGAATTTGGAAGTATAAAGTGGTATAAGATGCACTGATCTTGGCACAGTATCCTGGGATAAGACACCAGTGCTGATAGATTATTCTAGTATAAAATATGTTATTGCTTATTATTACACAGTAGACAGCAAACGGAAACGAAAATCTGCAACTTTCGATTCAACTAGCCGCATCGACGATAAAAGTTATTTACCAAAAGGATACAATTTACAGCAATAATTGTATAATTTGCAGATATTAATTTCCGGATTATTAACTTCCAGATATTAATGCAAGAAATGAAACTATTCTTTTTCTAGATCACACATTTCTATAACCAATGAGAAAACTCAAAACAAAGAATAGGGGGTCCATCGCGCTGCAACACGGTAATAAACTCTTCCCAACAGACAGAGCACCACTTTCATTCTACGCGACTACGACACATTCGAATAAAAAACCTCGCTTATTAAATAAACTCCTTCCACTGTTGCTTCTTCGCAAAACTTCGCCTCGGTCCTTTTCTCTTTGCCTTTCGAACCATTCTAAAATTTGAATCTTTTCGTTAAACGTCACGCTTGCAGTAAAAGCAACACTCGAAGGGTCATCGTGGCTGATCAACTTCGTGTACATTGCTTTCTCGAGTCCGGAAGATGCAGATCGCGAGCACGATACCTGAATAATTTATTCCTTTACTGTTATATCTTTTCTTTTTTTCACGAACCTGAAAAGAAGCGGCCACCGAATCGTTTTGTTGTCGAATAATCGACCAAAACACCGAAAGAGGAGGAGAGATTCGCTTTCGCTATCACACTCTCATCGTTTTCGTGCAGCGTTCGATCTTGTCGTTCTTTCAGAACCAAGGAAACCCTTGTGTCCTGTCAGAACGAATTCTGAAAACGTTACACAGTGATTCTTTCCGTTTTCCTTGTCCTTTTTTTTGCCGTTTCTTCGTTTTCTTCGACTGTCTTTTCTCTATCTTTCAAACGTGCTGCACATTTACAAACGCGCTCTCGATTTGGACTTTTACACGACTTTTACAGATAGATCGATGTAAAAAAAGGGAATGGTTTCAAAAGAATCGAAGGAAATCGACAGATAGAGAAAGATACACGGCTCTTTCGTTTCTGGCCGTTCGCACGATACAGCATTCTCCGCATTCTTTCGCATAAAAGCAACTCGATCATTCGTGTATAAACTGATCTTGTTTGTACAAATGTGTGACTACACTCTGTTTTCTTGGTTCCTTATCTTTTTTTTGCTTTTTTTTCCCACTGTTCAACAATTTTTCTCGGTGTTTTTTCTTTTCTTTTTTCCTTTTTTATAAAATGTCGCGGTTTCCTTTGCTTTTTTTTGTTACTTCCTCTTTTAAATATTCGTACTAAAAATTGGTCATCGAACGATACGAGAGGCAGTCATTGGATCTTCTCTTCTTCTCCATACAAAATCTTCAAATGTAACAAGAAAATCGAACAAAACTGACAAGTAGTTGAAAATTAAAGCAAGAGAAAAATTTGTATAAACATTCACGAGGTTACTATCAATCCTCAAAATGATCCGAGAAAGAAACGAGAGGAACCTCTTTGTAATAGAAAAAAATGCGCCATGACTGCAACTCGTATAGTGGCATGAAATTAAAAGATTTGAACGATAACCGTAACACGTCCCAATACCCTCTCATTTGGCGCGTAGAAAGGCTAAAATTGTTATCAATAAAAGAAGAAATGCATTGATTAAAAGATCAAAGAACATTTTTCAAGCTCCGTAATAAGCAGCAAATCTCGTTATACATGTATAATGATAACAATCGAATCTCGCGCTTACACTTAAAGAATATAAAATGCAATTGTATCCTTTTTTTTTTGTTTGCTTTACCACTGGAAGTAGAATATTTTTTTCTTTTTTTGCTTACATTCGTCATTCGGTGGTTACCAAAAGCTACGTAATATACGAAGATACGATTAAAAACGGTCGGTTATCATACGTAATTATCCTTATGATATAAAACTTTCAAAAAAGGAAAGAAAAGAAAGATTCAGCGATTTTATATCACCTCGCATATTTTTTTTTTTTTGCTTTTTCTTTTTTTTCTCTTAGTGTTCTAGAACAGCATGTGCTATTCAAGAACGAACAAAAATAACGCTGTTCGCTCCTATGCCACTGAATTTTGTACAATCTTATATGATGCACTGACCGAAGCGTTTCATGGCCGGAAAGAAGAAACAAATTTATTCGACTCCGTTTATCACTTTCCTTTCGACTTCTACGCATATCTAATATTGTACGAAAATAGAATACTTCACGCGTTGCAAAATTGATATCGTGTCTCGTGTAAGCAGACTTTTCTTCTACACCTGGGATTCTCAAATTGTCATAATTTCCAGCACGGTTGCAGGATATTTTTACAGAAAATTGTTCACCACTGAAATTATTTTCGTAGGAAATTTTGTCATCACAATTTTCAGCATTTATTTATTTCAGTATCATTCTGAGTTTTATATGACTATAACACTGAGTTTTTTTTATAAATAAATGAAGTGATCTTAAAATGCCTTTTTATACGAATGTAACGAAGGGTCGCAGATATTTGAATTATTATAAAGAAGAATAATAACTCGCGACAGTTTGGGAAACCCCGTTGTAAGTCTTTCGCATAGTGCTCATCTTTTTCTTTAACCCACTCGATAACAGTCTCAATTATTTATTATATAAAATAAAATTAGCCTGAAGGAAATGTTGTCCTTCATCGAAACAGAAAGCGTACTGATCAATGTAATGGATACATTGTTTTAATTATCATGGTCTGTTCTTTACCAGTAAACATGTTAACAAATTCTATAATCAATTAACTCGAATTGACAAATCTATCAGATCAATTAAAAGTTCGTACAAGATACGTATCTATATAAAACCCCGTGGAATATTTTCACGATAATCGCTTGAACCTTTCCTGATATCTTTGAACATAGATGAGTACTTCTGTTCCAATCTAACGGTACCAGTCGACAAATTAATCCATTAAGAAGATAGAAATATTCGAAAAACCCAATTTTAATGAGAAAGCGATTAACGTATATAAGTAAAAATCTAAACCCTAGTTGCATCTTATCTAAGTGTTAAAAATTATCCTCAAAACAATTTCCCCGAAGTTTCTTCTTTCCAAACGAACGTCTCGGTCGACTCGCGTTTTCTTTATAGTCCCTCCAAGAAAGTTCGAGGTAAAAAGAAATTTGGTTATCACGCGAGTGTCGCGTGCAGATTTTTTGGGAGAGGGAGGAGAAAGCTCACAGAAATGGCACAGCGGTATACTTCCTTTTGTTGTTTCTTTAGTTATCCTTTTCCTTTTTATCTCCGCAAATCCTCGGCTTGTTTGAGCAGAAAATCGGAATTACTTGCAGTGGCACAGAGCCAGTAACGATTCTCGTACGATTTATCTGAGACAGCGCAACCATTTCGGTAACAGGGCTGCGCATCTCAAATAATCTCAAATGGATCCGCTACTATCACCAGGAAAGACCATCATGTTTTCAGCACCATAGGAAGGTGTTGGCGAACCCCTTGCATCCAGGGAAGCTCTGCTTGCCGAACTAAAGCTACTCGAACTTAGGTCCTCGTAACTGGCAACCGATTGGCTACCACCTGCAACAGATAAAACCAGTTTTTCTTTTTCACGTCTTCATATCTATTGATTTTACGGCCATACATTTACTGATTTATATGTTTCGCCTACACATTCATTTTTATCATTCTAAAATATTCAATCAACGTGTTAAAGAATGTTAGAGTTGTATTTCCTACATAATGGAAGATCTCAATTTGTTAAACAAGAAACAATAAGAAAATTCGTAATTATCATTTTATTAAAATCAATTTTCTGAGATCTATTTTCGTAATCGTAGTTCTATCGTTTATTCGTTAGTGGATTTTTACTTACTAGAATTCAAATTTTATCTCAAGTAATATCACGATTAACGTGTATTTTGTACATACTTGCTTTAGATAACTAATCGACACACACACACACAGTGTGTTCACATTCAAAATTGAATTACGGATTCTCGAATTTCTTCTTATCAGTGGTGACACAAAAATCAGGAAAGACAAAATTGTTGTATGCTGAAAAGCGGGAAGCTTCCCAAAATGAAGCAGACTAAGCCTGAGTGCGACGCTAATATTTTTATTTCTGTCGTATTCTTCTGTGCTCTCCCCTATTATAAATCTATTAATATCGAATTGCTCCTTTTCGTAAATAAAGATTCTGCGTATCAGTTTATCTTTGTTATACTTCTCTTTTTGTTCACAATTATCTTTAAAAGCAATTACATACATACATATATATATATATATATATATGTATATATATATGCATGTGTATCGTGCTCTTTACATTACAATAAATCTTTTCCCCGGGCATTCGAATTTCAACCTCAACTATTCGGCTGTCAACAACGAATGAAAACGATAGCATCGAATTTTTCGTTTTTTTTCCTCATTCCTTCTTTTTTACATTCCCACATACGATCCGTGTATTCTCGACGACGAAACTGACTGTTAGATTCAGTTAGGTAAAAATATATAATAAAATGGCTAGACGCATTAAATACGCAATAGATACAATTCAATCATATAATTTCTCTTTAGCGTGAACATTCGTCTAAATCGCTATTGATCGTCTAATGGATCGTAGGATATTTAGAACAGGTTGAAACATTAATCACTGTTATCATGATTAATTCCAAAACTACCAGAATGATCAAAATTAGCAATTCGTATTCTTTTTATAGAAATTTTGTAAATTCGTTAGCGTGCCTCTTTGTTTCCTCTTTGACACAATGACTTTATATTTTAGTCTTAGGTAGTTCTGGTGTTGATCTCTATCGTTTATTGTGCTCTGTAATATAGCGATCTATTGAAATGGGATATAATTTTATGAGGAAGAGCAGATTTACATGTGACTTAATGCAAACTAGTTTCTAGCATGTTTCGCGTCTTATTTTATTATCTTAAATTTTCATAAATATTTGCGCAGTGATCAATGTCCTGTCCTATGTCGCAGAAAAATTTCCCTCTTTTCTTTACGATTCCTCTAGCAACAAAGTAAATACATTCGTGACAGAAATTTACAAATTTTCTACGAACATTGGGCATTAACTTTAAATTATCACACAACGTTCGAATCTCTTATTGTTAGTCGTTTGTCATTCGCAAAACACAGGTTTCTCAATCACATAAAACTCGCTTGATAAATCTAATTCGCAAGTTATAACGGAAATAATATCCGAATACATGTAATCCAGTAATTATCTGAAGATTCATCACACGTGATCGTAATGCAAGAACCACACAGTATCTACGCGGATGCTCGTTTTTCTCGCGAAAGGTTATTAAACTAAGTACTTCGTCGAAGCTGCTTAATCTTCTAACGACCGGAGAATAATTACGACGTGTCGTGTTTGGGGCCTCTTAAAATGATAAATTAATAGTACCACTTGTTTCTGATTTGTTCTCTGATTGGCAGTTGTTGCAGAGCATCACCGGGTATGACTTTCTGTTTTTAACCCATAGAATCGACAAAACGATGACGAAAATCGATAGCACATTAACACAAACACGATATTACAATCCATACGTACACATACATCGAGTATAATAATTACATTCTTCATTGTTCGTATGATAAAGAAAGCTACGCGTAAAACGCATTTCGCTAAAACAATTACTAAATAATTATATTTTCTCGTTATATTGTTATGTATTTATAAATCGTCAATTATTACTCTAAATAATTGGTAATATTATTATCAACGCATTGACTGCCGAATAGCTACATTTTGTACGTGTTAGCTTTATTAAAAACTAAGATTCTTTAATCTGTTTACAATTCATTTAATACAACCGTCCCTCAATTTACACGGAGTATCCGTTCAATGTGCATTCATTTTCACGTAAATTCAAAATCGCGTAAATAAAGTCTATCAGTACAAAAGAAAAAATATATACACGTATGATGACTAGCACAACGTAATGTACTTTTATTCTTATCTCATACAGCACTGACGCGTTTCAACAAAATAAGTTACACTTGTTACTTTTCAAACTTCTAGGAAAATATATTTTCTGGCCGCGTTGAGATCGCGCATAAAAACTACCGCGTAAATTACGCTATAATCTTTCGCGTAAAAAGAAGCTCGCGTGAATTAAGGGACGGTTGTGCTTTATATTGTACCATTGAATAATTATCGAAGATTTTCCCAATATAACTGTTTATTTCATCTAAACGCTTTAATTAATTCCAACATGGCCAATAACAATCAATGATGATTAGAAGGTCAGTGACAACTATAGACCTTCATAGCAGTCAACGTGTTGATCACGCATAGACCTATATAACGTATAAAATACACAATCCTCGAAGCTATCTACGGTCCACGCGACTCTCACCGGCGTTTAGAGGATTAAATCGCCGAAATAAATACACTACTATCATCTTTTTTCGTCGAAAGAAATATGGGATAAAAGTGAGTGGTTGAGGTAGCGAAAATAAAGGAGAGAGAGATAGAGAGAGAGAGAGAGACGTGTGTTATACTGTAATATGAAGAAAAGGAAGTTGCAAAAAAAATTTTACAATTTGCTGTTAACTTTTAATTATTTAACTTTTTAATTTAATTAATTGTTAATTTTGCTTTTTTTTCTTTCGAAAAATTAATTCTTTTGCTCGAAGCAGAGCAATACACTTGTGTCTGCTATACACTTTATGCAAAAAAGAGTCACGCGTTCTACCCAGAAATACAACGTTCCGTATTTTGTTAGGTACTATGTGTATAATTCGTCGGTTTTTTCTTTTTCGCATCAAGTTGTGAGTATTTATAATAAATTCGATGCATCCACTTAAATAGTTTCGTATTTTTTCGTCCGTTACGAACGATTTCTGTGGAAATTGAAGGAGGGATAGAGGATTCAAGGATTTGCAGACAATTGGTACCTATGTTTATTCGATAAAGGGACGAATATGCTTTCGCTTGAATTATACGTGTAACTTTGCATTCTAACGAAACCTCTATAATACAAAATAAAAGTATTCTGGTGGTATGCACCATTATTGAAATCTCTGCGTTTTTTAATACCAACGAATGCCCTCGATGACACTGCATTTGCTACGTCGAGAGAAGCACAAACTCTTTTAGTTATCGAACAGTTTAGTAATCCATTTAATACTTCATAATACAGAATCATTGTTCTCGTTTTATGAGAAAAATGACATTTATGGCTCGCCTTTGATTATTTTAAAAGGTTCAACTACGAACTACGTACCTAGAAATTTAAATTACTAATAAAACAACTTTTGAAATATTATCACGTGCGTCGCATGAATTTATATATTACTAAAATATTCCTAATAGATATTAGGTTGACTTTTGATTAAAAAATAAATTTTAATATTAGTTATTTCATAACTAGCAACCAGCTATGTTTACTGTATTAGTCACTATAAAGAAATGCAAAACGAAACATTCAACCTACAGATATTTTCTTCAATAAACGTGAAAACAAATAAAACGAAAAATATTCTACTTTCGATATATAATAAAAATCTATCACCAAGTTAGTAAATTATATTATATATTCACCGAGTAATTTATATTGAACACATAAAACGCGTTTAAAGACAAAATTCTTCCTAATATCAGCCAAGATTATTTATTTTTGTATTATTCACAGAATAATAGAATGATCTTATTAAAATTAATTTTTTATAATTATATATACCTATGGCAGAAATCATCATGTTATTAGTATATCTTGATAAAAAAATGATTTATAAGTTACCCTAAACTCTACAGATTTTCACTTGAGACAGATGTAATATTTATATTCTGATATTTAATACTTCATTATGAGATTAGTATTTTTTCTATAAATTATATTTCTATAGAATCGCGATAATTCTATAAATATATTGATTAAGAAGAAAATACTAGAATGCACATATCCACAAGATTATTCCACAAAAATGATTGTTAGCACAAAAAGTTAAAAATGTAACAAAAAACGTCACATAAATTAAATGAAGGAAACCTACTCACATCAAGAAATATCAAAATTTATATGACTATATCTCTATATTCAAAGAGCATTATTACTTTATTAAATATTGATGTAATAGCAAAATATAACACTCAAAAGATTGTACTTTAAAAAAGACCTCAAACGCTATACATATGACAAAACATTAGCACTCTCATGATAAGTATGATTGATTTTTAAATTAATACATGAATATGAGTCAAGAATATCAGAAACAAAGAGTAGTATGATGTATCAATGCTGATTAGTACAAATCCCTTATTAAAAACTAATTTTTATTTTTTTTAATACCATATTTGTTATCGGCAGTCAACATTATGATTTTGTAAGTGAAGATCATAAATTTAAAAGAAACTCACGATTTTATTATACGTCTATAATTACTGCATTTAGTAACGTAAATGAATAAAAAACAGACAGTAAAAAGTAATATATGTTGAAATAATTCTCACTTCTAGGAAGACTCTACATCTTTCTTTTGTATACCCGTTACCTGAACACCACCGTTACAAAGGAAATAGAATTTAGTAAAGCAAAAAAAAAAAAAAAATAAAAAAAAACAATATTATTATGCCCTTGAATGTAAATAATGAGCTATAAATAGATTTTTATTGCTGTCTCTTGTAACTTTCAGTTAGAGTTACACACCAAGCTTAATTTTTTTGTAAATTTTGTAAATGTATCAACGTGCTCTCTATCACCTTCAATTGTGATGTAATTATTAAAATTGTAATGTACTTATATTTATAACCTCGACAATACGTAATAACAGAGAATACGATTAATTTAAATCTAAAAAAAACAAAAACAAACAGCATCATAGCAGATGTTTCTGCAAAACTAACTACTGGTCAACCTCATCGTACAAAATTTTATTTACTCCTTCGATTCTTGCTTTCCTTCAAGACCACATGGATTGGAAAAAATATAAAAAAAGAACGAAGCAAGGAAAATGTTAACAAAAATAACTCATCGCACCAAGAATAGCGTACACGTGATAAATAATTACTCTACGTTACTGCTAATGATTGCCCCAACTCGGATTAATAAATACATTCCATCGTTTTTACATACTACACTCGTAAAGAAAACTTCTTCCTTCGGTAAAGGAATTGAAGAAATCGTCGTTAAAATTCTAATAAAAATAAGCTTGAAGAACGATATCATCGTTAAAAGCATTGCACCTACTTTTCGACATTTTTCTTCGTTGTTTCTTTATGAAAAAAAAAGAAAGGTGGAAAATATGATGAGACATCGTTTCCCCCGACGTAGCAGCGAATAGATACAGTGAATCACGAAACATAATCACAGCATTTACGAGGACGAAAGTGATGATTAGAAGCTTTGTACTAAATCTCACGGCTAAATCCTCGAAAAGAGACCTTGTTCGTTCCACCGAAAAGATCTCATCGTTTTCCATTTGTACTAGCAACAAACTCTAACGAGTTAGAAGTTATATGTATATTTATATATATTTATATCTATATAAACGAACAATCGATTTGTTGCTCGACACATGATTCTCTATTAAACACAAGAGTGGTTTCAACCGATCGGTGATCAAAATGTTCAACAAAAGGCAAAAGAACACAAAAGGAAGGAAGAAAGAAGAGATATCAGAGATTTTAGCCAAACCCTCTGAAAGAAAACTTATAAATAGAACATGATTACTTGTAGAAAAAAAACAGGAAAACGTACAGAAAAGAATTGGGCTAAGTAATAGAATCGAAGATCTTGGTCAAAAACTTCCCGATTTTCTTTGATCGTTGGTACAATCAGAAAGCGGTAATTCTGCATGAAAAAATAAGCCAAGAAGATAGACTAAAATTTTGCTCGAACTCTAAAACAATCATATATTTTGATTGTATGATACTTTTAATTTCTTCGTAATACATAATGAATTTAATATTGCTCCATAGATAAAAATCAAGCGAAGGTTAACCCAGATATACCAGGCAAATATTTTAAGTCAATTTTCTCGGAAACAAAGTCCCATCTTCGTGTAGAATTAACCCTTTGCCGATTATACCACCAAAAAACTACAAAATACCTTATATGAAATGAGAACCTCTTCTCCGTGAAAGTATTAAATAGAACATAGAAATGATAACGACATTTCTCGATTCGCGTAATACAACTGTACAGTGCTATTGTGTATTTGTTAAAATTGTTCTAAGATACCTATTTTCACTAAGGATCCGCGATACTAACATCTTCTTCGTAAAACTAAACGAACAATTCTGCAGCATAAGGTATTAGTCACGAAATTACATGTCATTTGGATTATTAAAGTGCTGAAAATAAAACTATAGTCCCCACACTACTAACGTTTCCGCTTATGCAACTAATCGATTACAACCCATCTTTGGCTCTTCAGGAATTCTTTATCCTTTTTTTTCCAAGATTACCTAGCAACACCTAATTCGCGGTTACGGGTTTAAAGAGAGTAGTTATCTGTGATGAATCGTGTCAAAAATATATATATGCTATTTTGTCGTTCGTGTGTTCTAACACCTACGCAGAAATTGTATCGAAAAGATATCGAGGTAAGAGATTGTAGCAAGAACCTCGAGTATTTACAATCTCGAAAAGTTTCTGAAGCCACTGACATCTACCACACGATAAACGTAGTAATCTGGAGAATTGAATCAATGGGATGAATTTATCTGTTGCGTCCTTAGTGAACGGAAACTATTAAGATATTAAATATTATAAATTCGAAAGCTTTTGAGGAGAACCAAGAACGTGCGTACGTAACCAGGTACGACAAATGAAAAGATTATCTAGCATACTGGAACTGAGATTCTGGATCGATATGACATACATACCGAATCCCGTTTCCCTTTTCAAACTCTTGCTCGTATACAATGCAAGAATTATTACGCTCGTACTTTACGCACATCGATATTACATGACAAACCCTTGCTCGTATACAATGCAAGAATTATTACTCTCGTACTTTACGCACATCGATATTACACGACAAACATCCAATCATTATATGAATTATGGATTTATACCATCGATAATCTTCACAATAAAATATGCAGTGAATGTTCACTTGCTTCGCACGATTTGTATCACAAATCAACTAAAATCCTTTGGATTCAAAAACAAATATTTTTGCAAAATAGTCGAATTTTTATACGTAGATGCGCATATATGTATAACGCAATGTAATACAATTTAGGTATACTTTATATAACACTTATTTTATACGTTTCATTCTACCGATACCGTTTCTAAACTACGCGTTATCAACGAATTTCTTTCATTCAGAAAAAAAAGTTTCTACGAATATCAACCAAAGACCATTTCCTCGTTCGGATATACGACGGTCGATATAATAATCGACAAAAACGAAGAACAACGATTTTTCAGTTAATTTTATCCAAGTTTGAACACCACTTAGCGAAACTCGATCTTTTACTATATTAGAAATAGATATCTCACTTCGCAATATACAGGGCTGTTGCATAAACAAATCGTTAAAATTCCCGGAGAACTCGGAACAGCCAAAGGGAAGTTTTCATTCGTTAAACGCGATTAATCGGTTCGAACAAATTTCCTCTGGATCCGTGAAAATATATTACGGATGGCTTTCATGGAAAGCATGTCTCGACGGCGGATATAAAAAATAGAGACGAGCGCGACGATCTCGATCGGACACATTTTTGTATGGAGGCGGATGCGAGTAGCTTTGTGCTAAACCGAAACGTATATTGTAATGAATCTGTGAAAAGCCACACTGATCGAATTCCACTTTTTGTTAATTTATATAATTTCACTACATAAATTCATGATTAATGTTCAATTCTTAAATTCATTTATCACAAGAAGATGACACAAATAATAGTAAACCTTAAGGCAAATCTAAGAAACAGTGTTTATAACATCACTTTTCGATATTTTTCAATTTACAGAGTTGATCAATGCGGCTTCTTCTAAACCGCTCATATGTATGTAACTTGCTCGTGCTATTAGTTCCCAATATCTTTTTTTCTTTTTTCTCTTTTCCTCTTTATTTTTCCTAAATAATAGATTTTTGATAGCAAAATAGGAAATGACAACGTTTAGCCAATTTTTATACGCAATATACTGATGATAATGAATTTATATTCATTATCATATGAATGCAACTAAATTCAATTTTAAAATTCAATTTTAGAATGAGAATTTCAACTTTTCCGTCCTTGTAACTACAGTAGCTCACAATAATATTTGAACACTTATGGAACCTTTTTGTGAATATATTGTACGTTTTATAAAAAAACATTTTGAAATTTTATTAACATTGTAATGAGACACGACTATTGCGATTATTAACAAGACGCAATAAATAGTGAGGCTGTCTTTAGACTAACTGTATGTTTAAAACCATGATTCATGCTGCATAGTAATTTTTTACTAAGTGTTATGTTTGTAAGAAATGTATTGTTACTTTTATATATAGTTTTAGATTGATTTGGTTTTCAAATTTTATAAATGCAATCACGACACTGGTGTCACTACAATGATAGTGAAATTTTAAAAAGTTTCGTATATCGCACATAATATATTCATAACAATACTACTGTAGATTCTTTGTGTTAAGGCTGCACATACTTATTACATAAGAACCATGTCAGATTAAAGAAATTTGTTCGTTATATCGCCAATAAAAAATAGTAAAATTTTAATCTTCTCTATTCTCTTTCTCCAGAAAGTTTCGTATCATTTATAAATAAAGATTCTTGGAACTAATAACGTGAAAACCCTTTAACAGTACGAATCGAAACGCAAGGCAGTCGCCGTATTAAAGAAGTATTTAAAGTGCTTAAATTATCGGTGAATGGCTGCGAATCGATTTGTCCGTTTCATCTGAATTTCATCGATCGTAATAAAAAGCTAGAACACTTCTCGTATGCACCACACGGACATCGTACAACGCATTCTCGTTCGACTCGACGTCGATGTAAGGCAGTCGGAACAGAAATCGCTATATGTGTTTCATTTTTTTTTTCTCATTTTTTCTCTTTTTGATTTTCCTTTAGATATCTATGTGTATGTATACATATATTTATATATACAGGGTGCATCACAATATGTGGAACCCACTACAGAAGTGAACAGGGAGCACAAAAACAATGAAAAAAGTTCACTTTTGGACATGAGTCCCACCTGGCTTTCTTTCGAATTTATAGCCACTTTAATATTTCAATAATCCGCAACTGTTCAATGAAATGACTACCTTCGTCGTGTCAAAAATTCCACGTGTATGTCGAATAATACAAATCGAGGGTGGCCATTGAGTATGGACCATCTTCTATGAAGATAGGTGGTTGTGGATTTAAAACGAAAAATGGCTATAAATTTGAAACAAGGTCAGATAAAACATATGTTGATATGAACCTTTCTCATTGTTTTTATGCCTTCTGTCCACTCTTAAAATGGGTCGCATATGATATACTTTGTATATAGAAGTTTTTTTTTCTTATTTTAACATTTAGCCAACCGAATAGGAATATCTCCTCTCTGTGAAGAACATCGTTGCGTAACCGAACGGAGAGATCTCCCTTTTTGACTTTAGCATCGTGTTTTCTTTTTTTTTTTTTTGTTGTTATTATCAATTATTGTTTACCTGGAATTGTTCCCAATTAATTGCACCACTTTTTCTACTTTTATAAAGTACAGTATATAATAAAATACACAATTTAGTGGTGTTAAAATTATTTAACAAGTATAACTAGTATCAGTTATAAATAAATAAAGTTATAATCAAACCATACTGCACTGCAAAAAGATATTAAAGTGCATTATAAATTTTTAATTTCATGCTCAACTCGTGTTATCTTTAATGTTTTTAATTTTACCCATATGTTTTTATATTTTTAACATATACTTTTAATTTGATATTTTGTATAAACAATATGTGAAATATTCACTACTTAAAAAACGAAGAAGTCTAAAAATTATTTAAATGATTAATTATATTTTGCGGTAATGATTTTATTTAAGTAGTGAATATTAGTCCTCGATACGTGGAAAAATGCGCGATGGACAGCGTATAGGTTGACTTGTCCGAGCGCGGTGGAAACGTATAGCTCGCTGCGGCGCGCGTGGTTGGCTGAGTGTTAAGTGTGTATCTCGTGTATGTGTCTGTGTGTGTGTATTATTTCCAATTGTTTATTTGTTCCACAAATTCGACTTGAATATTAGCGGACGTAAATCCAATGATTACAGCCTTGCCCTTGTTATTATCATAGGAAATTTCATCGAGTGCCTCTAGAACGTTCTTTCATATTGATTCTTTTCTAACGCGGTTACTAAATCAACATATATGTACTACTGCTATTTCTATTTGTTCGATAATTTCTCTCTTTTTTTTTTTTAGAAAATATTTTCAAAAATATCAAATCTGACAGGATGCCAGACACTTGTCGTTCCATGAAAACGGAGCTACAGCTTGCTCCACTCGTGAAAAGTGATTATATAACACGTGCTTCCTAAGATAATTGTTCTTCGATAAAACGACCATGCTAACTTGATTAGAATGAAAATCGGGAACGCAAATTGTTCCCGGTCTATACTCCTGCTAACCAATCCCAGTTACTTGCATCAGGAGTATGTAAAGGGCAAGGCTGGCCCTAGGTACATCCATGCAATCCTCTACTCATCTGCGTTTTTTTTTCTTCGACCTATTGCCTTTCTTGGACGTGGCGCAAACTGAGGTATTCGTCGCACTTCTCTCAGCTGTCTCACGACCCGAATACTCTCCTTCGACGTTCGTGAGCACCACGTTTAGGTTCAACTCGTCCGAAGAAGTCGAACGTTCAGGCACGATCTCCTGCTCCGAATCACTCCTCTTCTCTGGTTCGGTATCTCTTTCAGGTTCCGAGGAATCTTCTTTCGTAAACGTTGCACCTACCAACGGTCCACCGACGTTCCACTTGTTTAAATCGTTTGGATCTTTTTCATCGATCTCGCTTACAGCTTCTAATTTGGAAACTTTCTCGGATGAGATGCTTTCACTTGCAGATGAATTTGTTTCGTGCTCAATTTTAGTTTCCGACAAATTGGTCGGTAGATCCAGCTTTTTGTGAATTTTCTGTTCGCCAATTTTCTTTCTCGTAGATTCGCTTTCTGTGGTGGAAACAGGTTTTTTCTTAACGATGAAACTCCCAGATCCTTCCGTTGCATGTACAAGTGGTTCTTCCACGGTTGTTTCCTTAACAGTTTCTTTCAATTGATCCACCATCGTTGACGATGGATCAGTCAAAGATTCCTCTTTTCGACAAATTTTCCTTTCTTCATTGCTCGCATCTTCCGCTATTGGATCGAGGTCAGATTCCTTCTTTGTCTCATTCTCAGCAGAGAAAGTGTTTTTCTTCTTGACGATGGAGCTCCAGGAAATTTCCTCTTGAGGATATAATTCCAAGTTACCCTCTCGAACTTTGTCTACCATCTGAGAACTCGAACTCTTTTTGTCTAAATTCTTTCTCAACGAAGACTCGTGTATCTTCTTCTTCAAAGACTCTATTTTCTCTAAAATAGGCGTGCACGACGAGACTTCGATAGGATTGAACGATTCGGTTTTCAGCTTATCCTCGAATTTATCTTCTCTTCGCGTTTCTGACTCAGCCACGGGAGAACTATTTTTCTTCTTTACTATAGCGCTCCAGGAAAATTCAGGTAACGGTTCTTGCAAGCTTGGTTCCTTTGAAATATCTTCAACAGGTTTTACAGGCTCGGTGGAAGCTTCGGAAATTTGTACGTTGCTTTCGTTGGTGGCTTTCTTACTCTTCCGAAACTTCTTCGCACGAGTCCCACAGACCTCGGGTCCAGCGAGGATCTTACATTCAGAGACGGATGTAGTATCGATTAGTACTTTCATCTCAGCTTTCTGCATCGCGTCGATGTCGATTATTTCGATTCCTGCTTGCGATCGTTTGGATGCGACGTTTGAAGGAGATGTTTTAGCGGAACGAACCTTAGTTTTTCTTAGTGGACTAACATTTTCAGTAGCCGGGATATCTTTTATGTTATCAGACTCTTCCAGTTCCTCTTTTCTCTCTGTATTCTTATTCTTCCAACTATCAACCGGTTTAAAGATTACAGTCACATCAGCATCCGATGTATCGCTTTCGATCACCACGATATCCTTTGTCTTCTTAGCATTCTTAGATGCCAACGCTGATTCTGCTGTAATCTCCTGAGATCTCCTCGTGCTTCTTTCACACGCATCCTTAGATCTTTCAGATGGTACATCATAGACGTCCGAATGGTATATGTGTTCCATATCGTCGTCAGACGACGAAGGTTTGCTCTTTGTCGTGGACGATTCACTATTGCTAGCTTTACTAATTTCAAACTTCGAATCTTCTTTGCAAATTTTGTCAGATGTTTCTACTAGTTCAGAAGCATGTATGTACTCTATATCGTCATCAGATATCGTATTCTTGCTGTTCTTCCTCTGCATAATAGGTGAAGAACCTGCGCAACTTATCACGTCCACGCATTTATCGCTATCGATGCATTCAGCCTGCTGTAATTGAATGATCTCGGAGCTTTGGATATGTTCAATGTCTTCGTCGGACTGAATCGAAGTACCATGTTTGTTGCAACAAGGTGTATCGACGATGTGATATTCACTGGAACTGAAATCGTCGTTCGAGTCCGATGTCGATGATTTATATTTATCAGTTTCTTTAGTTAATACATCCGCACTTATAGTCGGCTTGAAATCTTCCTTCTTACCGGTTTCTTCGATTACAACATCCATTTCTATGATCGGTTCTACCTGCTTCAACGAACTTTTGCTTTCCATAAGAAATTCAACTTTTTCTTTGTAATTCTGAGCCGTGGAAGACTTTGATTTGTTTTTACATTTCCCAATTACAGTTTCTTTCGAATACTCTCCGCTTTTACTTTCAGAAATTTTACTGTCCGTATCTTCGATCACGCTTTTTCCGCATCCTTCCTTCTGGCTGCAATTATTCTTAGAATCGTCGCAAGTAATGTCTTCGATAATGATACTATCTCCTTGTTCTTTTAGAATATACTTCTTACTCCCGGTTTGTTTACTAGAGGATACAGAGTACCCAATCTTCTCCGACTTCTTCACAACCTTTTCAAACTCGCAAGTTTTTTTACTCTCAGTTTTACAATGCACCGATGTATTCTTTTTTTCATGAGCTGCCTTATTTTCCATCAAAACTACATTACCCTCATCATAGTTGACTACGTATTGTGCCTCGGATACGTTCCTCTCGTGAGTCCCTCTGTCTTCCCTTTTATCAACTTTCTTGCACCAAGCAGCTTCCTTTGCCTGGGTCATAGGACTGCTGGGGATTTCACCCTGTTCTACGCACAGACTCAAGCTGGTCGGTACATCGCGGAAGGCTTCTTCTTTCTCGAAGTCAATAGTAGAGTTCCCAGGGTTCGTAATTGAAGCGATCTCGACGCACAACGCTTTTCTTTCCTTCACCTCGCAGATGTTCTCATCCGGCACGCTGTCGATCGCAGGCTCGCCAGCTGAGCGCATTTCCGCGCAGATCTCGGTGAGATCGCGCAGAGTTTGACTCTCCGGCTCGAAATCGCCGAGAGAAGCCGGACCTTCTTCGGCGCACACGCTCCTAGGTGGTTCCGGCACGTGGCTCTCCTTCGCGAAATCGAACTCCTGACTGGAGTTAATGTCCTCCTCATCGGCCGATACGGTAATCACGGTGCCCAGAGGGTTGACGACTTTAGTTACCGGTTGACCCACCCTCTCAAATACCGATCGCCTCCCTAGTAACAGAAAAAGCCGTTGGCAGGTATCAATATCGAGTCACAATATCTCTCTTGTTTGTTTTTCTGTTTGGCCTTTTTTATGAGATGCATCGCCTGAGGTATAATGAGGTATTACTGTTCTCGATACGGTTCGGCAATGGAGAGAGTTAAGTGACATCATCGAATACTAATTCAAATGTTGCATCGTGAGGAAATACAGAGTTATGAGAACGGGGTACGTGAAAGATAAAGAGAGAAAGAGAGAAAATAAAAGAGTAATTAATCTTGACTTCTAATGTAAAGCTGATATATATACTCGATCCGAGTCGTCACACTGCACACCACAAAAACACAAATTTCACGTCACAATATGCGTGTCGAGATCGAATGATACATTGTAAAGAGAACAAGTTAGAACAGTTGCTTTCAACCTATGTAATTTCT
Source organism: Bombus pascuorum (assembly GCF_905332965.1). Classification (NCBI taxonomy): domain Eukaryota; kingdom Metazoa; phylum Arthropoda; class Insecta; order Hymenoptera; family Apidae; genus Bombus; species Bombus pascuorum. Next base: position 3,066,720 of record NC_083493.1, read on the forward strand.
TTCGTGTTCATTGGTAGTTCAAAAAGGAAAAGATTCTTATAGGATTAGTAACTGCGACTGCCCGCAGCCATTCGCAACTGTTTACCTCGACTTAAAGGGTAGACGTTGATAAAATGTATCGTTGTTAGTAATTAAATGTAGCATCGATAAAGGGGAGGGGGGGGGGACGGAGATACCTGCCTCTGGCCAGTTCTGTATCCATACAAACTTACAATCTAACAATCATCCGTCACCAAATGCAGAAAGCACGAATATCGTATCCATATTTAAAAATATGTGCTTGAAAAAATTATCAAATACTCCCACAAATTCAAATTACAAGTTTCTAGAATAAAGTAAAACATGATCTATATTTTGCATTTTACAATTTTTCCAATCAAGACGTAATTGCAATCAGTGATGATCGTTTAAACAGATAAAATTAATTTAGTCGCGTTGAAATTAACTTTACTGCATTTAGCAGGAAGATCTTCACGATTGTAAGAACCGTAAATTCAAGAATCTATTAAAATCGCGTATTTGAGGCACTCAGAAATATAAGTTTCCAAATATCCAAATCATATAGAATGCTTTCTTTCTTCTTACTAATCACAACAATGTATAGAAATTTTACGAAATATCGGCAATTGGGATATATCAGGATTCGTGATCTTCTACTTCAAAGCAAAGCATCACAAGTTCTATGTAATTATTAATGTAATTATTACTTACCTGGAGCACGGTGTGGTGCGATCGATGTCTCTAGCATAGCTTCGGCCAAATCTTCTCTCAATTGATTTTCACCACCGCCAACACCAGCATTTTCACTATCTAAGGGATCACCATACGCTTCCATAAATCTTGGAGACTGCTCATAACTGCCTAAATAATAAAAGAAATCCACATGAACGTGCAGTACAAATATTAAATGAATTGAATACAAATTTAATCTTAACAACAAAAATAAATATGCTAATATAATATTTAAGAAATAATATGAACTTACTTCCTGATCCATCAATGACCACAGGTACCAATGATCTGGATGCAGCATGCGGCATGTTGACTGGATTTGATCTCGCAGGACGAGATCCACCGGTTACTCCAATTTCAACAGCCTCTGCTTCGACAAGATTCACAGTAGCTCTACATTAATAAAATTTTATTGTAATGATGTTACAATCTTAAAAACAATGTTACATATGTTACATCTCTAGAAAACTAACCCACTAGTTGCATTATAGGTCTTAAAAACAAACTGAGGTCCCATCCAAAGTCGCCTATGTGGACCAGCGTGTGTTACAATTTCTACTTGACTTAACCAACGATCCTCCGCTAAATCGCCATCTTGAATGTCTTTCGGTATAATATTGACATTTAGTAAAGGGCTAGACGTTGGCAAAGGTGGTACAATCTCTAAAGAATTCGGAGATCTTAGAAGAGGCCATTGACCTTTGGCTTCGACCTCTAATTCTATCATCGTATCGTCACATACTTTTTCTTTTGGTATACCTAAAATGTGTCATTAAATAGTACTTACATATTATAATAGATATATATTGACATTAATCTTGACCTAAATTAATATTTTATTCACCTGCAGCTGGTTTGGGTTCTAAATCATATTGTATCATATTTCCGTGACATGCCATAATAAACAAAGAATCAACTGCTCTCTTCATAACTTTTGCAGTAGATTCCCTTTGCGCATACATCCAAGCTCTTGGAGGTGCAAAACAAGCACATATTTTTAGTGGTAATGTTCCACTATCGTCCGAGTGCAATCGTTGTCGTTGCTGTGGCCTGCTATATAATATACAACAAATAAATTTATCCAATAATAGTAAATTCCGTAGATAATAATAATTACCTTTGTTGAACTTGACTGTTAACATGATTTAATGAAGATGGTTGTCGTATCTGTGCCAGAGGATGTAGTATAGTTGGATGAGGGTACGGAGGGAGTCTTGGATTAGAATATGGATACACTGATAAAGGCAACTCTGTATGAGATACGGGAGAATGAGATCTGGTGCCGTCGTCCATTAAACCTGCACTTCTATGAAATCTTGAAAGTCTATTTACAACATGAGGTGTGGAATGAGTTCGTATTCCTACTGGTCCACCATATGGTGCAACAGGAAACACATGAGTAGTGCCCCGCACAGTTGATATCGCAGCCCATCGAGTATCACTCGAAAAAGCCATATCCTATTATAATAAAACACGAATCTTTAAAATACATAAAGTCTTAAAATCACAGACATTTAAATTTGATTTAAAAAGATATGTACCTGCACTTTCGCAGTAGTATCTCCACGATGTAGAATATACAAATGATGTACTGCTGCCAAAGTGGGACCACCTGGATGTGGCTGAATTCTAAATACATGAAAATCATGCCCCCTTTTGTCAGCGGTCATTAGCAATGCACCACTTAAATCAAAAGTCATAGCAACGATTGCATCACTATGGGCAGTAAAATGAGCAACGACAGTCTCTATATTCGCATCGTCTAATTCTTTCTCCTCTTTTGCTGCTTGGAGATCTAATATTGTAATTACTCCTGGTTGAGTTACATCACTGCTGGTATTATTAATGACTACTGGTGATACTGAATTGCCAGTTAAACTAGATGCAACTGTTTCCCCCAAACCACGCAATCCTTTCCCTAAAGATTTTGCTGCATATAGAACAGTTGCTGTATAACTTTGAACTCCTTCACTTTCGCAACCACCGCTACTTCTTTTTGCTGGTAGTAACTTTTTTTCGCTAAAAATATTTTCTATTATAACAAAACGTAGTTTACTTTAAATAACTGCTAAGATTTTATAATCATGGGGATTTTTACCTGTAAGCAAGCCATCTTGTGCCTAAAGTAACAGGATTTGGATTTGGACCAGGACTGGCATAGCAAGTAGTAACTGTTAATACATCTTCCAATGTTCGAGCATCGAACACCGCGATCTTTTCTAAAAATGTTACTACTATGGATCGTTTATTTACCAAAATGTCACAAACAGGATTTTTAAATTTTATGCTTTTAGCTTGTTCCCCAGTTTTTAATGAAATGAAACTAATGTTGCAAAATTGTGGTCCAGGTCCAGCTGAATCACATATTGCTACCATTGGCCGTTTCAATTCAAACAAATCAACATGTTCATCGTCAGTCTTTGGATTTGGTAAAATTCGCAGTGTACGAACGACACCTTGTCGCCATGATAACACTTCAGTTCCTTCTCCGGTTGCTGCTATCAACCATACCTATATTAAATAATATTTGTTACTTTGACTTTACAATATCACTTTTAAAACAACATTATAATATAAGATACAACATTATATTCTATAATAATTATGAGTTTTCTAAACAAAGTTTAAAGCATAAATGCTCAACTTAAATATATGAATTCTTTTATATGATCAAACTTCAAATATCATATTATTATCGCTGCAAACTACATGTACCTTGATATTTTGATAATGAATGTGCTTGTTTACATATTATGCCTCCTAGATAAAATAAGATTCAAGTCATTCATAAACACAGACACAGTTTTAAAGCTACTACACAAGAACAGTGTTCTATAATTAGAAACTTGATAAATCTATAAAGACCCCTCATGCTCAGTATCTAATATGTACACTTAACTTAAATCATATTTCAATTGATACATATTCATATATGTTCTTTGAAGAATATTTCTTACTTTAAGACTGTCTAAATTGCACATAACTTTTAAAGAACACCAAAGACATTGTAAAAAATTATTTTAACACACAATCTTTTGCACAAGTAATGTAAATACTTAAAGAACAAGTGAACAAGATCAAACCTGAACTCCAGTTGTATAGCCAAGTACCAATAATAAAGGTGGTGTATTAGAGCCTTCATTGTAGTCTGGATACAGGGTAGGATCATTAATGTCTGCATACTCAAACCTTGCCCATGATATAGACTCTTTGTTCTCAGAATTTGGTGTACCAGTATAAGCCTATATTTAAACAATGTAATATGTATCTTAATAAATGATCATCAACAGAATATTTTAATGTACCAACCTGTGGAACAATATCATTAATTATTCCTGCAACACTATCTATAATTGAACGATCAACTATTGGCTGAGGTGATACAACTTGTACTCCTTTATGCACACCACGCCTTGGAGAGTCTGCAGACATTTTTTCTTTCCCAAACAGAATATTTTTACCTAATAATAAATACATATAAAGTAATATTAACTATATATTACTGCATTAAACAATAATTACATAATCATTTATAATATTTAATAAGTCATGAAGAAAAGAAAATTATATTAATATCATTATGGATGAATATATGGAAACAATATTGTACATTTACTTTTATTATATTCATTATTATAAAAATATAATGATCAAACAATTTTTAATAATTTCCACAAACAATAAATGAACTGTAATCTCAATAAACTCGATATCTTGTGTTGTTAAATCTTCTCATTAAAAATTTATTTCAAGTTAACAAAAATCACTATATAACAAGGTCATATTTCAATTATAAATATCTCTGATGAAACATAATTTAAATTTATGATACATTACATACATTGTGTTAATATAAAACAGAAAAACTTGTAAATTTAAAGACCAAAATATCACATTATATAAATCTAAAACAGGTATTTAAATTAAAAAGTATAGTAATGTGCAAAAAATATAGATTAATAATCTGTATACATTACATATTCATAATTTATTTGCATAAATATCAAATATATGCAACACACATTTCTATTAATAATAATATGAGATATAACAGATAAAAATTAAGCGAAACGACGAAATAAATAATTAATCAAAAATATTGTTATTATTTGTATAAGGAAATTTACGAAATATTATATCTGTATATTTGATAATATAAAAATGAGTAACAGAAAAGTAGTGGGAGAATCTATTTTACTTATTAAAGAATATTACACAATCCAACTACAGCTGTTCGTCGTGTACGCTCAGGGACGATTAGTAAAAAAGAAACACAAATGTCAAAAGACGATGAAACGAAAACTTTCATGATCTCTGTTGCAATAATACGAATATATTAAATTTGAATAAAGTAAATGAACACTGACATTAAAATAACGACCCTGACATTTCATCGAACAAAGGGGTAGAAGGTAGTTTCTCACAACAAAGCTATCTCTCCTTTCCCGACCGTCGTTATTATTTGTCTTACGAGCAAATTTTTTTCGTTTCGATCGTTTTTGGATTAACAGAAAATAGAATCTCCGATTTACCTCGCCATAAAATTGTATTTTCATACTGGGAAGCTCGCCATCTCTGAGACGACCTTCTACTGCGTCATTCTGTAAGTGACTGACACAACACAACCAGAAAACGATAGTGATGTCACCCCACCCGCGAAACGTTAATCTTTTTGTTCGAAATATTCAAGCGCGTCGATGGTGTTCCTTATTGTAAGAGATCGTCTGATCCGCTCTCCGTTTTGACGCGCCGACGAGGTTCTCCCGGAAAGTCGTTCGTTAAAAGGTATCACGTATCATAACTACTGTAACGGTCAGATTCGTTGAAAATACGAAAACAATAATCAGCTGATTCAGATAAGGAAATAGATGGAAAGGAGGGGAGAATAAGAGAAAAGCGAACTCTAATACTCGTATCTAAAATACATCTAGATGGCGTAATCGATGTTCAAATTTCATTTCATCTGTATTGTTAACGGTAAATGTATATGCAAAGTATGTAAATGGATGATTGCGTGTTAATCATATCTTTTGTTTTAATGGAAAAACTATTTAAACTAAAACTACATAGCTCTACATTGATTATAAACAACAGAATTTTTCATAACATCTTTCTCAATCCTAGGATGCAAGAAAAAATATAAGTTATGAAGATTAACTTAAGAATGTTGAAAAAATTAAAAGAACTATTCTAACAAATAAATAAAATATACATTAATGTAAAACGTAAATAATTTTATTTATTATTATATTGGTAGCACTGCACAAGTTTGTATTGTACAACCTGAAATGTTATGCTGCTAAAATATCTTAATATTATAAAATGAAATTATCATCTTTACCACGTTTTATTATCATGTTTCAAAGTGCTGATTAAATATTTAATATAACGCAACAAAATGCCATGATGTTAGTGAGGAATATAATATAAAGTTATATATTTTGTGTAACATAAGCTACCATTGAAAGAAATTATGAATATATACATATGTATGTATATTATATCAATCGATGCATTATTTTCTACGTGGAGACTGATGCATTCATTAGTGTCTTATCATAAAAATTACTTTACAAGAGCGGTGTTTTTATAAAATTCCATCACTTGGTGCTAACGCCACCTAGGAGTACAATACTATTTAAATTGAATCGGTATGTCCACAATATACATACATAATAATTGATAACAGTTTTTATTTAAGGAGTTACAATAGCAAATTTAAACTTCATATTTAATCAAGCTTGTGATTTTCAAAAAATAAATAAAAATATTTTTTTGTATACATTTTATTTTATTCTATATTATCACTAATATATCACTAATATCACTAATTTTAACTGAACTGTTGAAGTAATTACTTCAAGGAAAACTCTACACCTCTTCTTTTGTATATCCGTGACCTGGAGATCGCTGTTATGAATAGAATTTAGTGAAACAAAAATTCGAAAAAAGATCCATATTATTGTGCTCTTGAATATAAATTTTGTTTTGGCTTACAAGGTCTAGAAACAGAAGAGCTACAAGTAGATTTCTGTTGTTGTTTCTTGTAACCTTCAGCTAGAGCTACAAGGCTAATGATAATGTCCTTTTTGCTATAAATATATGCTATCATAGCTTCTTCTATTGTATTGTAACACTGTAAGAGTGAGGATCTGGATCAGCATATGCTATACCTGTACTTATACCTATATCTATACTTATTTCAATATATTTTCTATTACAAATTCATCCACTCGTTCCTCTATCAGACAACCTCAACATGAGCAATTTTAGCATGTCTATATTGCGTGTTACTTCATAATTATGTCATTGTCTAGCAAACAGAAGTAAAACTTATAGACACGAACATTTTACATGGTATATAATTATGTGACAAAACATAAATTTGAGAGGGACAAAGATATAAATGTATACATTTTTTAATGGAACATATTTCATTTTTCACTGATTATGTAGATGAATTCAGGAAGCAAAAATTTTAGATACGTATTCTCTTTTTTCAAAAATTATTAAACGTAAAAGTTATAAGCAATTAAAAATTAAACAATCCGAACATTTCGGATCACGTACCGAATATATCCAAAGAACATGACATCACAAGTGTGCGACAGCGCTACACAACTCGCTTTCTTAGTTCGCTATACAACACTGTACTGGCGCGCGTACACACCAGAGCATGATCGAGTACGTATACGATCATGAAGAAAGGCATACTCGTGATATCACAAGGATAGATGGCAATCAAGAAACGCACATTTCAACGCCACTCAAATATCAGCAAAGTTTTAATTTATTTACTTTGATTCTCAATTTATTAAGTAAATATATGTAACGAAAACATGACCTAATTGTTTCTAGTAATCCAAAGTTTTGTTTTCACTAGTATTTTTAACCAAGAAGAATGCAATAACCGGAATTAAAATATACATTTCTTAAAATAAAATATAAAATCAAATAGAGAAAGATTTTTCTACGAGAAAATTTCTTCGCGAAAAGGAAAAGAAAGTGAATTTCTACTATCATAAAATAATACGGAAGTAATATATTACACGCGGTCTCGCTATCCATCATTCAAATAGAAAAGAAAGAAATAGCTTTCTTGCTGTCTCATAATCGATTTAATATGTACAATGATTAAATTTATATCTTTTGACAGGAGCTTCATAATGTAGTAGGATTATCGTGCAACTATTCATGCAACTCGATAAATCGTGCTTATGAACCATGGTACCGATACATGCAGTTATAATTGCAAAATTTAGAGCAACATTAATATTTCATGTCGGTAGGAAAACGTAGGAAATTCTTACCGTATTATCCTTAGGCTATTAGTGTACTGTAATTATCTGTGCGTGTATTTGTGCAGCGAGAAGCCAACTTAATCGGTAGAGTTTGCGTGTTCTCCATGTCACCGATGTCCCCGTGCAATAAATCGGAAAGGAATGGTCCTCCTCCTCCGAGATATTCCGTTACTACAGTTCCTTCCTGCACTTCGTTCGAGACAGATCAAAGGAATAGTAACTTAAATCCAGTGTTATTAAAAAACAAAATATCTTGATTTTAAAAAAAAATTTAATATATTTCAAACATGATGCGACGAAAAAGGGTACTTTGCTCTTTACCAGCGTTCTTCCGATCATTGCAAATTATAATTAATTTTTAAATTCCATTCTGTTCGTGTACTTTAATGAAATGATTTAAAATCTTCGATCATTAAATAGATTACCATTACATATTAGATAGACTAGATAAGTCTATTAAATGTTAAGTAAATTACTATTAGAGTTTGAGAACTCAAAAATAATTAATTTTTTATAGGGTGGTTTAAAGACTGTGCGAAAGATGGCTAAAAAGACAACACCGGCGGCATTACAAACTGAAATTTCTAATAACGAGGAATGGGAGAAGCTTCTTACAAAACCAGGGTTAATAGGAATGTATAAGTTACCTATTTAAAACTGAGCTTGTATAGAAACTTAAAAAATGTTACGTGTAAAGTTTTTAATAATCTTTTAGTGGTCGACATATATTCAGAATGGAGTGGACCCTGCACAGGGATGGTAAGCACCCTTAAAAAAATCAAAATGGAAATTGGAGGAGATACGTTGAGTTACGCCATGGTAATTTTATAATTATAAATAATTATAGATGTTAAGTAAATAATTACTGTGTATTACTATAAATATAGGCAATGTGCGATTATATCACGAACTTAGAACGTTTTCAAGGGAAAAGTGAACCAACATGGATGTTCATACACGTAAGTTTAATATATAATTAAGATAAATTTTAAAGCTACAATAAATGCAATCCTACTAGAATGGTCGAATGGTAAATCTTATATTTGGTGCTGACTGCCCACAATTATTAAAAGTATTAACAATGGAATTGCAACGAGTACAAAATAACGAGGAACACGAGTATGTAAAATACATAATTTTTAGTAAAACAAATAACCATTAAAAATTAGCATTGTTGAAGTAGAAGTTATTAAAATAAACGTACACGTATAGGTTTTCTTTAGATGTATCGGAAAGAAGTCCAGAAGAAATAAAACGATTAAAAATTATTGAAGAAACTAGAATAGCTAAAGAAACAGCAAAGAAGGCTCGAAAAGGTTTCGCAAGATCTCTCATAAAAAAGATACTATAACGATTACCCTGCACGTACACACAAACAGATCATTATTTCTTTATTTTACAGTTTACATTTTTTACTTTAAATTTTACATAAAGAAAAACCTCTGTTGTCCTGGAGTCACATAATGCACGCTTTATTTTTTAATTGGTTATTAGATATATATAAATATAACACTACAGTGAAATATCTAATTTTAATTATTTGTAATAATAATTTTTCGTGTAATTTTTATTTAATGTAGAAGCGGAAGCTATAGCACGATATGAAGCCGAAATGTTGTATCTGACTACTTCACTAAGCAAAGAAACTTGCCTTTTACTTTTTCCGTGGGTTTTTAAGGATGAAGAATGTCATAAAAGAGATAAAAGATCTAGCCCTCCGTACATAGAATTGGTTGAAGAAATACTAATAGGAAATTACACCGTCGAACAAGAAATACGGAAACGACTCGATGAAGATATTCTATCTACGATGTTTAATGAAGTAATATATTTAATATGTTACTAACAAAAATTATTCAAAAGCAGACTTTCCAAATCAAACAATTTTACAGTCTCATTACGTATTATCACCAAATGCTAAACAACTACTTCTAGATGGGAAATGTATGTTTATGCGATTAAAAGTTAGCGAAACAAAGCCAGAAATTGATATTCATAAATACTTGTTAAATCTTTTATTTGGAGAACCGGAATTACCCAATACGGAAACAATTCTAAATGAAGAATGGTACGTAAATACATAGAATGTATAATATTTAAAATTATATATCTTTCATAATAACACAATTTGTGGTAGCATAATTCTAAAATTAACTTTCACATTAATCCAAATTTAAGCAACTTCCTTCTTTTCTTTAGTTACGCTGGTCGACATCGTCCTGCGTATATAACAAGCGAAAATGAAATTTTTCCAATCGTATGGACACCACCAAATTGTCGAAATAAGGCAATTGTTTTTCGCACTATTTTTCCAACATATACCAATACTACATATCACGTAAGTTTTAAATTTTAATATGTCTAAAATAAATATTATATGTCACATATTTTAATTTTAAAGTATGAAGATAAAACTACAAAGGTACCTATAGTAGTATTCAAATATGACTACATGAGAAAGAATGAGCTGAAAATGGTTTTACAAGAATTTGAAGACGAAATAGTTAACTTCGGCATTTTTGAATCTGATAAGCCACTAGAAGCAAAACTTATAGCAAGGAATATTACGGAATTTGAATTGAATACAAGGGAAAGAACAGGGTAAATATTAAGAAAAATTTGAAATTTATAATTAAAGATAAAAATGTAATGTCCATTTTCAGATACGAGATATTTGTATGTGTTGTAAAAAAGGTAGGATGTGAAGCGTTTTTAGGATTTGCAGGTATTGGACCTTATCATGTAAGTGAAAATCTGGAAAAGGGTATAGAGGAATCAAAACAATACTTCCCAGATGTTACTACTTCTGAAGAAACACAATCAGACGACGAAGAAAAACCGGAAGAGTTGATAGAAAATGCGGAAGAAAACAAAAATGGAACGTGAAATATTTCTTACAGGTGTATCTAAATTTGCATCTTATTTGAAATTATAATTTCAATTGTATATTTCATAAAAAGTGAAGGAATTAATAACATACAAAAATGTTGTTGTGAAGCCAACATTTATTTTCCAGCCGCCTAAACTTGTTATATGAAAGAATGTAGAAATAAACACATTTTCTAAATATTGCAAGTCAATGTAAGGTTATGGTACAATAAATGATGGCAAATAAACAAAATTTATTTTTTATAACCGCAGCTACGCCTACGTCCCCTTGCTCTTTCAAACTTTCGACCCTTTGAGCGTACTAATGGTTTTGTATGAGAGTGTGGTACGCCAGGTGCAGGTCCAAAGTGTTTCACTGCTTCACGAGCTTTACGACGACCTTGCATTAAAACTGTCTTTTCTCCAATAGGTGTACGTAATGCTAATTGATCAAACGTGATTAATTCGCCTCCAGCTTTTAATATACGTGCTCTAGCTCTTTCAGTAACACGTAGAGCACATACCTATAAAAAATTATGAAATTATACATTAATAATTTTTCCAAGCAAATACAAAATAACATATTTTATTTATACAAACTCAAAATTAAATTCTGATAATTATTTCTATTGCTTACTGTAAGTTTAGGAATTTCAAAAATCCTAGCATCATCTGTCACTGTACCAACAATTACTGCAATTGTATTTTGTCGTCCAGGTTTCTTCATAAACCTGACAATACGTGCAAGAGATATGGGAGGACGGTGTATTTTACTCATAAAAAGTCTCTTAAGAATAATCTTATTAAACTTAGAATTTGTACGTCTTGCTAAGAAACGGTAAAGCTATAACAAAAATAAAACCATATACTTTTATATTTTTATTGTATAAAAAAATACTTTGATAAAAAATCACAATAATGTTTTACCAGTTTCATTACGAAATTATAAAAAAAGAAACAATACAAATTTTGCATTAAACGCAACAATATATAATTTTCTAATAAGAAATATGAACTTTTATAAACTTTCTGAGTAGCATTGTGTCAGCTAATATAATCGTCTTTTACATTAAGAAAAAAGACGGAATAGGAAAGTTGACTAAATTTTTCTAGCGAACGTTCAAATTGGATCAGACCATAATAGTACTGACACAGAGTGCGGTTCGCAAAAGAAATTTGTCTCTTTCAAAACTCACGTGTTTATGACAATAATATAATATTACATCAATTGTAATACGTAATTAATTTTCAACACAAGTTACAAGAGTGGCGTTAGTTTGTAAATAAAATACAGAATACAACTGGTACAAAATTAAAGAGGTAATAAAAAATATATATATTTAGAAATGCATGTAAAACACTTACTTTGACGAGAAGTCGTAAGTAGACATCTTGAGACTTAGGTTCTGTGCGCCGAACCTTCCTATCGTGTTTGTGATTTATATCGATACCCTATAAAGAAAATAATTTTTGTTAACTTACTTTAATATTTTTCAAATTTAACAAAGAACTTTATTTATATCGATTAATACAAATAAATCAAAACTCTATTGATTTTATAAGTATAACAATGCCACTGCGCCACCTTACCATGCTGGTACACCGGAAAAGAAACAGTCGAGCTTATAGACAGATCAGATAGATCCGTGTAAACGGATATCCAAGGGGGCGCTGTTAGAGAATGAAAAATTGGCACGATGAATACTATATAAAAACTATGGAGTGAACAACTTAATGTACAAATTTATATTAATTTTTTATCCAAATGAAAGTGGAAATAAATTTAAAAATAAACAAATTTATTTATTATTTACATTAATCTAGGTTAGTAATTTTGATACGTATATAAATATATCACTAAATCAGAATTGCCAAGATAAAGAAAAAAAATTATTTAATATAAATTTTAAAAATTACTATATACAATCGTTAAAAAAAATATATTATATATAACTTTTTTTAACACAAACTTTTACATGAAGAAATAAAACAATCATTTTTTCAATATTTAATTTAAGCTACGTACAATATTCAGTAATGTGCTTAGTATATTATACATACATATGTTTGGATACGGTTTAAGTTAATGTAAATTTTTATTTTTATTTCTTTTTAATCTATTTTTTGAAGAAATTAATTTATAATTTTCACTCGATATTATTTATGTATGAATAAATTAATTTCTAAAAGGAAATGTATTTGTTTCATTTGGTAAAAGCAGTAAATAAGATGGAAACAAGTTCTATACATTTTCAATTTGATTAACTATAAATACATTTATATATATATATATATATATATATATATATATATATATATATATATGTAATTTTGTACTATATGTAAAAAATTGTTCTAGTTACTAGTTATATATATATATATATATATATATATATATATATAATATATATATAACTAGTTATATATATATATATATAACTAGTAACTAGAACAATTTTTTACATATAGTACAATATATGTATTCAATATATGCCGGAGAAGAAAATAAATTGAAATTAAAACTGAAATATTTATTTAGTATTGTCAAAGAAAAATATGATCATATTGCACGTGTAGAATAACAAAAATGGAGAAAATATGTATATAAAAACAATTAATCTTAATTCTACAGATTAGATAAATCTATAATTTATAAAGATAGTTTATAAAGAAAACGAACTATTTTTTTAAGCTTTAGTAAAAAATCACAAGTATAGTTTGTAGAACCGTTATAGTAAACTCATAAATTAAAATACTAAATGTCAACGATCGATTGATATAGCCCTACTCAGAGCCGGTATTTGGAAATTTTATGTAATATGTATGTATATTCTGTAAAAAATAACAGATTATGTATATATAAAATGAATTATTATATAAACTTTTTTTAAATATACTACAAAACAAGAAACAATTCTTACATTGTACGGTCCTGAACAGGGCCCCGGTTCCTTATCTACCCCAATAGGTTTAAACCCTGTTTTGATTGTCGGAACATGTAAATTTAACGTTTAGTAGAGTTTACGACTATTTTTATGACTTCGTCAACTCGTTTTTACCAACTGTACAAAATCTCACCGTCATACTAAATATACATATGTAGTTTCCTTGCACAAGAAACATGTTGGTGAATTGCAATTTACCAACACAAGGTAGCGCTGGGGTGCTCCAGCAATCGGTCCGTCAAGTTTCAAGTTTCACATAAACAGTATATGCCGTGACTTCGGTGTGTTCGAAGCAGTTTGATGTTCGAATGCGCGCAAGTACATAAGAAGCCGAGATAATGGTGAGATAATTTCTTTTAATCGAAATACAGAATAGTGCATTCTTTTGATTAACCGTACATGGTTCGGAAAAAACCTTGACTATGTTACGTGGTCGCGATTTAAATACCGTTCTCCCGTAAAATGGATTCTTTAATGAGAGATAATGTTATGAGTGTATTACTCTGGAAACTGCACGTGCTTCATTAAATTCGCAACACAACAGTTCAAGTAATTAAATGATGAAAAAATGTCTGAGAGAATGAAAGAATCTAGCAAGAGAAATTAACTCGTTAAGTGAATTGGGAACTCTTTCTTAAATGGAATGGTACGAAGCAACAATTCTTTACCGTGGCAATAAAGGAAACTTTATCAAGATAGGAAAGAGATGTCTGTTTACCACGTGCCTTAATTACTACGATAATGATCTTCTTATGGTATAATTATCAATATGATTGGTGTATCTTACTGAATGACAGACAATCATCAGTGTGTCATGGAGGACGGTGGTCAAGTGCATTCTAACACTCTTCTTGAGGAAACATTTTATGTTACGTCGAAGAAAAACACTTACTACAAGGTGAGACTAACAGAAAAGGGTCTCAGCTTAGAGAAAGACAATAATGGTGCGACGAAGGTTGAAACGATCGTTCTAAACGACATAATAGGGTGCAGATGTATGCGTTCGAAACGCAAAAGCGCGGGAAGCTGTGTTTGTGGACCAGGTACCTCGAGATCTCAATTTAAGCTGGTCGAGTCTGTGGAAGCATATCAATCCTACGACGAGTTTGACACTTCGGCCTATCTTTATATTTATGCGTATACGCTGAAGAAGGCACGTATGAAAGGTATCAAGAGACGAGAAAGGACCACGATCACGCTACGATTCCGCAGCTTTGACAAATACGAAGATAATCTACGAGAGGCCAGCAGGTGGCGATTAGCTATAAAATGTCTCATTGTTGGTTTGCCTGTACCTAAAAGTTTTATGAGCCCCAGTCACGAGAATCTGGAATCGTTGATTAGCGGTGAGTTCAATCTCTTTTTCGTTTTCTTTTTCTTCTTCATCGTAACAAGACATTCACATAGCAATAATTCGATAAATTATGTTTCTTTTCCCACCCTTCTAACGAAAACGTTTAAGGTAGGATCATGTTGGGTAATCAATGCTAAAAATTACGAAATAATAAAACGTGAAGAAGCTTCATTAAAATTCCTTCCGCATATTTACGCTAATGAACTTACACATTATGGATGAATCTAGGTATTAATGATTGAATGTTAATTTCAATAACATGATTGTGTCTTATTGAGATAAAAATAGTTAATAAATCGGGAATGGTATTGTAACATGGGATGAAAGGTAATTTAATATAAAATATTGTTTATTAATGGTAATTAACATTTGTAAATATAATCAACTATTTCGCAAATATAGTTTAAATTATAGTAGGTACATTGTTATATATATAGTCATCTCAAATGCTTTCTATTATATATCTAATATATGCAGGCTAAACGCCAATATTTCTTTTCTTGAGTAGGTCTAGATTCTAGATAATGTGTATTAGAATAACTGTACTTTCATTTGCAGCAAATGCATTTTCTTCTGCACATCATTTTTAACATTTATTTTTTTCCTTTTTAAATACATTATTGTTTATTGCTTATAGAAATATATTCGTTTGAATAATGATAGTTAAATTTTTTAATAATCGATTACATAGAATTCTACTTAATGTTCCAGTAAGGCAATATCGAAACGGAGGAAGTTGTATGTTGTCGTTATATGAGTACATTTTTACAATGATTAATATATCTGAAATTCAACAAAAATGATTGTATGAATAAAAGAATTCCAGGTACGAAGTTAGATTATACGCACGTCATTCTACGCACAATCTCCTTAATTATATCTAAAGGAATATTAAATTATACACACAGGCACACACACGCACACACACAACAATTTACAAGTTTCTTACGTTGATTCATGCAAAGATTAAGATTTTTTATTTGTATTTCCAAAAAAAATTTTTAATACGCACACTATCAGTCATTTGCAATATCATACGAACGAATTTCCACGTACATTCATTTCAGATAAACGATGCAATAATTTTCTATATCTCGATTCATAACCATTGCAACTTATTTAATTTTTAAATTTGAAAAAATTTATTCATTTAAAGTTTATACATAAATTTAAACATTGGAAAAAATTTAGATTTATATCGCCTTTAATTACTTCATTCATTTAAAATGCATTTACTCACCACATTTATAAATATTGCAATCATGTGGAAATCAAAGATTCATACGCACACATATTTTTGAATGTTTGCTTTCATTTACGAATCATAGGTATTCGTAGGTATTCGTAGGTATTCGTTTGAATATTTCTTGTACTTACATTCTCTCCGGAGACATAAAAGATGCGTTAGAACTATTAAATACATTACTAAAAAAGTGTTTGCGTCAAAGACGATTTTATTGCTTTACTTGTATTTAAAACAATTTAAATGTGTAAATTCCAAAGTTTTAAATCAGTATCTTGAAAGAAACATTTATGTACTGTAAAATTCAGTACAGATCAATGCTTAGAAAAGATATTGTGTTATTTCGTGGAAATAAAATGTTCTAGTTACTTTGAGCAATATACTTTAAAGTTTTTTAAACATTTTATTTAAAGTTGTAACGACTACCATATGGTCATCTTTAAAGTTGTATTTACATATTATTAGAATAAATATGTCTTGTCTTATTAGTGTTAGAACACTAACAATTGAAAATTTTTACAGATTTTGCGTTTCTCCACTTCCTGCTTTAAACTTTTGGATCATGTCCATGCTCTTTTTGAATTTCCGAAATATCGTAAAACAAAGTTTCACCTTCTTACATATCTGTTCCATTTTGTCTCCTTAACCTTGTTTTATGCAATAGAAGATCTGCAATTGAGCAAAAAAAATCATTATTCACCGTCTCTGAATCGTAATCATAATTCTTGCAGAATTTATGTTTCTTCTCGTCCTACTTCAAACTTTTCGAATATTGTTACCCTTCTGTATTTTCGAAATGTCTGCCAACATATTTCCATCAAAAGTTTTTCAATCTCCTTTAATGCGTCATGCTTACCTTCGGTTATTAAAAGTTTTCTAGACGTTAAGAATCGACAGAGCGAGGATTATATTTTCGCATTTTATTCTTAAATAATATTTATTTTGACTGAAATATTTCTCTGGTTCACAATGTCCATAATGTTATGTTAATTTAGAAGCTACACAGGTTAACATCATGTTATATATGCGTGTCGCTAAAAAGTGTAAATCTCAGAATTATGTAACTTCTAATGGAATCTGATTGTGCCCATTTATAAATTATAGACAATAAATCGCGTCTATACTGGGAATTTGTTATTAAAATTTCGAAATAGAAAAATTAAGCATTATTGTATTTCTTAAGAACAAAAATTTATATTTATTCTCCTAATGCTCTTTTTGTACCATATTCTTTTTATCTCTTATTTAAAAAGTAATTTTAAAATTATGATTTTCCATATTTTTGGTATAGACTAAAAATAATGATATGATAATAATAGGACTTGTTGATTTACTAATTACTCGTATGCTGTAATTATTACACTTCCCGTATATATACATGCTTGTCATTCAAGAACATTGCTAGTCATTGCATTTATTTGCAAGACAGTATAACAACATGGTAATAATAAGCGTGAATGTTTTTCAGGAACAGAACTTTAAACGAAGTAATATTGAATAAAGTCATTATGACTTCCCCGAAACTGAACTATCTTAGTTTAAAAACTAAACGAAGTTCAGCTTCGCATTTTTCCTCGTTTAATTCATCTTTGCTGTATGTTTCTACATAATTCTATGTACATATTGAATACATTATCCTTTTTGTATATTATTATACAGTAACGATAACTCAGTTATATATATACATTTTTAGAATTAGTATTAAATAAATTGCTTAAATAAATAAGAAACTGGCTATTACAAGTCATCGGGCACTTAAATTATTTCTCTTTTTGCTTTTCAATCAATTTTGTTCTTACGTTAGTACTGTAAGTCAGAATTCTGAGAATTTGAATTAAACATGTTTTTCAACTGCTGAAAATATCATGTGTTTAGTTTTGCAGTAAGCTAAATTATAACTTTAGTTTCTTTGTGGAGAATGATATATCATAATATTGAGAATGAAACATTAATAAAACATCATTTTATCAAAATTGCAGTGGTCTAACATACGTCATTGTAAATTAATAATTAACAACATTACATAATTAAATCTTATATATCAACAAAATATTCCTATAATAATACTTATGAAATCGCTTATGTCATAGATAATGTAACACGTTTCTCATAGTCAATATTCAAAATAATGATACTACTTATCTTGTAAACAGGATATGATCGTTTTGTAATTATCCATTATGTGTTGGAAATTCCAAATGTGAAAAAAATGTGAGAAATGAAAAACTCATGTGTTTGTTAAATTTTTAAAAAGTCAATAAAATTCGTAATCATTTACTTTCGAAAAAGTTTTAATCTTTTATCTTCATCCTTTTTCAATACTATTGTATTACTAATTTTATTACTAATTGAAAATCAGTAAATAAATACACAATACTTTGTTGAAATCTTATTCGATAAAAGTTATTCATTAGATTCAAGTACCCCGTTTTTTATCAACTTTCACGTTCGTAAATATTTTATTCATTGAAAATTGATATCAGATTCCCTTGCTTGATAACTCGGCAAGGGTTCGTGAAATATTTTAATTTACCGCAATCGAATGCGATTCGCTTTGAATTTTCACTTCACTGTGTGTATACAACGCATATATTTCCACTTGAGAAGAAAAAGACGTACAATTGTACACCTTTTTTATAGCACGATCCGCTTTAATATTTAATTGCACAAATTAAAGCGGTTCAGTATAAAGTATGGAACACAAGAGAGTAATCTTTTCACCACATATGCATTTAACAAAAGTTTCGAATAAGTTATACTTTGTAATGATAAAATACACGATGATAACAAATAATGAAAATTCAGAATAGTAATAGTCAATAGTATCTAGTATTTCGATGTTTTATGAAATGTTATTTTAAATAATAATTAGTATTTACTGATAATTGCAGTGTAGTTGTTATTGTTCGTTATTGGCTCGTTATTACAAGCACTGTGTTGTGCCCTGATGCATGAAATGTTAGTTTTCAATTGTACAACGCAATAAAAAGATCGTGTAATTGTGTCTGGTATGATGCAATTCTGTAATAAGGATACATTTTTATGAACTCGAGGAAGAACTGAGTTTGCACAGAAAAATTCAAATGTAATAATTATTTAAATTTTGTTTATTATTTAATATTATTTTAAAGAAATATATATAACATGGCATGAAATTATGCGTTTAATAAATTTAGATATAAAATAGAAATTTATTAACCCACTACGAGATTATTACTATTCGGACTTTTAAAGGTAACTGATTCCAAGATTTTGCTGCATCAATGCCAAGACTTTGTCTCTTTAATAACACCAACAACCTGTGGAATAGTGAGAATTGTGTGACTAATGAATCGGTTTCTTTATCGTCAAAAATATTTGATGATAATATTTTTGTATTTTTATCTTACTCGATAAAAATGTTATTTTAGTAAGGAATTGAGTTTGATTAAAATAAAGATAGTTTAATACATTAATAGCAGAAATATTTTTGATTTATATTCTGTTTATTTTGAATTCGCGTAGACAAATTGTATACTATAAGAAAATTAGGAACTATAGGAAAAAGGATTAGAAATAAATGTTTGCTATTAATCTTTTTAATTTTGAACAACAATAATAGCAAATAGTAATTAAATTACATACAATATTGTAAATTGCAAAGTATATAAATAATTTTAGTACTAATATTGCTGTGAATGGTACTGTCAGTGGTGTTAGTCTCAAAGCTACTAATATTCCAGTACTATCAATAGTTTGATTAAATATTATTTATAATAGATACATGAATTGATTTTTTTTTATTTGCAATTGTCTGTATCAGTATTACAATTTATGATATGGCATACTTTTCTATTGCATTATATGATTCTTCATTCTAAAGATTTTTTATTTATTTAAAGTCCTGTATTTGCTTACCATTGATTATAATTCCTTAATATGACATCTAGGAATACAATTATTACTAAGAAAAGTTGGTTAATGTCAATAATAATACTATTATAATTATAACAAAATCTAATATTTTGATGATAATGTAAAACTGTTTATTTATAGACTTATGGTTCTTAAATTTTCAAGTCCAATTATATAGAATTCAAAATAAGGTTTAATTGGTATTTTTGATCACTGATATAAGCATAGATCAACATATATTTTTGATTAAAAAGTGATATCTATCGGAGCTAATATCTTCAACATTAGCAAAGTTCATAAAAAAAAAATTACAAATTGTTTTATAACATGCATTTTACGTCACTTTGCGCAAAAACAGTACATAATAGCAATGCTAATTTGAGCGTTACATGACGCACTAAATCTTAATACGATAAAAATGTTATCTATTTGACACTGATATTATCAATAGAGAAAGAGTTTTAATAAACTATGGAAATTTATTCGCATCGATATACATGTATTTTAGTTAAAAAAAACAAATTAGCAAATCTAGAGAAGACAGACTTTTGCAGTAATCAAAACGTTATTGTGTGTTAGTAATATTTTATTTTATTGTTGTTACGCATACAAAAATTTTTAATAACCAGAATCTTTTTCCTTTTTTTTATTATGCTTATGAAATAATTAGTATTTTCGAATCGTGAATTTTTTAAACTAATATTTGCGAAGCAAAGGAAAAACGAATTTTATTGCATAAAAAATATTTACGTCGGTCTCGCTGCTTGTTACGATTAGATGCATAAGTATTAAAACGCTGTCATGCCATGGTTGCTAAAAATTTATCGCATTTATGTCCAAGGCAAGAAAATTATCGCGTCAGTCGGACTTGGTCGAAGTTCGATATTTTCAATGATCTATCGATAGCTTATTCTTTCTCAGATTGAATATTTTTTATTCGTTAATGTTTGTAAACATATGCACACGTTTAATGTATTGATGTTTGAATCTATGCATATCCATATTTAATATTATAAAATGTATAATAGTGTAAAATATATAGAATAAATAAAATGCAATAATAAATAGTGTAATATAGTGAAAAGACTAAACTAAATCGTATAAAGCAAACAACCAAAAAACTAGCATATCTTTTTTATAGATGAATTATGACACTTGCACGACGCACAATAATGAAACAATTCACCAACGAGTAGATTCTGACCGAATGAGTGAAAAAGGTTAATTGTCATTGCAGCCTATTCATTTCGTGTTTCTCCGTCTCTTTTCTCAAATAATACCCATGTATTTATTTGATATAGCGTGAATTTTCATGTTAATATCTTATTGAATATTCTGTCAGCGGTTAATTTATAAACAAAAACGTTTAATGCTACTTATGTAAGTACTACATACTACATACATACATATGTGTATATATTTGTATATGGTTCGATGTTGCGTGTACAAAGTACAGGGTGCGCCGTTAGAATTCGGACAGAATTCAATTTGTAGTTCCCACCATATTAGAATTCAGATGTTTGTGCTGATTGACTCTGAAGTTAGTTAAATATGTCAATAAGTCTTCTATAACCTCAAAATGACAGAACTCGTTAAGCAAAACCCGGAATACGATAGAAGAGCGGCGATTATAGAAAGTCTTCGCGCCGGGTGGATGCCAAAGTGAATCGGAGGAACGACCGTTGGCTGGCCCACAATCTCGAAGATGTTCCTGTTGTGGGCAAAACCAAATTTCCAGCAAGTGTTCACGTTTTGAGCGTTGTCTCAAGTGAGGGCGACGTCATGCCTCCGCACTTCTTCCAAAAAGGCGAAAGAATCACAAAGGAGGTTTATTTGGAGGTCCTGAAGACAGTAATAAAGCCGTGGATGGAAATTACGGCTTCTGGAAGGCCGTATTTATTTCAACAAGATGGCGCACCTGCTCACACAAGTCATCTTGTTCAAAATTGGCTCTCTGACAATGTGGACATGTTTTGGTCGAAAGATTTCTGGCCTCCTAACAGTCCCGACCTAAACCCATTGGACTATTACGTGTGGGGCGTTATCGAGAGACAAACTAATAAATGCAGGCACCCCAACGTCAACTCCCTACGAGCTGCTATCGAGTCAGAATTCGCGACAATTAAACGCGACCAGTTGAAGTCAGCGTGCTCGCGCTTTAGAGCAAGAATAGAGCAGGTCATAGAGGCAGAGGGTGGTTACATAGAATAAAAGTTCTCAGCAAGGACCCTTTAAATGAGATATAACAACATTTTCATGTGTTTTTGTGTATTGACTTAAATAAACAACTTTCTGCACAAAACTTCTTTTGTCCGGATTCTAACGGCGCACCCTGTATATACATATCAAGTTGTAATCAATACAAAATCTCTGCTCGTCAATGGTTCAGTGTATTAATACTATAATGTATATACCATTACTATCTGCACTAATGAAATTTTTTCATTACAATATCTGCCAAAATCTACTCGCTGATAGTATAATATTATGCATAGTACAATATTATACCATTATAGGTTTTTATTCATATCAGTAAAACTGTTATAAATTTGTTGGCACGGAAGCTATTTGTCGATAGTGCACAATAACGTATCTCCGAGTTTTCATCGCTATTTATCTTCAGTGATGAAATTTTCACATATTTTTGAATGGCTGTTTCATACAGAATGACCAAATCTAATATGTTTTAATTTGATAATTTAATAAAATCGAATTGCATTCGAAAAATAATAAAACAAACATACACATTTTGTTCATCTCTCACGAAATCAATAATTGCGGCAATATTTCAAATATCATGTTTTCCGGAACATCCTGTTTTCATCCAGACAGTTTCGCTTTATATCAAACTGCAGGTTAATTTATATTTTATTGTTGGCGCAAAGGCAATCGATATTGGTTAAGAGGAAGAGATTTATCCTGCATGATAATGTTTGACCATTAGTTCCAACGTGCGTTTCCGTTAGAATGTCTTACCATGGGACATGTTTGAAACTCTCGAAAGGGAGTAACTTTAATGGAGCTCTGAGAATAGAAAAGAAGATTAAACGAGAGGAAATACACATTATGAAAAACATTTTTTACTCAAGTTTTGATTTTATTTTCTTCTTCTCTTTGTTTTTTCTTCAAAAGGATACAGTTGCAAGGATTAATTTCTCCGCTTTTTATCAGTCTGTTGTTCAATAAAACACAAGGTCTCGTACTAAATACATTGAACTATTGCTGTGCATTCCGTTTACGTCACTCCTTGATTTATTGTGCATTGACGAAAATAACCGTCCATCTACTCTGCTCCTCTTTTGACACAGTCCTTTGAGATCGATGTAGTTCAATAATTCACACTAATTTTTGAAGATAGTCTCGAACATACAGATCACAGTGGCTGATATGTAGGTACCTACATATTGTACATATATTTTATCCTAGTCGATATCATATAATTTATTTCAAGTTTCATATTAACATACTTAGAGAACTTTTATGTTTAATAAAGCATTGTTTATATTATTCAATAATATATGGCGAATGGATATGTTTATTTTATATTGGTTTAGTGGATTAAATATATTAAATAATAAATTGATCGATGCTACACGCTGACAACATGTTATTTCACATTCCAAAGTGTGTTATTCACCGGTATCGATACATACTATTCTCTGACATCAACATGCTGTTGAGCTTATTCCACAAGCGTAACATTAATTCAGTATGTCTAGCTTGTTTTAACGTATAATGTTAACATAAATTATTTATCTTGTAATAAGCAATACATTAAGAGTAAAATCATTACCATTTTTTATGTTCCATATTTTTGTTGTAGCTTTTATAATGCTTTTAAAAACTTTTGTCCACATGACATAATATTATAAAATATGTTGGCAAAATTTATACGGAGTTCTGCTATTACATATCTAATATTATTTATTTTGTTATTAAGTAATATTTAGTAATATATTACACAATATTATTCACTGCACAATATATACCGTTTTGAATTCGTTAAGGATACGTTTCGCTTGATAATGCTTTCTAAAATTTTTTTGGAAACTTACACTTGGCACGTACCGTTCAACCCTAAAAATGTTCACCCTCGCAAATATATAAATATATTACACATTCGCGTATAGCTTGAGTATTGTGGTATGTCCGTGTATTCACAGGGTTCTAATTTCTAAACGCAACAGGCGCATGCTTTCCTCTTCAAATATTCTCTCGTGCGTCGTTGCAACGTTTGGACACAAATGATTACCAGAGTGGAGCTAGAATATTTATTCGTGTGTGATTTTCAGCTTTTTAAGAAGGCTTTAAAGTGACGTCGATTTCACGCGAACTACAGACTTTCAAGTCCTGGAGGTGCTTTAAAGTAATAACTTTAATTAAAATGCTGTTGTGAGTCAAGCATATTTAAAACGCGGATGCTACTTATATCTTACAAGAGTATTGGAATACTTAGTATAGAAACTTTTTATCAATAGGATCATAAGATTCGTTTCAAATTCTACCCATATAATTACGAGCCGTGTTTTACAGTACTAATGAAATTTCAAATTGTTTTTTTATAATATGTTGATAACTTCCATAAGTAGATACAGTAAACATATATAGTATAGTCTATCAAGTTTATATAAGTAGGTATTCAAATACTCTCGTGAAACAATGTGTTATTTGAAATGCCAGTAAAAAGAGCAATAAAAAATAAAACATAAATTGGTAAATAGTCGAAGTCTGTAGGTCCAAACACGTAACAACAATGATGAACGATCTCTTCTTTCTCCATCTATTCGAGATATGCCGCGAGAATACGAATAGCATTCGGAATCGGAAATAATACATTCATAGCTTAAATCTGACCACCGGTTAGAATAGTTGGTGATCGGGATACGCTAAAAGTTTCATAGCGACTGGCTGATTCCGTCAATTCTCAAATTGTTCTCTTGACAAGTTTGTTTACAGTGCGCGTTTGAATGGCCACGTATTACATACGTGGTCATCCGTTATATAACATTCAGCCATATGGATAGATACTTTATTTATGTGCTTATCAGTAATATCGACGTGAAACAAATGTGGCAAACGGTGCGTACATAAGATGCAAGACAAAAGAACAATTGGGTCGTGTATATGTCGCGTCTTCGCGTCGCCAGAAGTGTTTCGACATTTTTCTCAAGCAACGGACCATGTGGCTACCAGCCAAATTAATTCAAAATGACCTACATAAAATTGCTGATTGCATCTCGTTACAGGGATCGATCGTTGTTCGTTGTTTGCGGTTATCGAATATTGGTTCAGTTGCCCGAACTCAAAGCTTTTCTGTTTGTTGCTCCTCGAATTGGAGCTGATTCTGTGATGAAATTGGATAAGGGCGAAATTTATTTGCATATTTGGTCAGGAATCGTTTCACGATATCTGTTATCTTTGCTAATATATTTTTTTGCACTTATGTATCTATGCATGTATATATACGTATATTATAAATATAGGTATATCATATGGCGTAGATCAGTATGCGAAAGATAGCCGGTGGCACGAGAATAATCCGTGCAAAATACACATGTACGTTATTATCGTCGACCTTGAATTCTAATTTGCAGAAAAAGCGATTTTTATAAAGCGATGCTAAAATTTTTTGACTTTGACTTTAATTGAAAACTGTTTTCAGTATCTAGTAAAAATTGTCACGAATGGTTTTAATAAATTCTTATCTTCCTATTAAAAATTTTAAATAAGTCAAATTAGCCATAAATACACTTTGGAAACTAAATCGCACATGTCATATTTTTCGCAAGATAATTTTGCAAAGTTTGGCGTAAAATGATAAAGAGATTAAGTAACAGAGTCACGCACGACGATTATGTTATCCCCTATGCTGAATACAATTTTTGTCAAATTATATAAATAAAGCTACGAGAAATGATATAAGATGATATACGATTAATTTACTCCAAAAGTTTTCTCTCGACTCTCAGACCTTTTATAGTTGGTGTTACCTTATCTGTACTTTCACTAGTTGCGTTTAACGATCCATAACTCCTAGGTTTACGTAAATAAAAGCAGAGCCTGTTTAAATTGCTGCTCAGACAGAACATAGTAACGTTCGTAAATTTGGTAACCTATTTTCTCCATTTTTCTCCCGGAGATGTAGGCAACACATTTTTCAGAAGATGAACTTTTTCGTTCTATAAATTTGATCGAACACAGATTTTTTACGTTGTTAGGTTTTATATAAATAAACGCAACCATCGGTATAAAATCTGTTTTGCAAAGTCGTACCAAATATTTATTTGACTATACCACACATAATTTTTAAAAATTTGTTACTATGTACTTTTATAAAATCAGTTACTCACATTTATATAAATATTTAGTAGTAAGCGTATTTCAATGATAGTCCATACATCTCGATTAATTAAGAAATGCTCAATTATTATCGCAGTAATCAATTCCCTTGTTCATTTTTATCGTATTTCAATCTCAACTAATTGCGAGCAAAGAAATCCTTCATGTAATTCAGAATTATTAAATAGGAAATATAATTTTATAAAAATGCATAAATTATAAGCGAATTAGCCAATAATCGTATATAATTAACAGAAAATTGTATCGCAAATATTTTACGCAAAAATAAACAGCATACTTCATGATAAAATAAAAGCTAGGTATACATTAAAATACATTTGTAAGAAATTATTCAAGATAATCGAACACGACTGAACTGCAGAGAAATCTCTGCAAAGGGGTTTGCTGCGGTGGCGTCTGCAGGGGCGTCTTCCAAAGATTAAAACACGCTCGTTGCGTTACACGTCACGTAATCATCCAGGGGTTTCTTGCTTCGTAGAAATTTTCTTTACCCTCGATTAACTTCTCCTTATTGTACGGGATTATATGGCCAAAGATTTCTCATAAAATTTTCAAAGATATTCTAGACCTCAAGATTAACAAAATACAATCAAACTCGGGTCTGAAACATATATAGATTTTAGTCTTCTACTGTAAGATTGAGAAAAAATATTTTAGCTTTTAAAATTAACGGAAAAGTTTCAGTAAACATAAACACTAAGACCACAAAGAACCAAAAAGAAAGTAAAGCCAGTTTTAAGTATAGCATGAATTACTCACGTGACTTCGAGCTGAAATGATTGTCAAGAAAACGGTCTGTATTGCAGCACTCAGGAATTGCAATGACGTGCACAATGTGCCTACGGTTTCATAAGAAATTACCCATAAATTGTACGCATAACACGAGTAAACGTGATTGTATCTTGATACATTACCAACTAAACAAGTCAAATACTGAAGAAATATTTTCAGAAAAATCAATACAAAATATATGACATAATATAAACTTGGAAAATAATAATAATAATCGAACTTTTCGACGAAAGAAAATTTCCGTAATATATAAAGAATTGTTTCTCCTAAAGTAGCAATCTCCAGTTTCATTAGATTCATTCATTTTTCATTAAAAAAATCTTTTAGTTTTTTCAAGTTATGAAAACGTACAACGGTTAAGAATAAAGCTATAACTTAATTAATTATGAAACTAAAATTAAATGATAGTTTTAATAGTTGAAACATAACTAAATCCTAATTTTCAAAATCATCGCTTACATTACTATGATCTTCAACCCGCCATATGACATTGCGGCGTATAAATAGAAAAAGAACAGGAAAAAGGAAGAAAAAACTCCTTTGAATTGATTGCAGCGTGTCCAGGTGAACAACGAAAGATTCTGGTGTTGCTGAATCCAAAGTCGGGACCAGGAAGAGGTCGAGAAACGTTCCAGAAAAGGATTCATCCAATTCTATCGGAAGCTGAGAGGCCTTATGATGTTCACATCACCAAGTGTCCCAATTACGCACGCGAGTTCGTGCGTACGAGGGACATCTATCAATGGAGCGGGCTGCTGATGGTCGGAGGTGACGGTATCGTATTCGAAGTAGTAAATGGGCTTTTTCAAAGGCCCGATTGGGAGAAAGCTCTGAAGGAATTATCCCTTGGTGTGATACCCTGTGGTTCCGGTAATGGTCTGGCGAAATCCATCGCGTACGCTAAACAGTAAGTCTCTTTTAGGATCATCCGGGTTTGTGATTTATTTTATGTGTCTGGCTCGGTCGTTCCGAGGAAGTCGTTATTTCCGCCCGCAACCGGCTCGTTCAGTTTATATGCATGCTCGTAGAAAGGCGTTTCTGCAATTTCAGCAGACAATGGATTTACTTTAATAATGATTTTACTAAAATCTTCGACAAAATTCTTCTCACTCGTATATACCTTGTATTTATGTATTATAGAATTTCTGTACTGTTTAATTAAGTCCAAATATATTAAATTTAGTATCATGAAATTGAAATATAGAACCTGATAAAAAACCTGTTTTATTGGCAAATAAGAATATTCTTTTTCTAACCATTATATTTTGTAGCCATCTTTTTGTACTATATAACGTACTGTAATTGTACACTATCCTTGCCTCGTTCTTTTAATTTTCTGTTGAAAAATTTTATAATCTTATACTGTTACCGTGCTTCAAACATGTTGTTGGACATTAGAATGATAGTTATATGTATGTTACAAGAATGAAATTATTTTGAAAAGCACTTAAAATAAAGATTGAATGATTTGATAAATAAATTGTTATAAAATATCGAAGATCGCATAGAGAAAACAGATACAGGCGCCATTTAAAGAAGATATTAGTAAGCGAGTGCATCAATCTGCACCATATTGGTTCATTGTATCGAATATTGTTGCAGAGCAAAGGGTTAATTATACACATGTGAGCGACATAACATCGCTTAACAGGCATCACTGTTATCAATTTATTCTGTGAATTAATATGAATTTCGCGACAGGCAAGTTGCAATCGTCAAACATAGGCATTGTTACAGGCACATAGTCTGTATCATTTATTTTAATTTTTCTTGACTTTTAAACAGAATTTTAGGATAAATAGACAGGATAAAAAAGATTTAAATCGAATAAAACTAATTTTCATAAACGAAAATTTATATGCAGTAATCTATTTATCCTTTCATTAATACATATATAAGATGAAATATTCAAGGTCCACTGGCTTAGATTTATAATACGATGATTAACTCGGTGCATTGCAAATTTTCCGATCAATGAATTTGTAATTTTTTAGCAGCTATAACTACTCTACAACGATATGCACGTGATAAAATTTCATGTTTTTAAGGATTGGACGATAACTCGGATAAGCACCGTAGACTAACGATAAATAGACCTAATTTTCGTTTAGCCATTAAAGCGTCGAGGATACACGTGCCCCTGCATTTTTCGTCAAATTCAATTGCTTTCATTATCTTTCATTTAGCTTTTCCTCTCATTCATATTTCCTACGTCATAACAAATTTCTAATATCTATCCCACATCATATTCATAAAATGAATCATGAAACTATAAAATGATTATGATATTATCATCGTTTTACCGACGTTAAAAATTTATTGACAATATTTATTAGATAACAAATTGCAACAAATTATAAAACTGTAATAATTTTAAACTCCTATTTATTTTTAATTTTCTTTAAGTAAACTTATAATGTAATAACATTGTAATATAACTATTGCATATATATTTGTTCTTTGAAGTATTATCGAGTAGATAGTATCGAAATGAATGTGCTATTATTTCTTATGAAATAGCTGACGTATATTAGATTAATCAGCATCAAGCTAACAAGAAATTTGCACATTTCTTGATATCCGTGGGTTTCATGCCTATTTAAAGAATCAGGTGGATTTTTCCGCTTGTTAACTGCTCACCTGTTACCGTCAATAGTCGTAAAAAATTCGTTAAAATGTTGTATAACTAGACGATATATACGATAACGAGATATAAATATGTTTTAGAAAAAAATATTCATATACTTTTGTATTGTTATCGTTTATCATTATCGTTACTATTGTTAAAAATGCGTAAGCCACTTATTGAATATCTGCGCAATAAAAAGTAAAAAAAAAAGTATTGCACAATCAGTAACATTCTATGCTATAGTAGGTATATTGAATCTTCATGTTTGAAAGCAATATTGTTCTAATAATTTAAAAACGATCGTTTGTTCATTATATTTTCACTAATATTTTTGAAATTAAGAAACCAACACTTTAATTTCATGAACATTTAAAAAAAAGTAAGTTGCACATTATAAGATAATAATTATTTACATTAACTTATCATTGTAATGAGAGAACTACATATGTAGTTAGTATCGGTCATCGAATGACGTTACGTATCTTATGTAACTTAAGAGAACACTATCATATCGATGTAAAACTAAAGCGTTTTTTACTCCTGCACGTTTAATACTAATGTGTTTTAACGTTTCAATGTGTTTCACCATCCTTGAAGTATACTTTCCATATTGTAATTATGATCATATCAAAGAACAACAGAGATGAGAAATATCAACAACAACATTCATGGTACATGGTACAGATAATGAAAGAAATTTGCATGATCGAAGAGATATTTAATGTAGAATATCTTTCGAACTACATATGTAGCTTGTTGATGACGTACACAAGTCGATACCTGGTACGTGAGTCTTCAATATTTTGTTCGAACTTTGTTCTTTAATTGTAACGAGAGGTAATGCGTTGTAATGACCTTGTTTCATTTCATTCGATATCGGTCTTTATGAACACGTTTTTGGTTTCTCACAACACTTCGTTTTATAAAACATACGCTATTCTATGAGTCATTTGAAACTACTATTCGTTTCGTAAAATTTGTGTTGATTATCTAGAAAAATTATAGACTTTGCGGTTGAATTATTAGACATTTCTTTTCCTATAAATGACCCCCATCCACACACATACACACACAGACATATGTAAAATTTGTAAAATGTATGTGAAAGAAAATTAAATATTACAAAGCTCCAATTGAGATTATTCTGCGTTTCCTGTTTGAAGCACATAGCTTAGTATCGATTTTACATTGAGAAATAGAGGCAATTGGATGAAACGCGACGATAACGACAAAAAGTAGTTATTTAATACGCGTTTAGCGAAAGAAGAAAAATTGTAAAGGAAATTTCATTGTTACAAAATTATAGTAATTATGATATAAGGACGGAAGAAAGATTCAATTTTCTTGATGCAGCATTAAAATAAACTAGGTAGTCGATCATTATTCTCTTGTGGTCATCCGTAATATTATCGATTCTTATTTACAAAATACAAACAGCTCCAAATTTCACATTTCATTTTCGTACACAGAAAATTAAAAAACCGGATAATTATATTAATAATAATAAAATTAACCCTATCGTTCTCTTTAGCATTTAAATATATCACCCAAAATAGATTTTATATCTTTCAATAGATATTACTAAAATACAGAAATATTTGGTGTCTATATTCAATATAATTTTACTAGCTTTTGTGTACTTCACGCTTTTTATGAGATAAAGTACGCTAAAAAAGAAAACATTTGTAACGATACAAACGTATAAAAGAAGTGAGGAGAATAGCAGAGTCAATGGAAATCGTGCAATAATTAAATAATTACAATTATTTTATTTAAGAAAAATCGCAATTTGCTTTAAAAATAATAATCATGCGCATTTACCAATAGTAACGGATTCTATTTCAGGGAGCCGTACGATTATAATCCTCTTCTCGTCAGCGCACTGTCCGTGGTGAAGTTTAAAAAGGCACAGATGGACCTGGTACGCGTTGAAACGAGGAATCAGATTCTATTTTCATTTTTATCGGTCGGCTGGGGTTTACTCGCCGACATTGACATTGAGAGTGAACGTCTCCGTGCAATAGGCGGTCAAAGATTCACCATATGGACTATCGCCCGGCTGATAGGTTTGAGGACATACAAAGGAAAAGTATCTTATTTAACTTGCGATAAAGTACCGTCCGTGGAGAATTTGGGTAATGGCAAGGCCTACAATGAGTATGCACAGGAAACGCAGATATCGCATTCAAGGAGCTGTGGCGATGATTTAGATCGGTACGTTATTGCCTTATCACGCATTACCTCTATTATTTGCGCATGAAAATTGCCAACTGAAACAAGCATCATGTTCGACAAGATAATTCTTTGACAGAATTCTAAGGTCAAATGGGAAAGATGGAGTGAAAATTTTCGCTTAATAGATAACAGACTAGTACGAATACAAACTTCAATTATCTGTTCTTTGAAGTAACGATACTCTTATGCAAACATCTTACTTTCTCGCAAAGTATTATATCGATTAACGTATTATAAAAGTCTTAAGAAATATGTAAATACACTTGTCAAGTTTATGTAAGTTTATAGAAACTGAAATAATACTTTGCATATGGATGTCTCGAGTTTACGTAACATTCTGAATACATACATATGCATTTTAGTTATACGAGATACGGTCTCTATTAATTTTTTATTGACCATGAAATAAGAATCTCATTATCACGAAAAAAGATTTACGTAGAATGTCTGTAAAATAACGCAAAATGTCAAACGAGAGATATTTTTTTATTCAGTATCTGGAATATTGGAGATTTTATCTGAATTTAAAATGACATTTGATATAATTCGTTCAAAGTTTCATCTGCTTTATGAATTTATTCTTAATAAATCCGATAAAAATAACATCGAAAACAATCGTTTAAAGTCCCAACATTAGAAACTCGTAAAAATTTTATTTGTGGTTTGCATTTATCAGCATACAAGTTCAATTTTCAAATTACAATATTTTGTAAATTGACGTTTGAAATGTATATTTTTAGAAAATGCTTAAATAATAGTAATAAAATATGAGTTTTTTTTAATATTATTCTATCATATGTTTAGATACAGCAAAATCAGTGAATCGAAAAGCTTCCATGATGCAATCGATGGAGATCCTGCTATTTTTGATGGATCTTTTGATAGCTGTGACGATAACGAAATAATAAGCGATAATATCACTCTGGAAACAGAAGCTGAGAGAAGACAGAGGCTAGACAGTTTCTACTCTGCGACATCCGCAAAGTCAACTTATTTTAGCACGGGATCAATTTCTAGTTACCATAGTATCGATGATCCCAATA
This sequence comes from Bombus pascuorum, assembly GCF_905332965.1. Taxonomy (NCBI): domain Eukaryota; kingdom Metazoa; phylum Arthropoda; class Insecta; order Hymenoptera; family Apidae; genus Bombus; species Bombus pascuorum. The sequence continues at coordinate 3,100,116 of NC_083493.1, forward strand.
ATGAAGATATTGGTAAGCTTTTAATTCATACATTAATAATTTTCATATCTCGATGAAATGTTTTTCTTATTGTGTGCTGTTACTCTTATATCATATTTTTATCTTATCTACTTTAAGATGCTCGCTTGTAAACGTTTCATGTATTATTACATATTATCTTCTTAGAAACTAAGAGTAGATAAAAAGATTGGTGTAATTTCTTGATTAGTTTAGTGCATTACAAGCATTTGAATTAATTTAATTCTCTGTACTTCTTCCTAAAATAATAATATGTCTATAATTAAGATCCAGAGAACAGTAGTCAAGTTATGTATGGCCCATCCTCCAGGCTGCCCGCTCTAACTTCAGAAGTATCAAATTCTTGGACGCAAATTGAAGGTAATATCTTTAATAGTTTTTGAAATAACAAATAATAATTTTTATTATTTTTAATAATTCCCTTCTAAGGTAGTAAAAAGTACCGTTAAAATAGAGAGTAATATTTAAACTCTATTACCTAATGCATATGAAATCAGATGATAAGTTACAATTTATGCAAGGCAAATGTATGCTAGTTTAGCCCTTAATAGTCTGCATGCATCTTACGTTGCGTTTCTTTACACATTATGTAATTCGCAGCTTTATCTGCCACGATACTAAACTTGATAATGCTGGTACACTTGCTTTCCGTTGAAAAACGGCATCGGGAACAGCATCGCAAGGACAAACATTGCTGCAAATAGTATTACTAACCATAACCCATACTTGTACATAGTGTACATAGTTAGCTTGTGAGTAAAGCTATGAAAATGCGTACAATATAAGTAGAACTGGAATATACTAAGAAAATGTGCAAACAAATGTACCAACGTTATTATGCCATTTATACGATAGTATCCTAGACTTAAGCGCTTAATTTAAATGATATTTTCAATATAAATCAATGAATATATTATTTAATGAATTTGTTTGTGTGCTTGAAATTTCAGGAGAGTTCATTATGGTTCACGCGGCATATCAGTCTCATTTGGGCCAGGATTATTTCTTTGCACCTCGTGCCAAATTGGCGGACGGTGTTATTTGGCTTCTGATAATAAAAGCCGGAATTACTCGAGCTAATTTACTCCAGGTAAATAGTTCGATTAAAAACAATATCTCTGGCTTATCTAATTCTAACTCATTGCCAAACAAATGAAATATTTTTAAAAGCGAAACGCTTATTAGGTGCTTATTTATTGATAAAGTAATTTAACCCTTTGTGATCTATTCGTTATTTTAAGTAATACAATGAACTTCCATTTCTCGATTTATCTTAGATATATACCCATATATATAAATTATAAAGAACATTATCATAAAAACATATCTGAGCTATGTTACCAAAAGATCTGCACATCTGAATTCCATCATCTGAATTTCACAATTTATACACATAGTTCAATGACGGTTGGTTCGGGAATGAGAATGCTTCTGCAATTCAAATAGATTTACGAATTTTTCAGTGACATAGCTCAACTGTGATTCAAAACAGGCTTTAAAAATATACGAGCTTGATAGATAAATGAAAAGTAAACAAGATTATGTTTGCGAATCAAACACGTTCTTAGAATGTTTTAGCAATTTATCAAGTTATTATTAACCAACAAATCTAAACAACTTTATTGAAACACATCTTGAAACAATTCGTATATTGCCAAAACTTTGATCACAAAGAACTAGCCAATTTTACTGTAAGAAATCTAAATTAACATATGAAAAATTTTAACCATTCTAATGTAAGTAAAAAAATGCAACTTTTTTTATAATATATTATGATGTAATTATGATGGAATTAAAATGAAGTTAGAAGCAGATTCGACATATTATAAATACGATATCAACATATTAAGAATTATTTACTGTGTTTGTTAGTTCCTGTTGGGATTAAATAATGGTACCCATGTAACACGGTCTGGCGTCGACATGATACCGGTAAAGGCATTTCGAATAGAACCAGAAGAAGGAGCGAATGGTTACATTACGGTGGATGGAGAAAAAGTAGATTATGGACCTTTGCAAGCCGAGATATTCCCATCTTTAGCGTCGGTAATGTCTCCTTGATACAAATTAGCATTACACTTCGTACAGAGCTAGCAATGGAAATCAAATTGTACAATCCTAAAATCTTAAGTTCAATAAGATATATGTTATGGTAGCATGGTCCTGGTGACAATACTGTATTAATATATTCCAGTTCGCAATACGTAAAAATGATTTAGCTCAAAGAATTGCGATAGATGTACATCCTAAACTATGATATTAAATCATTTCATCAGATGTATACGAGTACATATGTATAAATTAGCGATATTAATGTAGCCATAATTTGTATAGGCTCAACTTGTTATTTCCTAGAGGTTTATCGTTTGTACGATATAATCCGATGCTGTTATCTGAAACTTTACAAACGTGTTTTACGCATCAAAATTAAGTACATTGAAAATACTAATTAGATTAAAACATTTTTTTATTTTAATTAATTTTTTTATCTCGAAATAATTTTATATCAGTAGTTTTAACTATAATAAAAATTAAAGTATTCTCCATGCATTTTTAAGTATATTCCTAATTGTATCTCATAAATAAAACTCGATTGAATTTGCATCCAAAGGAGATAAAAATTTCAAAAATTCATATGATTTCTCTCCTACAACGCATTCAGTTTTCAAAAAAAGTCATTTAAAGATTAACGGCTATTTAACATTCCTTTGTATAACTATAAAAATTGTATAGCTTAATTCACTTTAGAACCTTTCAATTTATTAATATTATAAATATCTTAAACACGTAAGTTTTTTAATTGTTTAAAATGTATAAAACGTCTAGAAATTTTCGGAAGCGATTGATGAACCATACAATGTAACACCGTTCAATAGTGCTTACTAACTAGTTATCTGTAATTTTATTAATTAGCCTAAATCCTATGCGACGTATAATAGTATAACTTTAAAATATTTCATGGATTTTATGCTAGTTTTCAAGTACTATTGTTGAGCTTGATAACGTATTGGTCAAATGATGTACACCTAATCCTCGATTTACACAACGAATTGGTCATGAAAATTAGATATAAATCGAAATCAATATTATAACAATATAATAATAAGTTGAGTAATTCGATGATTAGATATATCTTCCTCCTCGTTATTTACCAAATGGTATCATTAAAATTCATCAAGGATTGACGATCATTTCCTCCATTCACTACCTTCTGGTTGTTCTTTCAGTGATGTAAATAAATACATGTATTGTATTTCTTAAACGATTGTATAGCATATAATACGTTGTAGCTTCCATTGTAAGCATAAAAGAATTAATTTCGATCTTCTCGATCGAATTTGTAAAGATTCTAATTTTTTAAACTTGTATGCATTTTATCGACCAGGTTGTTATTGTCACGCGGTCTAAATGCTGGCATACAGTATTGATTTAATCGCGATAGTTCTCAAATCTTGTACATTTGGGCGCATTTTAGATTAAAGAAAGAACATGTTAATCTTTCGATACAACGCACAGATACCGTCTTTTGATCTTACGCTTACGAAATACTTTTTCGAGATATCATTAGCCGCAATAAGAACGACATAAGAACATATCATGATAATTAACAGATAATATGCGGCACGTTAAAGATGTAATATCTGATTCATAAGAGTGCACAATTTAAAAAGAAAAGAAGAACGAATATCGAGGGGACACTAAAGAGATGTTTGATACTGTTATATGGTTGCGCTTTAACATTGAAACGAAGAACTTTCATTTATTATAGAAAAATTTCATCGATGTTCTCTTATTTGCCAGAAGCATTTTTATAGAGATAATCGATATAACGTTTAACAAATATTACGATGATTATAATTTGTATAAATTGTATTATTTTATACGTGTAAATTTGTGCCAAGAGATGCGTAAAGATAATTAAGAAATATATAGATGATTTTCTTTTTCTCTATATTATTTCTTTTAAAGTTTTGTTATTCTTTCTTTAGTTTCGTGCCAAATCTTGTGTTTATGCTTGTGTCATAAATGCCAAGGATCGTCATGTACATTCGCATATATTTCGAGGGGTTAAAACTTTTCACAAAACAAAGAAACCAATTATATATATTTATTATTTTATTTATTGTTACATGCTGTGCAGTACAAAAGGGTTTGTAAATTGTTAATGTTTTCCCAAAAATCAAAGGAACATAAGAATTTTATTCACAAAAAGCACAAAACAAAAGAACAGTAAATAATATTGACATAGTTCCATTTGTGCTATCTTCAGACAATCAATTTCATTTTATAGTACAGTCAACAAGTAAAAATCAAAATTATCATCTTATAAATTACGTACTAAATATATTGCAAATTCAGTATGGATAAGATTTCAATGGCACACATGTAATAGAGAATTAATGATCCTTTATAATTGCGGATATGTTTACGATTGCTAGAAAGAGTTCTAGTTGATCCTTTCTAGTCACATAACACATTTATATACTCCTTGATGTTATCATTTTGGTATCAATTTAAGTATATATAAAATTTTTCCAAGAAATGAATTTACTTCAATTAAGACACATTTTTTTCAAATGTATGCACCAATATAGTAATGAGCTAAGAAACAATTGTAAATATCGAAGAATGCTTAGTACCTCTAAAGATCGATAATCAAAGTTTTGAGGTTAACTATAATGATTAAAGAATTATTTTATAAAAATGTTTTTTGTAGAAATGTGACTAATAAGGGTTTTTAACTTAAAGCATAAGGCTGTAAATGACATTTTTGTTCGATATTTATTCCAAAATTTTCAACAAATGTAATTGTGTTACACATGATCTTTTTCTAATTTTTTTTCATTTCTATTAGTTCCCTTCAATATATATTATACCATTAAAAATAGGACAAATAGTCATCTCGTTATAAAAAAGTAAAGAAGCACTAAATTTTTGCATATTCTTAGAAAAACGCTACATTACCGCTCAAAGGAAAAAATTTTTCATCGATAAGATGAATATTGTAATGTATATTGATTTTTGTTATTCCGCTATTTTTCGGCGGAACGATCGTTAATGTTTTTGAGAATAATGAAAGATATTTAGTATGATAACAAATACATATGATAATAAATTTCTTTACATGAAACCTTTGTCATCCCGTGGTTTACTTAGAACTATTGTAGTTAATGAATATTATTTCTGTGCCTAAAAATTGCATATTTATACATAGTTGCCAGTGTGTAACATATTAGAGTATACCAATATAAATGTGAGTCATCCTGAATCATATTTATGATTTGATGAGTATTACGGAAGTTGCAAGTTGTAAAAGACATTACTCTCTATTTTACGATGATAGCACAAAAATTAATTACAAATTATTTATAATTTACAAAAACATTAACACACTTATAAAATTATGTACATAAAAAAGAAACTCTAGTTTATTACTTATTTATTTCGATATTGATACAAGGAAAATCACTACAAAATTTCTTTCAATCTGATTAATCCAACCATGCTTCTTTTAATCTGATACAACTATAATTTTCCCAGTGTTATACACACTTTTATTTGCATACAGTTACGACATAACTAATAACATAAGAAAAAATGAACGAAAAGGAACTGCTATATATCAAAAAGGAATATAAGGAAAACTCACAGTTTTCTTTAATACACTTGATTGAAGTAGCTTATACACGGGGAAAATTAGAGTTTAACATAAATTCCTATGAAACAAGGTACTTCTTTTTTTATTTATAGATCTGCCGTAAGTACTGCTAACAGGGAAATCATTTATTCACAGTCATATATAAAGTAGTTACACATAAGTTGCCTATAAGTTTATATATGGATAGAGAACACAAAATACGATCCTGCACGATTGTCAGTTCTAGTCTTACAAAAGTATCACAACCATAAATTGTATTTCCATCATAGCAAAACTCGTATCATGATATATATAGAACTTAGCTTTCAATAATACACTAGAAAAATCACTCTAATTCAGGCATCATACATCATACTTGAAAAATTACACCAATTTTCACTATCATCTTAATATTGTATAAGAATAAAAAGTACTGTAAGATTCAAACAGAATTTCATTTAGTTAATATCATTCAATGTTATGTAAATGAATAATTTTCAAGAAGTTATACAAAACCTTAATTATGTTCAATGTTAAAGATTAAGTATTCCAGTTGAGAATATCAATGTAAAAGATATATATTTATAAGGTAAATGCTAACAATTTGAATTTCACATAATTTGTTCATATGTTTACAAATTTATATAATTCTCATAGTTAGTGTTGAGGCTGCAAACAGAGTGAAAGAATATGTACAACAATGCGACAATATTTAACAAAATTGATACACTATTGTAGCACAATATTTCATATGAGAATTGAAATATTTTGAAGACGTTTATTAGGAATGCATTTTAAGATTCTTTCTATTTGGAATTTTTTATAAAAGTGAATGAGAATATATGTTTACAATCATACTTTATTTGTTAGCTTATGTATTTATCTAAAATTTAAAAAATGTCATATATCCTAAAATAGTAATGAAAATACAATGTATATGCTACAATATATCCTGCAGCCTACTTTTATATCTTTATTGTTTTGTATTGGTTGAAAACCTAAAAAGGGGGACATAAAGTTCAATATCAATGAGATATTTAATAACTTAAAAGATAAGTATAGAAAATAATAATATAAAAAGAAATTATTAAAAAACAAAATAATATACACGTAAATGTGTATATTATGTAAAATAAATATATAAAAAATAAAGCAAAATCCTTTTTTCAAAATATATAGAGATAAATTTACATAAGCAATGTTACTCTATCAATATCTATAAATTGTATAAATTTCAACTTTCATTTTTGCACTCTATTTGCAGCTTTATAAACTTAAAAAAGTTAATGTAATACATCATTTTTTAATCGTCTTAAAGAAAAACTATTTGCACACTATATGCACAATCATATTAATTTAAAAAATTAATAACCCTATTGTTATTTACCCATTATTATTTAAACCAATTAGTTGAGTAAAGAAAAGGAAAATACAAACTTTCATATTAGTGTATAGTTAATATATAATAATGAATTGAAATTTATGAGAATTATGGTTTGTACCAAATACATACTTGATTTAATGATGTGATATCCTACTATTTATTTTTTTGTACTGTATGGAATCCGCATTAAGTTTTGTAAATACAATAAATCCAAAACAATAGTAATTTAAAAAACATGAAAATATAGCACACAAAAATATAACACTCTGAGGCCAAGATGAAATTTATAAAATGCGTTTCATAAAATACTTATAGCTAATTATCGAAACTTGATTTGTTTTGTAGCCCATAGAAACATACAGAATCAAGTCAGAATAATAAGCGAGCGAAATATAGTTTGACTATAAAGAAATGTAAATATTTCTTTTTATCGTCAATGAGTCAAAGTTGAAATAATGCAGAGCGCACGGATATCGACAATACCACAAGCATACATAAATAGAGCTACCCAATGTAATAATTACATACTTCCTAATCCGCGATACTTTACTTTGTTAACATTCGCACAACTTTCCAAATTATAGCTCTATTCTGTTCTACTGTATATCAAAACTTTACCGTTATCTTGCGCACTGATATAAATTAGAAAAAATTTTTTCAGTATGTAAATTAATTGATTAAAATGAACTTATTACGAGCAACCTAAATTTAACGCATACTGTTAATCACTTTTTTAGTTTTACATCAATTTATTTATATATGAGTTATTATTTATATATGAGTTATTATTTATATATATATGAGCTATTAGTTTGATAAAGTGAATAAGTGATTACTGTGTTATAGATAGAGCATTTAAATTAGCCAACAAATCTTTCACATCATCCTGAACTTGATTCGACGTGTTTGATAAAGATAAACGTGAACACAAACTACTCAAGATTTCCATATTTTTGTGAGTATCTTTATACTTCTGTAAATATGCCAACAACATACTAATTATACTTTGCACTTCCTCTTTGATCTTCATCATATCCTTCCCTTTACAGTTTTGCAATAACTTTAATTTTGTTTGTGCCAAGTGTAATGGATTATAACCATATTGATCCAAGCATAAGGGATCCGTTCCGGCATTTAAAAGGAGTGTAACTACAGATATTTTGCTTGTCACAGCTGCTAAATGTAATGGTGTATTACCTACAGAATCACGAAGATTCGGATCTGCACCATGTTCCAATAACAAACGAACCATTTCTGTATAACCCCTGTAATAGTATATAATATTACTACTATGAAATATTTATTAAAAATTGGTAATTTAGTGTTGGTTATGTGGGTCAAATTTACCTGCAAGAGGCAAGATGAAGAGGAGTTCGTCCTTGTTTATCACAAGTGTTAGGTGAAGCACCAGAATTTAAAAGACTTCTCATCATTATGGTGTTGTTTGTAGCTGCTGCAATTCTCATTCTATGTTCAATAAGACGAGTGTGAACATCCAACAAAGGAAAAAAGTGACGGTTTCTACGTTTTTCATTCATAAATTTTATTTTGCTACAATAGACATAATCTAAAAAGAAGAATGCAGAACATTATTAGAAAAAGATAATTATGTTGTTGAAATATATATAAGGTAATCATTAATATTTTCTTGTTATATATATATTTTGTTAATATTTATTGCACAAAAATTTGGATTTCTATAATTTGAATTGAAGGTACCAAAATTAAAAAAGATTTACACATTAACTTACTATCTATGAAAATTGTTCTAGTTGTTGATGAATCAATAGAATGACGCTTGCAAGGAATCTTAATCTTAAAAACCTGCAACAAATTATTTTTGATGACATACTTTATACATTATATTATGATTACTTCTCAAAATTTGTACGATATTTTCTTAATAACAAAAATAAGTAGTTATATTAATCACCTCTATATTATCATACGTAATCTAATTATTCGCTATAATTTATTGTAGCATAAATTAATAATTTCATATATTAACAATAATTACATTATAAATAACGAAAAAGTATTAAACGCGTTTATATTAATAAGAAGAGAAACAATCAAAGGTGATCACCAAAATATAGAAGTATGTAAAAATATTTTATATAAAAAAGCAATACTTACATTAGGGGATACATCTATACATGGTTTTGAACTACTTCCTGCTGTAGAATTTTGAACATCACCGTGTATATTTGATAAGACAATTGGCCAATTTGTATTAAATTTAGTGTAAGTAATGCCGGATTTAATTTCTTGTATTTCATTCTGATTATTATTGCACGTTATTATTGCAGGAGTTGAACTGGCATTACCAATTTCTTCTATTGTCATATCTTCATTTTGAGCGATCGAACTATCGTCTGAATTATTACTTGTTTCGATTCCTGAATCCACAGATGTCATTTTGCATTTAAACATTCACCAACGTATTAGATACAAAACACTTCTCTTCCTAAACCCAACTTATACTACGTATATATTCTCACACCAGGGGCCAGGACTCAGGACTGTGTTCGTAAGACACTAATAACAGTTCTGAAATTAGTCACTTAGGTTTACACCATATTGCCAACTTTATAATTCGTTTTAGTTTACCACAAAGTGAACTCAGAAGATTCTTTGATATTGTTGCGTGGCTTTTCCAACAGTTGGGGAATTTGGCACGGTTGCAGCCCGTAAAGTGCCGAACCACTCTACTCGTGTTGCAACTTCAAACAATTCGACGTTTAAATGAAGAAATACATAACAATAAAGTTAACTTGAACAATAATTTTTTTTAAAAACTAATTATATTTAAAACTAAGTATTTGTAAGAGATTGACTACTTTAACAAGATTTGCACTTCAATGAAATTTATTTAGAGACTGAGCTGAGCGTGACGGTCCTAACGATTCAACGATTCTAACGTTTCTCTAATTTTTTAGGTCAGAGACTGACCCATTTATTCGCTTGGATTTACATGAGAATTAATTGTTTGTTATTAATTTGCTATTAATTTATTAATTAATTTGTTATCCAATAAGACAAATTCTTACTAACTAATGTTAGTAAACATTATTTTGATTGGAATTTACAATATTAGAAAGCGAGCGATTTGACAATGCCTTGTTGACAATGTTCTTTCCCATGGTAACGAAAATACATATGAAATTTGAGAGTAATCACAGTTGTGACTGATAAATAATTTTAAAATTTAATCAATAAATTTGTTAAATAACTTTTGTTCGTTGCATCAGCTGCACAATTAAATTCGCGACATTAGAATTTACCCTATATCATACAAAATATTCACACTAAAGGGAGCCACTAGTAAAGTTATGTATAAAAAATTTTATTTTTGATATACATATAAAATAAATAGGTACAGTTATATAAAAAATATTAATAAATTATATCTTTATGTATTTCCTTTATCATGTAAAATATAAACATTAAATGTAGTCTACCTCATTAATACATATTCTATGGTTTATGTACCTAGTATCACCAGAGGTATCACGTAAATGAACTGTATTGTAAATATTCCTTAAAAATATTACCGAAATAAAATGTCGTTATATACGGCAAAAACAATACTTCGAACAAGCTACTCGACGCGTTAGTGTGAAATAGTTTTTTAGTTTCTATGAGTAATTATTTAAAATAGTTATTTAAAATAGTTATTTAAAATAATTACAATATGATGAAATAATTACTCTACCAAAACCATATATATATATTTTATCACAATTGTTAAACTTCTTTTACTATTTTTATACAATAACCAAAAAATTTGTTCAGATATTAACTATCATTTTGTTTTTTAGATTTTACTGTTGCTATCAATAAATTTCATACATCTTTCCCAATATATTTAGATCAGAAATGGAGGGTGGCGTAAGGATAAATTTTATGTAACATAAACTTATATCTATATATATTAGTTGTGAAATATCATATGATTTAATAATTACAGAAGAAATTTGGCAAAAAATCCAAATACTACTGGTCCATTGGTTACTTTGTCTGATTATTCCTTTAAAGATGATAAACCTGTCCCATATGGTTCAAGACAGTTGAAGCGTATACAAAAGCATCAAGAATATATGGTATTATTTCAAACATCATTTTCTTAATAAAATTTTTAGTAAAATGGTGTAATAAATAAAATGCTTAATTTACAGAGAAAAATTATTAAACTAGTTGGAGAAATTGATTTTGCAGTTGAACGACATAGTAGTTTATTGAAAGAAAAGAAAAAGCAAGAACAAAAAATTTTGGATAGTCAATTGAAACCTAAAGGTGTGTTGCCAATTATCAATCAATAATATTTTTTAATTCATTTCACAATTTGTAAATAAATATAAAAAGTAAAATATGCTATATGAATTTTACTGTTTTATTTTTCAATATCTTCCCAGTACTTTCATGTGACAATTTATCAAAATGAAGCAAACAAATTTTTTGAAATAATATGATAATTTATTTTAAATCTATATATATAACTTTATTTGAGCTGATAATCACTAGGATATTTTATAAGTCGTGGAATTTTATCTCTTTCCTCTTGTGGAATATCATACAGTTTAACTGGAACAGATCTTAATTGTTTGATCTGATTAGTAACATTATCTAACATTTCTTTGGGTACGTTATCATCAGGAAAAACGTGTAACCTCTGCATGGTATATCTTCTTTGCAGAGTTCCATCCATTGCTGTATAAACTGCTTTCTTAACAATCTATATGTTATAAATAAAAAAATATATATAGTGTAATAATACATTCAAATTTTTTAATATATTAGTAATTTATGGAAATCCGTCAATTACCATAGTAGGATCTTTACTATGTAATTCCCATGCAAGAGTCCAAGTAGCTCCACCATGGAATCCAGTATGATGAAAATATACTCGCTTTTGCCACTCATTTCCACGCAATGCAATTTCTTTGCTATTTATTACTATTACATGGTCACCACACTGATCTATATAAAAATTAACATTTGGTATATCATTTATGCCAATCTTGTAATCTATGCTATTATATGTATATGTATGTATTTCATTTAACTTACTCATGGGATGATATATAGGTTTGTATAATCCCATAAGGTATTTTTTTATCAAATGTGCACTTCTATATGGGTTTTGCCAAGTTGCATCGAAAATGTGCCAAACACATGCAAAAGTACCCCAATGCTAGAAGTAAAATAATTGATGATAAATTAATTAATTAGTGTAGTATCAAAATGTAGTGACAAACATTTAAGGTGCACTTAACGAAAAAAATTTTAAAGATTGTTTTTAAATTCATTAACCTACAAAATTTAAGAAAACATATAATGAAATGAAGTAAATAAAAAAACTAACCTGTCCTTTGCGCAGAAGAGACATTCTGCAGTTTCTATTCAAAATTTAGTTTTGAATGTACAAATAATAATATATATTTTTAGACTGTGTTAAACATCGTATTTTTAGAGTTAAATTCTTATATCAAGTGTACGATCTTCTAACTAAAATTTTCCTAATGTTGGTAATACTTGGATTATAAAACATTATTACCATCTAACGGTGAATGGATGGAACGAATCGAGGTGGTAAAATCAGAAAATCCAAATTTTTCAACTGCTGGGCAGAATTTTTTAACTTTTGAGGGCTAAAATGAAAGTTCAGAATCTAAGGAATCAATTAAGCAAGGTTAGTTACAAGCAAGTTTAAAAAATGGCCCAACCAAGAATTTTTAATTTTACTGCCTGTCGATAAAACGTGTAATATAATCATGTGATTTATATCCTTCCAATTTAAAATTACTCTTTCGTTTGCAAGGTACCACTTCAAGGTCATTGTAATTAAGTTGCTAAATTTGTTTTTACGTATATTATAATATCGCATTATGCAAAATATATGTTGACATACAAACAAATTTTAATGAAACGTTTGAAACTCTACCAAGATGACCTTCATAGGCCTTTTTTTTCATCACAACCAAATGCACACATCGAAAACATTTAAGTTCTCTGTTAGTCTTTGCCTTAATAATGTCGGAAATAATTTAAATATTCAATTTAAAATTAACACTCTATATACTTAATAATACACGAAATATTTTTGTTCTTGCGCAACATTATCAAATAGATAAGTTTTATATTTATTTACATATTTCAAATATCATTTTAGAACCAAATTACAAAAGTTATTAAAATAAATTTGAAGAGGAGTTTTTTGGTAACGATAATGAAACTGTATTTCAAATGTGTTGAATTTGTCTATTAATACAAACAAAATATAACATATAAATTATTGAAACTAATCTTTATATAATATTCAAGTATAAACAAATTAAAGCAATAATAACAAATTAAATCTATTTAGATCCTGACCTCCTGATACTTTTATCAATACCTTATGATGTAAGTTCAAAATGCATAGAGTAATACATGACAAAAATTTAAAATTGTAGGAAAATAAAGAATGCTAGGATTTCTTTGTGTAGGTAAAAGAATGTAAAAAAGTTACAAGATTATTTACAATTTATAAGTATTTTAATGCAATAATAATATAATAATAATAATCAATAATATCAACTAATAATGTTATTAAATACTTTATACATATACATAGTAATGTATTTATAATTATTCGCATTTTATCATTAAGGAATTATTAGTATTTAGTAGCAAAGATTTTATGTAAACAGGTAAGTCTTTTTCGCACGATCAGTCCTTTGTTACAAAAAGTAATACATTTTGTCACTCCAACTGTGTTTTCTAATTCGAAAGTATCATTGACAAACCAATATTAGTATTAATTAAACAGCAGTAAAATATTTTTTATAATATTTCACCTATGCATGACTCTATATATTTATTTATTATAAATTCATTTGAGAAAGTGTTTTACATTAGTTATAGTTTTTTCTTATCTATTAATATTGATAATTTTGAAGTTACCAATCATGTTCAGGATTCTACAAATAGTATACAAATCTTTGTTTACTTTCTTATTTCTATTTCTAAATTCCATTATAATCAAAAGAGGAACTTGATTGTTCATTTAGGCAAGTATAGCACCAAGAGGTAAATATTGTTTTCCAAAGCAAATGTTGTTAGTAAATAATATGGAAAAGTCAACAGGATAGATACAAATTCATAATTTTGTTCTCATGTTTATGTAGTTTTACATAATAATGAAAAGCATCATTATATATACATATATGCATACTGATTGTATAAATGGCATGGACATTAATGTTTGAATTTCGTGCTTTTTCTATAATAAGTAAATACTATTTTATAAATTAATCTTTACTAAAAGGAAGTCTTGTTGTAAAAAAAGTAAAAGGATTTAATTTTTCTTTCTTACAAAAGATTCAGAACATGTGATTTATGATGCCTAATACATTACAAGTAGGTACATTTTAATTATACTTCATGAATTATTACTTAGAATGGTTTGGTTGTAAACAATTCTTTAAATTTTATTACAAGTTCGTTATTAGTAACATGTATTAAAAAATTCTTAAATACTTTTTGTAGTAATCAAAAAAGTGTAAACACACTTTTATGATTCTTTATGTTAGATTTTATATCGAATTAAATGCTTGTGCTTTTCAAGTTATTAAGAAGAAGGTAAAAAGATCAGAAAAAACAAGGGTTAGATAATTAAATAAAGTATCGACAAAAGAATTGAAATGGAAATATGAACTAATACACTGTATTAATGTGATTTATAAATTTTAATAACTTAATTGTTTTTCTATCTTTTAAAAGTTAAATACATTTAACTATATATTAAGAATAAAGTTTTTAATAAATTTGTTGGTCAAAATTTAATTATTTTCAACACATTGTTATTATAAACTATTGGTAAGAATATAGAATAGAATTATTCTTAGCATTATATGAAATTCAGCTATTTCCTTTTTGTTTTACTAACTTTAATAAATTTTTGAATTGACTTTACATTGGTTTAATTGGTTTAATTGTAATTGTTGTAAAAGTATTATAAATTATAAAAATAATACTTCAAAGCTGCAATAATTTTAATAATAATAATCATAGTCATGATAATAATAATAATAAATATTAGGATGCAAACACATTTGCCTTATGTTTTGTATCATAACAGAAATAATATGATATATTATGTTAATAATTACCATTAGGTGCTTTTCGTTTAATTGATACAATTTAGAAATCAATCAGCATTTCTGCCTCTGAATCGAATATCCTGAACATTTGGTCACGAAATATAAGGAAATTATGTAAAAGCGTGTCATTCAATGATAACTAGTTGAAAATCGTTATTTTCCATTAATATATGCTTTGCATTTTTTTATATACTTTGAAATATCGACGCATCTTCTGATCATATATCTTTATATAAATGTAAATTATATTTCATGACTATTGAATTATTATAGTAACACAGTTGGTTCCAAATATACCATAGCAGATCACAAAAGGTAGTTTCTTGAAACGAACGACTAAGTGGCGCTAAACGTATACAACACATTTACGTAAATGTTTCTGTATAAAATGCACTAGTAATAAGTATTTCAAAGTAACTTCGAAAGAGTTAACTTGTTTCCTAAAAAGCATCTTAAGGAAAGATTTTCAGTATACAAATCGATGTATATAAAACAATATGTTATAGAAATCGATATCATTCAAGACATGATTTAACAAATTTTATACAATAAGTATTATTAGAGTACTATAACAGTGTAGATTTTAAAATAATTCACAGTAAAACAATTCTTCAATAATCATATAAAGCTCCTACTTAAATTATTAATCTATGTATTTGTGTGTAGTATATGAGAGAGAGAGAGAGAGAGAGAGAGAGAGAGAGAGAGAGAGAGAGAGAGAGAGAGAGAGAGAGAGAGAGAGAGAGAGAGAGAGAGATTAAACTTGAGTTATAGCAATCTATATGGGATTCTCTTTTTGAACAGATTTCCTTCACCATATTATTTCAGAAATTCCGTCGTTATACTATTGGTAATAAAAAATTTATGTCATTTCCAGTCATTGATATAATATGACGTATGCGCGCCATGCTACTACGTCATGTAGATCCAGTTACATAAAATCTTTGGCAAAGGTATGATTAATCATTGACCCATGACTCTGTAAATATGTATCTAATATTATTGTATTCCATAAACAGCTACTCGCCATTTGTCATTTTTTACATAATTTTGATTTCTTCCAGTATGAGCATTCGGAAGCGATCTTGCTCGTAAAATGCACCTGGTCGACATTATTTTGATACAATAATCATGCATGTTTCAACCAACACTATCCCCCATTACTATTGTTTCTGTTTCATGTTCTATGTGTTCCGATTCTTCATTTGTCTCAGATTCACCACGTGCATCCACAAATTCCTGTGAACAGATTAATATTAAATTTAACATAAATAGTCTAAGGAGAAGTTAGAAATGCGATTAATTTACTAGTACGTTAAATTAAGATCCTTACATCACGAGTGGGATCGTCAATACTGCTATCTGCATTTAAAACTTCACCTAAAAACCCCCCCCCAAGAAAGAAAGAAATTAATATTCCGAGAATATCTTTATTCCAAGAAATGAGGTGCTTCGTAAGTATTATGATTCAAGCTATTGATTCTATAGCGGACAACCTACTTATGTACGTTGCAGCTTTTGTAATTAAAACAAGTAAAATTTAATTTCGTCAACCGTACGTAAGTATATGGTCGTCATTGTAGATCAACGAATATTATCAACCTACATTCTGAAAAATTGAAAAAGTAATGAACTAACTGGATTTCGTTTGTGTTTGACTTGACACAGTGCATGTTTCTGAAAATTCACGACGTTGTATATCTGCATCAAGAGCATGAAGACGTTCTCTACTTCTGCGTAACTCTTTTCTCAACGTTTCACGTTCCTCTTCCCTTTCTTTTATAATTTCCTAGAATATATAAGAAAATACATTTTACTGAAAAAGTATTGTTTTTTTTTTTAACTTTTTCTTTAACTTTAAGTATTAGGTTGTCCCAAAAGCTTTTTTCGTTTTATAAGGAAGTAATAGATGCACAACATTTTTTGTTTTATTTTATTTTACTCAATTATGTATGGTCCATTTGATTATAGAACAAAACATAAAATGTTGTTCTTTTATTACTTCTAACTATAATTTATTACTTCTTTATAAAACGAAAGAGATTTTTGGGACAATCTAATACACAGGTACATTGTCAAAAGTGGAGTATTACCAGTAATTGTGACAATTGAGAGGTCAAAGAGTGACACACTGGTTGTAAACTCGCAATTGATATCGCTGGTTGCTGAGGATGAAGGTGCAATCGTGGTGATGGACAGCCAGTCGCTTCGCAACTTGGTGGTGTTGCTAATGCCGATACCCCACGCGATGCAAGAACAGTTTCCGTTTCACTTACATTTAACGCGGAATTTAACATTCCTACTAATTGATTCGCTGCGAAAATGAAATAAAATATTACATATCTCTAGAAATATTGATAGGATTAATAGACTAACAATTTATTCGAGAAATTTCTGAGAGATAATTTATATATGATGATAAAACAAACATTATTTATTAATAATAATACCTTGACTAATAGCAGCGAGTATAAGCTCAGATGGTTCTTTTTCCATGCTCGATGGCTCGGACGCCATGTCTGCTACATGTTCGAAATCTTCTTTCGGAATATTTAATATATCTGCTACCAATAATTGTTTTTCGATTAAAGCTTGTTTAATAATCTCGTCTTTTCTTCTAAGACATTCTGAAAATTTAGAGAAAATAATCGCGTCGCTTATAAAATATCTGTTATATCAACTGTTAAACTAACAAAAGAGATACATATCATATAATAAACAAATAACATACCTATTGGTGTAAGCACCGGTTCCGCAACATGTACAGGCGGTACTTCTACGTGAACTTCAAGAGGGTCAATTAACGATGCTTGTGTACAAGTAACTAATCGTAATGGTTCTCCTGTACAAAATACAAAAAAAATATCACACATTATGTAACAAATATTCTACACAAGATAATCTTTAAAATTTTACTTCAGAAAACAACAGAACAATATAGTAGATCATAATAAAAGACACAAAACCTGTTGTCGAAGGTTCAGACGAGTGTTGGTGTGGCTGTTGCTGTTTCGTTTGATCAGTCCTTGAAATCTCAGGCCCAGAAGTATTAGGCAGCTCTCCTTCTTGCTCCACGCTAGTATCTTGCGCAGATTCCTTTGTTTCTAGTTCATGTTCCTGTTCGTGATCCGTTTTATTAGGAATATTGTCATGTTCCATCGAAGAAGGATCTTCAATCGTAGGTCCAGGTTCTTCTGGCAGTGTAGTAGGCGGAGTAGGTCTTCTACCTTGCTTATCACGAGCCTTATACGCTTCAGCTGCCTCGGAGATGTGCTTAAACCATTGCTTTTGTTCCGCAGGCGAAGCTGCGACTAAATCGTGGATTTGTGCACCGTTTTGCGATGTGTTGACCAGATAGAGAGAATTTTTGTCCACGGCGTTATTCCTGACGAGAACAGTGGATACCTTTACGATAGGACTCAATACAGAGTTCGCTTGGTTGGGGTTGATGAATTTTAGCAGGTACTTTTCGTCCTGTCGATGCAACAGGAGTATCGTGTCGTCGAGTAACACCACATGCAGATCGACCGGTTTCGCTCGATTTTGTTCAGTTCTGCGCCACTGCAACGGACCTTCGTATATCAACTTACGTTTTGTAATGTCTAGATTCTTGAATTCCTGAACGGTCGGATGATCGAATTTATCGAATGCAGATCTATCAATTGTACGTTGGATTTCTGCCAACCTTTGATAATCTTCAGCCTCGCGTACGGCTTGGTTAACACAACTGAGAATTTCCTTGCTTCGATCGAGACTTCGCAAAACCGCGGCTCGTTCCTTTTCGTTACTCTCCGGCGTGAATTTCGCCAAATTCTCAAAGAGCAGAGGGTATTTGGTTAATCGAAGCATTCCCGTCAGGATATGATCTTTGAGCTGTAGCCTTCGACAAAGGGGATTAGCCTCGATCTCGTTCAGAAAGGAATTCAATTTCGGATCCTTGCGACGACGGTCTCGCAAGGCATCCAAGGCTACTTGCTGTTTCGCACAGTAGGTGGATGCGGCTCTCTCAAACGCCTCTCCGTTCTCGCCGTCGAACATCTCTAGGAGAAGATCTCCAACATCACCAACACACGGGTTTTCCTTCTTCTTGCGTTTCATCGTTTGATTGAAGCGCGAATGGATCGTTAACATTTCGTCTAAATTGGAAAATAGTAACTGTATTTGGTCTAAGGGAAGTACTTGAGATTCAAGGAGCGGTTTGTGGAAGACGTGTGACAACACTCTAAGCGCCCGCACGTGAGATCGCTCCGTGTGAAAGAGTTCTGAAAAACAATACACAGAAATTACGTTTTACAGAGTACTTTTACAGTAACTATTCCTTGTTCCACAAGAAATATAGAATAATGTCTAATTTCTAAGATAAAGCCTTTATAACAAAGTACAAAATAATTTTTTAATAAAACTAATTCGTCTTACTAATCCTACTGTTTCACAATTATTTTTTCTACTTTTACGTATACTAACAACTTCATTAATTATTAATTATTAATAATTATGAATTAAATACAGTATCGCATCAGGAATAATTTAAGAGTTGTAGGGAAAAATAGTGTCATCACAAGGGTTAAATAAAAAAAATGGACAAAGGGTCGTCTATGTATGTCACAATGAAATAGAAGGAGAAACAAACCATTGATAACTTCTTGTCGTTTTTTCTCCGCGTTACTGAGTCGCGCAAGTACATCCTCGGCAACGCCTTGACTCCAATCTGGTGGATCTGGTTCAACATCAACATCGCTGTCCCACGAGGTCGATGTGTTGGTTGCAGAGGTTGCTGGGTGTACCTGTTCCAGGCTGGTACTGGGACTGTCCAAACTTCTCGTCGACAGGCTACTGTTCGACGAACTGCCCGCTGAATTCCCAGGAAATGTCCCAGCTTGCTCGCAGTCACTGAAACCAGCCCTATAGTCAATCGTTAGCGAATGAAGCATTCTACTACGTTTAAACTGTACCGCTACCACAGCCATTTGAAACCTTTTCAATACCTATACGCAAATTCGCTGATGTCACTGCCAATTATGCTTCCTCGGATTTCCTCGGAAATTAGACTATCGTTAAATATATTTTATAACAAAGAGTGTTATATCCATTTCTACTATAATATTTTGTTTTCTTTGTAATCTTTCTTTTTCTTAAATTGAATATTTCTTAATTGTATCTAACACAATTATTGAGTTAACCTAATGAAAGCAAGAAATATGCTTTTATCGATTTTGTATACTTATAGGTATGATAAGGTATTTTGCGATCAAATTTTCTATAAATCACAAATGTTGATCAATGAACTTTTCTCACAGTTTCACTAAATTTTCACTAACTCTGATAAATTGCCCAAGCGTCAAACTTCACTGCTTATCAAAAGCAAATTTATACAACATCAAAATTGTACGTATTAATTTCCCCTTTTTTTAATCTTTGACCTTAATTTCTTTCAAGTTTCAATCTCCAATTACCTACACTGTCTAATCTCCGCTAATTTATTTTTCAAGCAATAATATAAAAGTTGCAAACTTGTAGATACAAATCAATCATCAGGGTATCAAACAAGTAACAAAGCGTTAGATAAAGAATTATACCTCTCGGACCTTGTACGACGTTCATTAACACCGAGTCTCTCGTGATTAGGGGCGTCGTTAGGAAGTTCTTGTAGCCGTTCTTCGATGTTCGAGCAGCCCGGTGAAATGTCGTTTGACTGATCAAAGGGGGATGACGGTTCCGTAGAGGATATCGGACTAGTTAAATTTTCGTTGCCGCGAGAATTAGGTCGAGGACGGACACGTCGAGAACCACGTTGTCTCATCTTTTATATCTCCTTAGCCCTAAAGGGCTTCCTCGATGGGGTAAAGCTGGCAGGCATGTGCTGCCTCTGCTGTAAACGCGATGATGTTACGTATGGACATTTTTGTGCGGGACTTCCCCAATGGAAGAATATTACGTTACATCCACGAATAATTCCACTGATTCTTTTCTTTCGTTTTCTTTTTTTTCTTTTTCTTTATTCAACAACGTATACGATTTAAGATTTTAAACGAGAGATTAGAATTTGTATTATTTAAGACTAGAATTATCAAAATAAGACTTTTTGTATACATCTATATATTTTTTTATTTTCATTCTACTAATTTAATTTTATTCGTCTATGTATAGGATATTTATTGTAGCGTATGAGAGGTCGGTCGTATAGAGTTAATTGTAAGTGGCAATTAGATTGAATGAAATTTGGTGGTGCATGAAGATGAGATTGTTCAGTTCCTTTTTAATTTGTAGATACTTTCCGTATTATAACAATAAATACCAAACGTTTGAAATAACCCATAACTTTACTGACAAATAAATTTTGTAAGTGGATTGGTAGAAGCAAATTATTATGTTAGAAGATTTCACCAGCTTAAAGGTTACGCGTTCTTTCTACGGCAAAAGTCGGTTGACAGTACATTGGCATTTTGGCTAGATCGTCGCATTTATTATACCTTTGCTTGCATACCCTTTCCACCGAGTTCCAAGACAATTACCAAAAAGTAAGGAGATCTTAAAGAAAATACTATCCCTTTAATGCCTCGGTTATTTTTAAAATTATGACATATTTAGTCACGATCGATATACGAAAATATAAATTTAATCAGGAAAAATAATTATTTTCATATTTTAAAAATAAAACGATTCAAATCTCAGTTGCTAAATAATTGATTGATGATGAATTGATCGAACGATTTTCTACAGATTTTGAGAGATTTTTTGTTTATTTGAAATAATCGAATAGTGAGGTCGATAAGATGTATCAAGTAAAAATGAGAATTTAATTGACATCGATCAAGCTAAGGCTTATCGAAGCCGCTCCTTCATCACTTTAATCAACCCCGTAGATATAGAAACGACATCGACTTGTGGCTGATACACTGCCTTGTGCATACAGTTGTACGTACTCATCAATGGTACCACTATTCTTCCGAAGTGTACAAAATTGACGTATATAGTTCTTTGTTTGGCGTTGATGCCTCCTTTAACAAACGTTTGAAATTTGTTATGAAATCCTTTGCAATCACGCGCAAGAAATAGAGCTTTCTTATCGACTCGACAAATTTTACCAAATTAATGATTTCTTAGCTAGGAATTAAAATATATCATTTTTTACTGGGCGAAATCATCGATCGATGTTTATCGATAATTCGAATAATTTCCTTCAATTTGAAGATACCAGTTAATTGTAGCTGGCATAGTCTCAAAATTTAATTGAGACATCAAACAATGATGAATTATTGGTGGCGATTTTGATTACGAAAAAATTGACGCCTGTGAATTAACGCAGAATGGGCTAACGATAAAGAGGCTGCAAAAGAAGCTAAGCGTACGGCCGATGTATTGATTCCAAAGTATCGATTGCCTCAAAAATAAAGGACAAGACATCTATCCGTAGCCTGATATCGTTTTGGTTCTCGTTTACAGCCGTGTACACGTATTACGGCCGGATCGATACAAAACGGATCACTTTCTTTTTCCTCCCCATTTATGCACATCGATCTTTTTAAAACCAGATGCATTAGCCGGCTAATTCATGCGAATCGTACTAATAGCCATGAGATATTAATGACTAAAAATATATATGTGGGATAGAGGAAATAAATTCTCTATTGCATTGCATTCATCTATAACCTTTTGGAAGCATTAAGCTTTTCGTTTCGTCTTCTATTTATTTACTTAAATTAAAAATGATAAAAAAGATATAAAATTATATTAGAAGCTTCAGGAAATATCATTGACATTATGGTGTTTGTATTTAATTCAAGCCCATGATTGTTTTAAAAGAGAGAAGAAGAATGATTCTGAGAGATAAGGAAATTTGTCAATGTCATGAACATTTTCTAATTGTTGTCTATTGATTTTAATTGTGATGAACGTGACCCATATGTCGGACAGTTATTCCCAGAAACCTATCCCTCCATTATGCGAAACGCGTTCATACCAAGTTAATAATTTTCAATGAACTAATTGCCCCCAAATCGATTCTATGCATCACTAAGCTAAGCACTGAATCGTTGAGAATTTTTTTTCTCCATGTTTGATGGACGTAATCAAATGTTTCAATAAGTCGACGAACAAAGAGAGAGACTAGGGTACGATAAACAAAAAATAAAAGGTATCGTACCGTTGTTGGCGGAAGAGAAAGCTATAAAAGAGTAATTAACCATAATGTACCTCGCTGAAATAAGGATTCAACGTGCTCGTCTGCATGTTCTATCGAACAGTCATAAAAGGGATGCCTATTTCTAATTCAAGATTTAAACGATATTTACTTTAACTAATTACCTTTAAATATTATTTTACCAACAGATTGAACATTTTTCCTTCATTTAAAACTCTAATAAGAATAATAAAAAATTTTTACTAATGCCTATTTATCCACGAGATATTTGCAGTAATTTCTATACTCACAACAATCCAACCAGATTCCAATATTTATTGAATGACGTTTAAACACAGACGACACTGATGGCAGTTCAAACGAAAATAAAGTCCAGACACAGTGAAATTCTTTGCAAGCACTCTTTCTCTTTTAAAAATTATGAGAAAAGAAATAAAGAGACTTTCATCTCTCTCATGAGAGAGGATTTATAACATTCCTACTCCCGACGAGTGCTTGCAAGGCGTTTTACGTCTCTCATGCTCGAATCATTAAATCACCAACGCATTAGCCGCAAACCTTGCTACACGTGTATTTTTACTAGAGACAACGAATGCGCGCGCCGTGGTTTGATTTTTATTAATGATATCACGAAATTATTATCGTTCACGGTTTTCCAAAAATAAACGCACAACAATGACGAAGATACCGACACCAGTTATTTATTTATCGAACCACGGACTCAAAGAGCCGCAATGTAGCTTCATGCTTCATCAAGTAAAAGTGAACTTCACAGTTGTTCCGTGAGGTCAATAATCTTGTGTAGTTTTTCAAAAGAAAAAAAGAGAAAGGAGACAATAAAAAAAAAAGGGAGAAGAAAGAAAGACGAGAAAGAAGGAAGTAAAAATACACCAACGATTGTAAAATCCTCAAAAACATTAACAATCTGCGAGTACAATTCATTGGTAGATTAATCGTCGATTCATTGGATTTTAAACGCGAAGCAATAATTATTCTTCCGTTTCCTCATTGAGAATTGACATCGACTTAAGCTCTGGAGCATTACTGCACACGAGAGATGCTATGTCACTACCATGTAAAGCTGATGTGATTCGACCTATATTTCCAATAATGCGATACGAATGTATACCGCTGTAAGTGACTAATAAAAATTGCAACAATGCTGCAGATTTAAAACTACTGTAACGCACTTCGCAATTGTAGAGTTGTAAAATAATAAAAAATTGCAGACATTATCGGTATGCAGAATTTAAGTATTGAACATTCTTTGAATTTTTGAAAAATAAAGAAAATGTAAATAAAATTTTCAATCTAATTTTAAAAAATTAGGTAAATAGTAAACAACGAATGATTCTTTGTCGTTTAACGTAAATGTTCAATTTTATTCATGCTATGAGGTAACTAAAATACAATTAATTGTAAGTATTCCAAAGTGCGTTATCATGTTCATTGACGTAGCGTCACCAATGCGAGATCGTAATGACATCGAATCGCTTGTATGCACCTATTGTTCTTCATAGACTGATAATGGATGAACAACTCGCGAAATACAATTTAACTGTTCAGATATGTTTCTACAAAATGGAATGAAAAGGTTTGGATTCTGAATAAACGAGTTAGTTAGTTAGTTATAATAGGATAAAATAGGTGAATTCGATAAAGTACTAACAACTTGGAAATTTTGGACAACGAAAGAAATTGTAACTGGAACTATAAATGATTGTGAAATGTCGGTATGGTCAATTGATTCGTTTGTTTTTTTGAATTCTATTATAATATTGTACTTATTATAACAAGATATCTATTTTTTTTTTAATTTAAACGTTTTAATAAAGAATTCCTGAAATTTACTATTAAACAATTTATAACACCGTATGTAGCGTGTAAGTGACAATGTTGTGTGTGATTAAAACGAGTGACATCCATATGCGTAGTTTAGGAATAATTTTCACGTCCTTCAATTTTACTAATTTAAATATTTTTATCTCATGACGCTAATGCTTCGTACAATTATAGTTATTCTACTCCATTCTTCAAATTTCACAGCAAATTGGATTTGGACTTCGAAGCAAATTATATTTTTTAATTCAATTTTTACTTTATTAGGACGTAAATTCTAATAGAAGTATAGACTTGTACAATATTACTATATTATAGGATATCTTTATATAACAATTCTGTGTGAAAAATTTTAATATACATTGCCTGAAGAAAAGGCATTGAAGTCACCAGATAGAGACTCGAAATTTTTATGATATTGTTAAAATCATCTGTCAAAAAAATTAAGAAAGGTTCTTTACTAAAACATTTTGCAGTATCTGAACGACTTAAAGCGTAGTTTATAACAAAAGTTAATCGTCAAATGAAATCTACTGACCCGCATGATTTTATTCGAACATTAAAAATCGTAAATTAAATACTAACTTCGTCCACTACAACATTTTAATTCTGATTACTGTATATTTAAATAATGCCAACGCTTCACAATCATCATCTGTTTATTTCCAAATTAATGAAAACCTACTCTCGTTCCCTCCAAAAATCCAATTTCAGCCGTCGGTGCTTAACTATTATTGGCTATAATTCCAACTGGATCAATCATAATATGCATCACGGCCTCGAACAATTATATAATCTAATGTACGAAGTTAAAAATTTTTCTGGCACAAAAAATACGATCATTCGATCAATTTACACGAAGAACAAATCGATCGATAGACACCCCAATGAGTTTAATCCCGATTCGCGGACAACACGAGCGATCGTCAGAAACGATCAATTAGAAGTCAAGTCGACAGACAGAAGGAAATCGCGAAACGAGACCGTAGAACAACAATCGATGTTCGATACGTTTCGGGAAAACGGAACGGGTGAGCGCGTGGGTGTTTCGTACTGTCGAAGCGACGCAATAGCTACCCGCGGAATTGAACGTTTAACGTCAGACTGAAGGTCTTCTGACTGGCATGCATACACACCTTTGCCAGAGGAAGAGCAACGAGTCGAGTCTGCGCTGTTTGCACGTGGACGTGGATCTAGAGCGTCAAGAAACAAGAAGTCGCCGGTTAAGAACCGGAGGGCTCTGCCAAAAATCTATACACGGTGTGTCTGCAAAATTCCAGGTCCGAGTGAAAAGCCGGGAATAAACTTTCCAGCTGATCTTCGAACTACGGATCACACGTGCGTCTGATATTATGGACGAACAAAAGGAGGAGATGAATATGTCAGGAAACAAAGGGAGGTATTAAGGACTTATTAGATATTTAACTGATTAGGATATGTTGAAATTATGGATATAAGTATAGTCTTCGAAATTATGGTGTTAAAGTAAGATAATCAAATAGCTTTTTACGTAATGAAGATATGACGAAGGAGATGATGTAAAGGAATATATCTGACAAATGAAATGTAGGTTTTAGTTTTGGTAAGTCAGTTAGTTATAATATTACATAAAAATGAAATACTCAAAGATAGTAAAATATAGAGGTAAACAAATCTTTATGATGTCTTTTCCCATTACTCCTTACATTTAAAATTTATTATTTTGGCATGGATTATTCTATCCGTCTGTGGTCAACATGTCATCAATGAAATATTCGAATAAAATATGGGAAACGTAAGAAATTGAGCGAACTTGTATATTTCAGTCTTCATAGATAAATTGCACGAGAAGGTAGGAAAAGTATAAAAATTAGAATAATTAAAGTAAAATGATGGAAATTCGTTATATGTTATTCGACCAATTAATATTGTTGCTTCATAAATTTATAAACAGTTTCAATAAAATGAAATCGTATAGAGTAGAGCCATATTTCTCAGTAAAGGTTTCTTATATATACATTGGGGAACGCAAGCTATCAATGTGAAATACAAATTCGTTTGGAAATAGTGCCGAACTTCGTAACGTTTCTATTTTGGCAATTATACAATTGCGTAATAAAGCAGCAGTGACAGTTTGACGGAGCAGTAGAAACAATTTGAGAAATAGTTTATTGTTTCGCATCGACAAGAGCGTGAGTATTTCGTTAAGATCAAATTTATGGAAAATCTGTGAAATATTAAATCTAATAAACTATCGAAATTCTACGAGTAAACTCAAATTTTTATAGTTAGGAAATTAGAGTTTTCACTCGTATTATCAATTATCATGCGTATATCAAATACATTGTCTACTCACTTTGTTTTGGAGAGATTTGGATCGCTGGTCTTCCTCTTTTCCCGTAATTGTCGCTACAATGAAAAGTCACATGATATTCAGACATACATATCAACGATAAATACTAAATTAATTCGTCCGAAATGAAATCTCGTTTCATTGAAGTTTATGTAAAGATCAAATTTGCGAAACTCAAGCGATATTTCCGGTCTCGAAATTTTAATTCGTTCGACGAATCATCTGTTTATACGTTACACGCTAGAAAAATTTCGAAATAAAAGTTGTTGGAATTTTTACCTTGTGATGTATCCGCTCCTTGTAACTTTCAGACCTGTTTATGTTTGACGTCTTTGGCTTACTGGAAATATTTTGCTGCACCCTAAGTAATCGTAATTAATAAAGCATAAATTAATATCTATAACAAAAATCAGCTGAAGGACTGCGATGAATAAAATGAAAACATATTGATGAAACTATGATACTAAATCAAAGCTCTTCGAAAATCACATATTCGAAAAAATAACGCGGATCTTATAAATACAAAGTTATGAAATTGATGAGATAACTACGGGATGAAAACAATTTAAAAACAAATTTCTATAATATGCTTGTATAGTTGAACGGTTTAAAAAATTGTTATGACGAAATATGAATAAAAGAAACGCAAGGATTTGTTACAAGAATTCCTATAAGTTGCGCATGTCTTTTTATTATAGGGATCAATAGAACAGGGTTGAAGCAATTTAAAGAAAATGTTCTTTTTAGCAATCTCATGCAAGTATGAAGTGCATACATTTCAGAAATATCTTCCCGCGAAGAAGGATTGTCCATACTATCGGCGTGATCGGAGGCTCCGCTGTAAGCGGAAATGCGTCCTCTTTCGCTACTACTACGCGTGTTTCCGGCTATGACGCCCCCGCGATGTTCTCCTAAAAACATGAAATAAACGAACGTATTCATTAATTATTTCAATATCTGTACTAGTCTAATACACTAATTTGGCTAATCGCCGATAAATATATTTTCAATTTTAATTTACTTATATTCAATCAACTTTGTTTTATATAGATTACTTTTCCTATACATGATGTTTATAGGATATCAAAGACTCTTTTAGACTTTTCAGTATAATTTGAATATAGCGTTAGAAGAATCGATTGTAGTTTTCAATACGCGTTTATTGTATCTTCCGTTTTTGTTAAGAAATGAAAGAATTTAACAGAATAAAAAAGTCGTAGTGTAACAGAATCGGTGACACAGTATAGTTAAATTATTTTGATTCGCATGAATGCACCATAAAAAAAGCCATCGCAGGTGTGTTACAAGCGAACCTATCGATTTTCGATACTATACTTCTGTACGCTTACTTTTCCTTCTTGGATATACTGTTCTTTTAAAATGCATTAAATTTATAAACAGTGCTTTAAAAATACAAATGGATCTCTAAATACTCATTGTTATTATAGCAATTTCTCCAACTTGTAAAATTTACACAAATCTATTATAATAAATGTATTAAGTATAAATTAAAAAAAAGAAAAAAAGAAACGTAATTGAATTTAACGTGCATGTTACTTGAAGAATCGATTAGAGACAATCATGATAATTAGACAAGGTCGCTGTTCTTCGTTTTTTTTTTTTTTTCTTCAAATTAGAGTATGTCGAATATAAAGATATGACTAATTTTGTCCAGAAATTCTACATAATAATACGAAAGAGTCTTCCTATCGCAGCGATAATGGAAATGAAACGAATATTTCGATTTAACTCATCTATTTGATGCCAGCAAGCATCAAATTAACACGGTCCATGATGTCTGGCATTTCTCCAACTATCCAGTCTTATGTGGAGGCTTATCAGGTAAGGAATGCGGTTCAGGGTAAAAGCAGATCATGAGAGCGTGTGCGGGAGGGTGGTTACATTTAATCTCCAGCTAAGCAAATACACAAATCAAAACCGATTTATTACGTCAATAAAATACCGTAAATCGATCAAAGGAACATAATTCTAACGTAATTCTCTAACTATAGACAACATACAATCAGCTAAATTAAATAGGTATTTTTGAACTGACGAAATACACGAGTGTATAGTATTATATCCGTCTATGATCGCCGATTTAAAATTCTTCATAGAAAATTTCGCATTCGTTCCGTTCAAAGAAAACTAAGCAATTATTCGATAATAAGTAAATTATTTTGCCACAGCTGTCACTCACTAAATTAATATCCAACAATATGAATTTAACTAACGTTTGTCACAATTCCTTCCCTAAATTATTTGGAAGATCAAGTGGACAATGATTAAGCATCGCTAACCCCGTGAAGTTTGAAGATCGAGGAAGGAGGTCAAATAATCCGAGTGAAATCGTAATATCATCAAAGACCACCGATGTCAGCATTTCGCTGACTGGAAAAAAGTTAAATGGCTAAATAAATATCCAATGAAGGCTCGGTACCGCCTAAAAATACCATCGTAAAAAAGTTGGTGTTCTTGAACCCCGTAAGCAGACAGATAGTTATAGATCAGCAGGGGTAGGTATGCTGAGGGGATGCAACGAAGGAAAAGCTTAAGTCTCAAGTATTTTTAGATAAGGCGATGTAGGCGCGTGTCGCAGAGGCCGGAAATCGTTTTGTGGGCCCCTCCTTCCCGTTTTCTTGTTCGTTGTTGTCGTTGCCGTCTGCGTTCGTGCCGCGCAAGATCTATCTTATTTTCTTTCCTCTCGTTTCAACGCATACTTGCCACATAGTTACAGCAAATAACAATCATCATTCAAATAAAGTCACTCAGTCAGAAATGAAAACTAGCGATCCAACTATCGGGAAATCTTTTTCATACGAAACAATTTTTCATACCTTAGAAATCTTTAAAATCTGTTTTTACATGCAAATTATTTAATTATTATATTAATAACATATCATATATTGCCATTTGGATTTGAGATAGAGAAAAGAAAGAAAGTGTCTTTACCATACAGAATTAACCAGTTTTGTAAAAACAATACTTAAATATATGACCTCTGTTTTGTACTCTGCATTTTATATACAAGTCACGGTCACATCTTGATATTTGCTTCGAACTATTTTAGATATTTCATCATAACAATTATCAATGTATTATATTTAATACAGGACCAAAATACTCGTATCTTTATATAAGCTTAAAATACTTTTCTGTAATATTCCAAAGTTCATCCTTAACTACGTGAATACTTATAGTTTGCATCACAGTATGATTACAGTAATTATGTCTGTATATACTCAATACAGAACGATGAAATTTATATTAATGAAAGAGTGAATTCAAAGGTTGAAATGTTTCTTTACGAGGAAGAAATCCATGTTTTTCTTCAATGAAATCACGAAGAAGCATGTATAGGTGCAAAAAATAAACAATTCGTCTACATGACTGCGTGCGATTTCCAGTACATTCTGGTCTAATTTTGTCTAGACACGTAGTATTTGTATAGTCGCAAGGTTCCGTTCATGAGATATCTGCCGGAGAAAAGCTATAGATGACGACAAAATCGCCACCCATATCATCTTCAATGTTGGCTTTATAGATGAAAATTTATGAACGTATCTGACAAGCAACACGCGGCAAGAATTTCTACTGAGTGGCTTGTTAAAGCTTCGCAATTCCTGTTTTTAACTTCTACGACTCTGCCGGAAACATTCCTACGCGCCAGAGAAACATTCCCTTCCAAAAGTTCACAACTTTCAATGTTACTAATAAAAATTTGATCAATCAGAGTTTACCATTGCCGTACAAATCAAAACTTTTAGAACGTATCCAATTTTATGAAAATTTGCAAAGATCGATAAGTAACCAAACAAATTGAGTCTGTTCAAAAATATCGCGAATCAAATTTATAGAAGTAGTTACAAGACTCGAAGAAATACTTCAAATTTGATTTTCGATTTTATATTGATCTTCTTGGTTGATTTCTGATTTTTCGTTTTTCACATTCATCCGATACATTTATTTGGCAGACGCGAAAGACAAAACGAGAACTGTTGAAACAAACCTGTCTCTTCCTCTACACCAGTAATTTCCTTCAAACCGGTGTCGTCAGGCTTGCTCGAAGAATCAGTCTCATCGTAGAATGCACTATCGTTCACGTTTTCACAACACGTTGATACATTTAGACGATCCAAACCAACGATCAAAGTTGTTTCTATAATTTTGCTCGGTTCGCGTGTCTTTCTCACAGCGGCAAAAGTCTCCCAAACTTTACCGGCAAGCGAGCCTTTGCTCATGTGTGGCACCACGGTTCTCTGCTTGATCGTTTTCAGCTTCGTTTTCTTTGCAACTTTGTCTTTGCTTACTTTTTCGCGCACCACTGTCGAACCTAATCCGATTGATATATTTTTCTAACGTTTCTCGCGAATCCAAACATTCATTACAGAATCCATTTGAAATTCGAAGAATCTCCATTCGTGTTTAGTAGATACGTTATTATTTAATTAATTATTTCAAAAACTGATTCTGAGAACTGCGATTCCTTGCAATAGTTTATGAATCATAATGTGAAACACAACATACGCTAAAAAATTACAAGTTACAACTTCTCATAATCAAATATTAAATAGTAAACTTCTATATTGATAAATTCTATTCACATCGGTATAATTAGTTTCCATTCCTAAATTAATTTATCGCTACAATCTTTAACAATAGTATTCACGTAAAAATACGTATCAGCACAAACTTTACTGTTTCAGTAATCTCCGTATTTCCTCATGAACGTTCCGATAACGATATCGAAACGACGATAATGAAAACCAGAATGTTTAGTCACTAGCATCACGTAATTATTAAAAAGAAGAAAAAATATAATAAAACGCGCCGCCTAGAGGAGGCTCTTCGATCCAAATGAATTATTAGATATTCACGCCATCTTTACCGTCACCCTTCAGCTTCCGATTGAATCTGTTCCTGCATCTTCCCGAGGAAAGCCTGAAGCTAGCAAAGCCAGCGATCAGGGGCGAGGGGTTGGTGGTCGTTGGGTAAGGGTTGCAGTCCGGTTCCCCCTCCAAGGGATCGCGCAACTGTTGCACCTCGACCATGTGCACACCTCGATGTTTCACCACCGAGAAAATAATAATCGGGGTGTTTTCTCTACTTCTCGCGGCAACAACCGAGCTGACACTAATTTCCCTTGAAGCCGCTCTCGCTTCTTTTCCTCGGAGGCTGCCGTTGGTTTCCGGTTAGACCCCACCAGGCCGCCCTCCGCTCGTTTTACAACTACGTTCACGCGTAAGTGTATTCACGAATGTACAGGGTGTGCGTGTGATTCTGATTTTCAAATCCCTCCAACCTAACCCTCGGGGAATATCAAGGACGATCTTCACGTTCAAGATATTGATGTACTTAAAGTCTCTCTTAAAGGGTAGCTCTCTCTTGCTCAACTTTTCTTCTGTTACCTCTTACAGCGCCGAGAGATAGTACTTGCCAGACCCCAGCTTTATTTTATTTGTTTACGTTGTTTGTTACGAGCGTAGGAACGTTAATGAGAAAAGTGATCGCTGTGGAATTTTTTGTGGCTTGTTGAGGCCCTTTTTCGTAATTTTGTATATGTAGTCAGTTTTATGAATGGATACTTTTGAGAAATTTGCGGATTCGTATTTAACAGAGAATAGATTGTGATAACATGTACAAGGTTCTCCAAATATTATAAAATTCTTGAAAATTAATATAAACAGTAAGAAAACAATAAGTGAGCAAGTTAATAAAATGATAATTGAACTGTTACAAGTGTAACTCGTTTAATTTATGTGTGCAACTCAGAAAACTTACAACAGAAAGTTTTTGTAAGATAGTTATACGTATTATCTTTAAGCAAACAGCAAATTGCTTATACACCCTGTATATAAATATAAATCTATGTGGTTGTGATTCTAGGCCTCTTTCCGTGGTTTCCTCTCTCCTCTGTTCTTCCTTCCTTCCTCTTCTCTTTTATAAATTCAGTAGAAAAGAGCGCAGTGCACAACCAACACAATTCGTTTTGCAAAACTTCCTTATCGGACAACGCGATTATTGTAACAACGAAACTTGATAAAAACCTACACTCCGTCTCAAACATATGAAATATCGATTATGTACTTTAACATTGACACTCTTCTCTTTAATTTTTTGTTTTGAACGATTGTACAAATATTAAAGAACACGAAAATATTGTTATTAATATGCATAACATTACATAAAATAATTACTACTTTCGATAGAATCGTCACTAGAAACGTGGAATAATCCTTAATATTTTTGTAGCGAATCGATGTATTTTTACAAAACTTGCATATATTCACGAAAACGTTTTATCACGCCAACACACTATCAATTTAAAAGGCTGAGGAGAGGATGTCGATAAAGAATCATCGAGGGTCGTGACAAACAATTTTCAACGAATCTTTCAAATGGGAATTTTTGCACAACTAACTTCTTTACACTTCTTTCACCATTGGCGATATGCTTTAAACTATTTTTTAATGAAAGAGAATGAGAGTTATCATTAATTTACAATAAATGTTAAGTGCTCCCGACGAGACAAACAATCGTAACAATGGCTGACGTGTGACCTACGTTCGTCAAGGAACGCCTCATTCGAAATGAAGACAGTAAACTACGAGATAACGGATAACATTAACAAAAAGGAAGAAAAATATATAGGAATCACACTTACATAGTCAAACAAGCATACGTAATTGAAGTTGCAACGACAGTATGATGTACAACAAAACATTGCGAATTGATATAGATATTATCGTCATGGAAAATGTATGTTTAACGAAAAGTTGAATTTATTTGTACTTTGTCACTCTGAACAAAGTACGTATACTTGTATTTGGCAGCACAAAATTATTTATGGTGCATTGTGTGCGGTGCAAAATATAGATTTTGTTTTGAGAAATGCACTAAAATTAATAGCATTTGGCAAGTTATCACGCTATGTAACGAATGAACTGGTTAATATAGACATATTCTTATTTTATATATAATATGAAAAAAAAAGATTTATTGTCGATTTTCCATTAATTAATAAATTTGACTATCATGAGATTTAAAAAATTT
The DNA here is from genome assembly GCF_905332965.1 of Bombus pascuorum. NCBI lineage: Eukaryota > Metazoa > Arthropoda > Insecta > Hymenoptera > Apidae > Bombus > Bombus pascuorum. The sequence goes on from NC_083493.1 coordinate 3,134,664, forward strand.
TAGTATATCATTATATATTTAAAAATAAAGCAATAAATATGTTATTGTATACTACGAGATATAAAATATCAAAATTTATTTCCTTTGATTGGAACAAAATATAGCTACGAAAACTTTGTAGACAACAAACAATAAATGATTAAACAATAAATCATAACGTTAACGCAACGGCGTATGTAATTACAAATACCATTGTTTTATACGATTACTGCAGTTAAAAGTATATTTTTCCAATATTATTTCATTTAATAGTTTAATGCAAGTAGCAAACTTACCATTTTCGCCATCAGTCAATGTACCAGTATCTTCTTCGCTCCTTTTAATCTTGTCTGTAACAATAAAATATCCTATATTATAAAAATAAACTATTAAAAAACAAAGAAGCCTACAGAATTCACATTTGTACATTTTATTTACGATATACGTATACATAGAAGGGAAGAAGTACAATAAATATTTCTAAGTCATAGAGTGTAATGTAAAATTCGAATTATTTACCATGAAGCATGTGATTTTGAGGATGATGATGGTGTGATGATGGTGGTTTCCTTTCAGGCCTGATACGCTCCATCAATTTGCTTATACGATCATTGCCTCTTTCTTTTCTAACCAATGGTCCAGGACAATTTTCTTCTACTACTCGAACACATTGACGATGAACACTTAGAGAACAATCTGTAACAAAATGGAAAAGTTGCTTCAACTTTTAACTGTGTCGATATTCACACGTAATCTCAAATTTATATTTTCTAATTTTTAATTTAGTAATATCTATATAAATTTACACACCACTACATAAATATCCTTGAGGTCCAATTCCACCAATGATAAGTTGACAATGATTACAATAAGTAATAGTAAAGTATTGATGAGCTACAAAATGATGACCTCTGATTGTCATTTTTCTTGTTTTTCCTGTAAGCAGGCGGGCTTTGAGATTTGACTTATCTTTTGCGACAAAAGTAGGTACTCGGTCAAGTGATACTGGTCGAACTTGAAAAATTTTTGTTAATATTGTTGCTAAACCAGCTGCTGTTGTGAATTGTCGCAAATCTACGTGTTCTTTTTCAATATCTTCTCTGAAACATTATATAAGTAATAATGTAAAGCTATATACCATGATATGTTAAGAATTAAAACTATATATATTTTTTTGTTAATGAACTTACAAATAAGGCTCCATTTTGGGTAAGAGGTATGTTTCTATGATTTTTGTTTCTCGCGTTTTATCAGATGCACTTTCATCCAACTGAGCGTCGCTTGGACCAAATAACGTACCTAATCCAGCAGTTCTCTTTTGTTGAAAGTCTGCAAGTTGCTCGTTTAGCTCTTCTTTTGCACGTGTACGAGCTTTCCAAAATATCTGCCAAGAATACAATATTTTATATAATCATATCCAGCAAACGATGCGTATATACTTTTGCATAACACATACTTTTCGTAGAATCTCTTCCTTATCAGATTCCTTTAAAAGAACGTCGTCTATTTCATGTGCTACATTTTCGTCTACATTATGCAGACGGAGAGGCTATATATAAAACAGTTTTGAGTTAAATACGATCCCCATATATTCAAGAGAAAAAGATCTTTTTCAAATAACTTACTGCACCAGGTACTAAAAAACTAGAATGAATTTCATATGCCCACTTCCTCATTTCTTTTGCATTGCCTTCTTTGTACAGATCCGTTACTAAGTAGAACAACTAAAATAATATGAATAATTTAAAATGACTTTGGGTAATAAAATTCAATATTCGAAGACATCACCGCTATATATCACGTAATACTTACCAGACTGGAGGGATCACTGTTTGACAAAACATAATTAATAAATACAGCAAGGTGTGCATGATGTCCCCATAATCGAGACAAAGATTTGAATGGTCCATGATCTTCTAACTGTCCCTATAACGACAATTAACATAGCAATTATGAACCCATATGAATGATTTCATTTAAAATTAAAAACAAAGAACTATATATAAAATTTATAAAACTTACAACTTCTTGATCACTCATATCATCATCTTCCATTGACATAATTGGCTGCTGTAATATTGGCAGTCCAGGAATGCCTTCATTTAATATTGTCTAAAGAAAGAAAAATACATGGGTAAGTGTCACAGATTATTTAAGGAACTCAGCTTTTTGATTGAAAACTTACATCATTAATAGTAGAACTGGAGGTATCATTTCCTGGACTAGCAACTGGATATGGTGGAGGTGGAGTTCCTGGAGGAGTGATATGAGGTAATTCATCTATATCAATGTCACTATGCCTTACATGTCTTGGAGGAGAAAGATCATTCATTGACTCTGATGCTATTAAACGTCTACTAGCTTCTGATGGAGAAATAGTTGTTGTTCCCAATTGTTCTGGACTGGATTTCGTTCGTTGATGTTTATTAAGTGAATTTGAGGAACCCAAGTTTGCACCCTGTGAAAGCTATAAGGAAATTAAATACTTATTTATTAAATAATAGATAGTCAGAACATTATATCAGTAAATTAAATACAAGAATAAACTAGAAAATTGTGTGATTCATTATGCAGAAATACTATAAAATTGTACTATATGCATTTCATACCACACACCATAAGAATTGCTAAACACTGCAATCACAGTAAATGAAATAAAACATATACTTAACAGACAATGTTTAAAGGTACATACTGCATAACCATAAATTTTTCTTAGATCACATAAAGTATATTTCAGTACATATCACAAACATACTTAAAATACATTACTTAATAAAATATATTACTCAAGCAACACTTCAATGAACAAGCACAGTTTCTGAAATGTAATATTTGTCATAAGTTTTTGGTGGAACTACACATAAGGCATTTGCAAAAGAAGCAAAACAAAGTATTATTATAACATAGGTACTTGATTATTATTTAACATAATTGTGATAAATGTATTAAATGATATGAAATTTAATAGGAATGATATTTATAAAATATATTTTAAAATATAAAAGTATAAATTGTCCAATATATAAATATCTGTTAAAGGTATTCACATTGTGATTCTTTGGTACTTCTCTTTTACCATGCATACATTGATATAAATTATTTATTTAATGACTTAGCGATTAGACTACTTACAGAGTTAGGTATGCCATGACTGGTGGTTGAGGGCGTTAAATGAGTCAACAGATGACGCTCCAGCTCCAACTGGGCTACGTGGTGCGTATTTGTAGTAGGCGGAGGTCTGGGAGGCAATGGTGGCGGAGACAGGCTTTGCATGGACAAGGATTTACGAGATGGTAGAGGCGGTGGTACATCACCACTGCTACTACTCAAGGGTGAATAATAACCCGGGGAACACGAGGTGTTTGTTACCAACGAGCAAAGCTGTAAGACACAACAAAAGCTGGTTAGATAAAGTTAGCAAAAGCTTAAATACATCCCTATATGGCTGCATTTGAAAATTTAAATTGTAATACAAGCACACATTGTATAAAAGTTGTATTTATACAGCTCAAAAAATATACGTATAAAAGCAGAATGTAGGTTTTGTTATTTCTTGTTGTTTACCATAATATACTGTAAGCTATTAATAAATATATCAAAGATTACCGAACTACTATAATAATCAATGATTAAACTTATATTCATACTCTCATCATTATGCTTTCCATTCATAAAAATAAACATCTCAATAATATCATGCCGAGCAACTATTTAATACACTGAATAGCATAAACTGGAACTGTCAAACACTGACATAAAAGCAAGACACAATAAAATATATAGGGACATAAGAAATGTTAATGAATGTAAGCGTTAAAACGAATTCACGTCTTTATGAATAAGATTATGAATAATAACATAATATTTATGATGTAGTATATGTATGAACAATGAACAATTATAGTTTACTGGTATAAAATTAATGCAGGATATTAATGCAATAATTAGAAATTTTCAAAGTAACTTGAACGTATTATTAAAGCATACCATAAAATTAAAAAACCATACCTGTTCATTGGTTGTAATAGCAGCTAGCTGGTCCTGCAGAGTGCGTACCCTCCTTTCGGCGCCCGCTAGTTCTGTTTGTCGTGCTACAATATTAACATTACTACTACCAGTACTAGCTTTCGCGAGTTCGCTGCGAAGCTTATCAACGTAACTTTGTTCTTTCTCCAACATAAGCTGGAATGTATGAACGCGCTGAGTTTCCAATTGCCGTTTTTTCTCATGCTAAAATATAAGAAAAGGATTTGTATTATATTATACTTTTATTATATTAAAAAGCTATTAAATCCAATTTATAAATCCCTTCGTAAATAAAGCAAAAAATATCGACTTACATCAACGGGTTGAGGTCCCGTAATACGTGCGTTACATGGTGCACCGGTCGCTGGAGCAGTCGACGCCCTGAGTAAGGAAGTCGCCGGTTGCGAGGGTGATACCATCGTGGTACCGGCTGATAAACTAACTGGTCGCTGGTGTCCACCCGCCAAACCAACTTGCAGCCCTGTGGCCGTCGTTGTCGCGCTATTCGTTGCAACTGGCTTCTGCTGTACCGTCAGTACCACCTGCGTCGAAGCTGCAACAAGGGTTCAAGGACGATGATTAGTCACCTTTCGCATACCTTCGCCGGTCCTTCCCCCGCGTTTGACCCTCCACCTTTCTTTTGAGAGTTGCTCGAACAGTCAGTACTTGTATTTTCTTTTACAACAATTTAGATTCCTCTTGATTACTAAATGTTTTCTATGGATGATCTGTGTACGCTAAATACCACGTAATTAGAAAAATTTGTCAATTGAAATCATCAGTAATATTGTACTGTACTGATTTTAAGATTTTGGCATGCCTTTATGCTTAATGTAAATTGCGTGTTTTTTTTTTATTATTATTTTTATGTATTTAATAAACGATCATGCGATCGTTGATACGCAATATCTGATAAGTAATCTGAAAAGTACAGGTCCTGTATACGATATTGCAACAACCAGATGTTCATTAAGAAATCGTGAAGTCATATAAAAAACTTCTAAGCAAAGAATTGGAAGTAATCTTGGTCGTGGCTATAATTCAAATATTCTTCAATGACTATATATATATACTTTGTAAAGGTAAAATTTATCGATGACAAATTTTCGATAGACCTAAAACTATTTATCCAGAGTATAAAAGAATTCCCATATCTCTTATCGGACAAAAGAAAATCGTAATAGTGAATAAAAATGTAAACACAATACATTTATCATAAATAGAATGTTTATATAGAACTAACTACAAATCTAGTCTCTGCTTACGCTGTCAATGACTCATTCCTATGCTCAGCTGAGACGTATGACGTCATTATATTTTTCTAATTCTGGAAATGCATATCCGTATCAGAAAATTAATTAACAAAACAGACATCAAAATCGCAAATCCGATATACAACTCCGCAACGACGGCTTGGATTTCGAAAACGTGAGTGTATCGTGATATCTCTTCCTCAAAGTTGTTGCCTAAACAAGCACTCCGAAAATATGCACAACTTGCCAAATATTTTCATTTTTATGGAATCAGAGAATATAAATATTACTCGAGGAACCTGCAACTCTACACAGTTTGTAACGGATGCAATTTCGTGTTTCTCTGATACGGAGGAATCACAAATGATCGTACGGGAAATAAGTAAAATTCCAACGAACAATAATCCGTGTCCTAACGGTAAAATTACATAATTGCGAACATGAACGTAAACGTTTCAAAAGAAGCTGAAAATACCAGAGTACGCTTTCGCACGAGCTTTCTTCCAAGCTTGCCTGAGGTCATACGTAGTTCGCGTCTTCATATAGATACACAACGTCGACGAGAACAAACACGTTCGAATCGGTAAATCGATCTTTCAATGAAATTTTCGTATCAACGATTCGGGGATGTACAGTTTCACGGAGAGATATCACGCGCATCGAGAGCCGTGTCGTCTGCAAAACTGCGTAAAACGATTGGCGATGACCGAGGCGATACGTGGAGCAGTAAAGACATTCGTACCGAGAAACTTGGCCCCAGGTACGTGTATTAATATGAATGACGAGATTCTTATGTTTACACGCGCGTATACGACTAATCCTCGATATATGACCAGATCTCGTCATTTGACTATATGCTATAACACCTCGGTAAACCCACTTTAATACTATAATTCGTTTTTGCAACGTAAAAATCTCGATAACTGGGAATTACTAGGAAATAGATCTACGGATGTTTTCCTATCGTAACGATGGAAATCTCCTACGTGTGTGTTTTGTTTTTCAGCAAAGCTTACTTTTTGTCTTTTATTACAAGGTATTGCTGTAGTTATTTTTAGTTTCAATTACTTTCCTAGACAATTTTTTATAGAAAACATTTCAAATGAATGAAGGTACGTTTTGTTTACGATAAGGAAATACATAATTTCCTTTTACACCTAATAATCAAATTTCTTAACCCAAGAACTTTAATCTATAAAATAAAAAAAAAGTTTATGATACAAGATTGGATTTTCTTCTTAAAAGATTAGAATTTTCCTGAAACTTTATATCTGGTAAAATTAAGATGATTTTTCTTTCCATTTTTCTGTATGATTGAATATTTGAAACGTCACTCTTTCTTTATCGAAATACAAATTAGCATAATGATTTGGAAAATCCCGAAGGAAAGATTGACTCAGCTGTAAATGGCAGTGATATAACGGTCAGTTAAGGATGTTCTCGTATTCTGCACATGAACGCCTTTCCTCATAAAACTATCTTTATTTATTTTCACAAGACAAAAGTTACTTCAACCAGTAAAACGTTCTAACACGGTTAATTCCTGTTAAAATACTCATACTAGTCTATACCCTGTTTGTACTCGGTAATTCTCACGCTGAACATCTGCAAGTTTTCTAATTTGCAAATCCAAATTATTTTACCGATACATCTTTAGAAGTGCGTTTATTACGCGGAAAAACTTCGCCAACTTTGGTATACTGTTATGACTTGGTATGTAAATGAGATTTTTATTGTAATTGTTGAAAAATGTTTGTGTTGAATCGATTTTAAATATTCATGAGTCTAGCGAAATCTGAATACGTGTAAGAGTTGCTGCCTTATGAAATGATTAAGTAGGACAGTTAGCGTACTTTGGAAAGTTATTAGATTTGGATACACAACACCATCTCACATTCAAAAAGTGTTAGATTACGCGACATATTGCATCCGGTTTCGAAATCTTTTACATGTTACAAACTCTTTTACAACTCTCTAATTATTTATTTTACTTTTCAATTATTAGCTAGCAATAATGATTACAGAGTGAATACAAACATACAAATGAACACAACTTAAAAGGAAAACTATTTGCTTTCTACACAAAGAAATTTATTTTACTCCAGTATCTCGAGAAACTAATCGCAACGTGATAAAATAAAAGGGAATAACGCAACCTGAAATAACTCTCGTTTCATTTCGTTCACGCGTTATGCTTGAAACGTAATAGAATTTTGTGGAATTACAGCACAGTTAAAACTACGATGGAAAAGACACGTTGATAGTCATTGTGTTGTACCTGAATTGTTAGGAGGAGGAAGATAGACTCTATGAACCAACCGTCACCGCTATAAACTCGCATGCTTACATCACTGGAAACGTCGCCACAGAAGCTTCGTTGACGTCGGTATATCCAAGATAAAATCACCGACAATCATTCGTGATCTTTATAAATGTCTCTTTTCTCAAATACAACAAACAAACTTAACTCTTTTTTTCGATTTTTTTTGTGATATATAAACGTTGGTCATGCGTCACTGCACTTGACAAATCTCTCTAGATACTTGCTTTAATTTATAGAAAAGACAGAGACAGATTGCTCGATGGAGTTTCGCATACTCAAACGTTGATTATCCTAACTACACGTAGAATGAACTTCCTTTCGGAAGCCTCCGCGCTTCCTTCTTTTTTTACGCAATTCTGTGATACAGCTTCAAATTAAATTGCATTGCCCGTTCAAATCGATGAGCTTTACGGATCAATTTCGATAAAAGCTTTCCAGACATGGAATATACCCCGACAGGTTTTGATCAAGCACCAGTTTGAGTATGGAAAAACAAAAAACATTGAAAAGCAATATGAGGTTTGACTCTACTTTTACTCGATTTCGCTTAATTGAACAGAGTTTTGTGAGAGCTAGAATAAATGAATCGTAATGTAATTCAATAAAATTAAATTGCAGTTTAATCTTGTTCAGAAAATCATTTATGTCAATAAGATATCAATTATTCTATAAACAGTTCTATTAGATATAAAACGATTTATTCAATTTACATTTCTTTTTTTTTAATATCTAATTAATATTCTAAATACAAGATGCTTTTATTATCTAAAAATAATTAACCATTTTACTCTTCTGTCTCAATTTGTCACTTTGAAGATAATTCTTTTAAAACGTAACGCCTAAGTACTTTACTACTTTTATAAAATACAGGTCAATGGCCTGGCCTATACTAAGCTAGATTGAATTATACGCACCCCTTGTGATGATCAACGACACATAAGAATACCTTAGAAAGTATGAACTACCCCATGTGTGTTTACATTATAAGTTTACTAGACTGACTACGTAAAAATGCTCAATCGACGGGAAAATCCTATCATGGAGAAAAAATGTTCTTCTCCTTTGTATTCGTGAGTATATAAAGGAAAACTAGAATAGGAAATAATATTGTTATTAATAAAATATTAAGCGATCAAATTTTGATTATATTAAACAATAAAAGATAATGAATATCATTTGGTACAAAACCAAGATCTTTCTATAATCTTTCTATAACGGAATTAATACTTTCCGCTATTGATAATGAAAAGTACTTTGAAACGTTTTAACATTTAGATAGTGTCCGATTCTATATGTCGGTCTCTTCACAGAGAAACATTTATTCCGTTTCGCTGCCAAATAACGTACCCACGTCTTGAAAATAAAAGAGAAAGAACAAAAAAGAGGTCGTAGAAAAGAAAGAAAGTATGTAAACTTACACTTTATGAGCTGTACAACATCCGTATGCGTGGACTGCATTACATTCACGCCGTTAACCTGGAAATACCAATCATGGTTATAAATAGTGAAAATATATCGTAGCAAATACACATTTTATAGACACAAGTAATTTAAATTCACACATGGTACGCATTTATTGATCGTTTAAATTTTCAAAAATAAATATTTCGGTTCATAATTTACATTTGATCGATAATTTCACAGGAAATATCTTAGTTAGTGTTACTTTGCGATAACGTAAATTCGAAATAGGCTCACCTTGATGATTTTGTCGCCCGCGTGAAGGCCAGCTCTCGCGGCTGCACCGCCTACAATATATCATTGTTGCTTTTAACTCTTTTCTTTATCGAGACATTTAAGTATTAGAAAAATTTTCGAACAATTCAATAACCATTTCCTTAACAAAAATTATAGCTTAACATTTTTCACTCTTTACAATTTACAGACAATATTTGGAATAAAGATTGAATAATTTTCTGATACAAATACAGACATGATGTAAAAATAATTTTGTATGTGAACCATTATAAATTTTGTGCATTGAAAAAAAAATTCTTTATATAAAAATTGGCACAGATTTTATATTATATTATTTATAAATAAATTGAAAGTATTTCTTAAAAGATAAGATTTTTATCGTGAAAACATAATTACAATGTTGGTTTAAACGTAAGCTAAATTGTTTTACATCCCATTAATTAAATAAATTAATTTCAGTGATAAATGTGTTAAGTATCTGAACATAACTCGATGAAATGTCATCACTTTATATTACTCAGGACAATTAGTATCATACTTAGTAGTAGCACTTGTACTATTAATACGCTACTAACTTGTAACATCAGTATTGTGTGAACTTACTGTTACAACTAAATAAATACAATTAATAAATTAAATGTAATTAAAAGAAGATGATAATACGTTGTTCTGAACAATAAAAACGACCACTTTTTTAAACAGTTTAGCTATTAATGTATACAAAATGCGTTAAGAACTACATAATGTGTTACCAAAAACAGTAACATATACATTGAATATATAAATTATAAGATTCAACAAAATACCTGAAACATAATAACAAAAATAAGGACTCTAAATTCGCTCTAATATTCAAACCAAATTAAACTTGCATAATTTATTAAAATTTTCGAAACAAGATAAAATAAATAATATAAATTCAGTATATTATAATAATAGCTCCACTGGTTCATATCTTGCACATTATTATTTAAAATATTCACTAAAAATACTCAATATATTCTGCCAGTATAATTTCCACCGTCTATTTCGATCAACATATGTAATATCATATCCCTAAACCCTTTTGTTAAGGCCACCAGTGAAATCGATTTTGTCATGATTATTATAATCCAATGTATTAACATATTTCTAAACTGTTCTTTTTTAAAAATTAAAAACCGACTATATGCGAATGTTAAAACTCCAACAACACACCTTCCTTCACAGATTGAACATAGACAGGGTTATCACCGGAGACTTTCATCCCGTATCCGGCCTCGTCCTTGTAGACGACGAGGGTGGCAACGGGTGCTGGTTCGACGGTTCCACCCCCGGCGGCGCCTCCGCCACCCCCGACGCTGCGTCGCAACGCCGCCGTTCCATTCATCCCTTCTTCGATCTCCGCCTGGCCTCCCCTCACCTCTGCCCCGGCTGCAGCACGACTGTATGACCTGCAACCAAAATGAAATAACATTAACAACTCGAAAATCGAATAATCGTCATTCTATAAACTATTGCTTTTTCCAATTATTCTCTTTCTTTCTGCGATTCGAACAATTGCCACGAGAAAAATAAAGCTTCTGCGCGAACAGCAGAAAAGTAGGGAGAAAATACAGTTGATGGGAAACATCGATTTCGTAGACCCTTTTAAACAGCAGAGGTAGGAATACGAGTTTTACCGTGTTTTTAACCCCTTAAGAGTTCACATCATTTTAGCAAGATGCGACAATATTTTTTTTAGTTTGTTATATAAATGTTTATAGAAATGTAATAAAGAAGGTTTTCTGGAAAAAATGATAGTTTTGTATTAATAATAAGAGATTGTATATATATGCAATCCAGTTACATATGTAAGATATGTAAGATTTTAAGAAAATACAACTATTAATGTTGATATTGACTTCAGAAAAATGATAAAGAGAATGTTGTATATGTTATAGTGATAATTAATATTCTATCCTTAGATATTGAATGAACGAAATTAAAATAACAAATAATAAGATTTATTATCACATAAGATTAATGAATATTGTAGATGGTCGACTATTTGAAAATTAAGATTTTTTTGAGAAAACAATAAAAGAAAACATAGGGAAACTTTCAGTGTTTAATAATTTAACATGTAACAAAATTTTCTTTTCACCAGAATTTTTTCAAGTCTGAAAATCTGCTCTTTGAACTTAATTCTTTCTATGGAAGTTACGTAATCATTGGATTTTTTTCACTTGCAATATTACCTCAATGCAAAATCAATAAAATATGGAAATTATCTAATATATAAAATTCTACAAATTTATTCTATTGATTTACAAACAAATTGAATAAAATCTGTAAAATCATCTAAAATACAGTGACAACCAAATTTGTCGAATAAAAAATATTTTGATTTAATTAACAGATCATGATTTAAAATGAGGATATGTATCTGAATTAAAACAACTGTTATATTTTGAAGAATAATTGCTCCTTAACGAATGCAGGATGTTTGATCATTTACGGCGTACGAAGCTAATAAATAATCATGTCCCCTTATCAACGGGATTATGTCTATCGTTGCTGTGTACTTTCACGAGCTTATAATCATATATATTTTACGTCCCTGTTTAATTATTATTATTACTGTGTCGTCCATCAATATGCCGAATTTATGTGTTGTACGATTTTCAATTAATTGTCATATAATAAAACCTAAAGTAATGAAACTTCTTAAGAAGTCTTGTTAATGGAACAATGTAAAATTGAAAAAATGAATCGTTGTTTAATTCTTTGGTAATATAAGATGCTTTTTAGAAATAACGCGCTCAATAAAATCTTATTAAAAAATTACCTTTTCAGTTTATCTTATTTAAAAAAAAAACAATCAAAGAATTAAATTTCTACATAATATTTATTACATATAAAAGTATCGTATGTAGAAGACGTGTCTTCTAAGAAGTACTCAACTTTTACAAGATTTATTCGTACTTTCAGCAGTAAAGACAATCCATCCAGATTTATTATTAACTGTCTCATATAAATAATAATTCTAGAAGATTCTAATAACTATGATAATTATATAGTCATGACTATAAAAGCTTATCGAATCATTGGTGAAGCACGATTAGAAAGAGTTAACGATTTGCTTTGTGCACATCGTAATTCTTTAAAAGAGAACTTTTATATCGAGATGTTTATTACACTTGTATTCTTACAGACAAATCTCTAGAATCCAATACTTTATCCATTTTTTCTTTTTCAATAAAAAATTGCTTTCCTATAAAAGATCGATAATTACATCAGGATATATTCGATGCTATACTTGTTATTCTTGAAATAGCACAAGACTGGCCTACTAGATGCATATTTAACCCTTATCCGACTGAAATATTTTAAGAACACGTCCCACTGAAATTTGTCCAGTGAAGACAAATAAAATAAAACTGTATACGACATTTCAATTTATATACGCGGGAATCGTATCGATTATTTTGACAGAAAATGCGTGTAATTAATTAACTTCTAACAAACAAATAACTCAATGGTACCATAAATACAATTTTGAAGATTTAATGATTTGTCAGTTCTCATTAATAAGATGGTTGAGTATAAATTTTCATGTTATGCTCCTTTATAGATCGATTATTATAGCTACTGAAGCTAGTTTAATAGAACGTAAACAATGGAATAATAATTGCTTCTTTACTAACGAAGTAGATTTTTTGTACAAATAATTTCTTTTAAATATTATTATCATACTAAAAGTAAGCAAATTGATTTCATTAGCATGAAAATTATTTTATATTTGATTTCGTGAATTTTCTCGTTACATTTTCAGAAAAAAGATTTTTATTCTTTGTTTTTATTCCACGATATCGATCATTATTTAAAATAATAAAAAAATGTTTAAAGCACATCCGACTAAAAAGAAAAAAGGTTTTCTATAAATGCCTAAATATGAAACGGTATAACATTACTGAAAATTAAATGATAATTAATTCCGTATAAGTGATATACCGTAATATAACATAGTGTTCAAAGAAGTTAATGCACTCGATGCCTAGTTTAAATTAAGGACGAGAACATTTCAATGCGATTTTGCGATTTTATTCTTTTGCCCACAAATTCTTCTCAATATCTAATGGAACTTATGGTAATCTGTAAATAATTTTATACCTCATTAAAGAAAGTAACTGCAATAATTACAACTCGTAATTTAATTGAGTTAGTCGTAAATTATGTGATATTATACACCATAATTTACATTTTAAAAAATTAAATATCACGTTAATAAATAATAAATTATGATAATAAAACAAGAACTTAGAATATAATGCATTTTATATAGATTTTAAAAATAATATTTCAAAATAATTACAATGAGTTATACTTGTTGTAATGCGAGAAACGAAAATTACTTTCTTTATAATAATTGCATAGGGAATTACCATAAAATCATCATATAATTAAAATTACCATGAAAGATAAAAACCGAGGAATAAAAATCTTATAAATTACTTATTAAATTATATTATATCGTAATACATCTTAAAAGCATTCGTCATAAATAGCAAATATAGTCATCGAAAATTTTCAATTTTTTATTTAAACTTGGTGATACATCACATCAATTTATCGTAAGGTCGGTTTAGTAGTAACTTCGATATCATATTGGTAATTTACACACATGTTTTATGCAAAACATGAGCCGAATCCTCTTACGACAAATTTCGAACAAATCGTGCGCAATAATGACATTCTGAACAATTTTTCTTTCTTGTTAACAAAGTAATATCAAGATCACCAACTTATTAAATCACTTTTTCATAACGAATGATTATAATAAATATTTAATTTGTGATAAATTTTGTTTTTTTGGTACTTATAAAAATTTAATATAAAATATTTCTTTCTTAAATGTCGTCTATATATTATAAACGAAATATTACTCCTCAAAAAAGTGAAAACATTTGCATAAAATGCAATATTAAAGTTATTATATAGATCATTATATTTAAATTTAAGTAGAATAAACAGAAAATGCTGATTCCAAAATTTTCTATATATTTATTCCTGCCAAAAATTATGTTGAGAATAAAATAAACAAAGTTCCATAAGACATCAAATTAAACCGAAATATTTTTCTTCTAACAACGCACTATGATTAAATTTCATTACTAATGTTACTGCCATGTTTAGTTTGCTTATTCTCGTCCCTGAACTATAAGACTTTTTATGTGAGGTATCGTAAACAATAGAATTACGCGGATAAGAATTATATTAAAGCAATGTTAAAATAAAAGGGTAAAATCGAGGATTTATTTCAATAATACATCGCAACAGTCATTGACGATCATTAAAGGGCTGCCAATTGAAAATCATACGATTCTAAGAAATTATAAAACAATGACAGTAACTAAAATTGGAAGAATATGTCAAAGAAAAGCTAAGAAACCATATATGACATCACGTTAATCGATATAACAGGTTAATAGGTCAGTCGGTTCTTATACTTTGTAAGCACAAGGAGCTATAGAAAAAGACAATCGAAAAAAGAGAAAATACACGAATATACGGTTTCAAGAATATCTCGTGAATAGGCGTACCGAAGATAGAGCAAATACATACATACCTTTCATTTAATCTATTTTGTAGTGGAACGAATCTTGTACAAAACACTAGTGACGGAATAGAAGCGCAACAAAGCGAGATATCACTTCACCTTGGCACTATATTCCACAAGAATTATATCACAATTGTCATAACAAAAGAACACATATGAATATGGCTGGTGACGGGTAATTATTCTGCCTCTAGCACTTTCACGGCACATTTTGATATCTCTTGATAATACATGATAAGGGAACTATTTGGTAAAAAAAGAAAGAGCACTTCTGTACTAGTTGTACAAACATGCACGCATCATACGTGAATACGAAGGCACTGATTTTTTTATAAAATACACATTCGATAAAACGAAAATACACTACTAACAAGTGTCAGCCATCTTGTATTGGAGCGAAGCACAACCCAACGTCCCATAGTGCAACACGACAGCTGCAGGAGCTCGTACCATAGACATATAGCTTGTACCAAGTTTATAGTGGCAAGATTTTAGAGAAGAGACAAACCAAGTTTGATTGGCGAACGATTTAAACGGACGACTCTTATTGGTTAACGTTATATTAGTAAATTTTCTTTCATATTATGATGATTCTTTTGAAATGCGTTTGATGCAGTTTTTAACCAATCATTTAATATTATTCTAAAATATTACTGAATCATCGGATAATGTATCTGTAATAATACGCACATAGATAAAGATAAATGCTATTAAAATCGTTGACTAAACTTTGCAGATTTCTTACCGGAAAACATTTATTAAAATATTTTTTCTCGATTGAGATAATGATCTCTAGCTTTTATTACCTTTTCTTATTTCCACAATAGGAAAAAGCTTATTCTTTGGATGTAAAAAATTTATCAATTCAATTCTTCACTTCATGGTCATTTTTGAAGAGCTACACTTTCAAATCGTTGCATTAATTGAAACAGGTAGTTGTCCAAAGATACACTAACTGAGGAGTAAGCAAGGTAAGAAAGAACTCATCCCGACTTTGATATAGTTTCAGAGGTGGTTTTAATAAAGTGCAATCCAGCATTATCAGGCTGCAAAATTACTTCTCACCGCTTTGACACCAGTAACTATAGAAAAACGTTTCTTCTTTCATTTTCTTTTCGTCAATTAGTGACTGTAAGTGCACTTTTGAATGTTTTACCAAGCATCAAATATTCATAATAAATTACACTTTTTCCATTCTACGGTACACAGAAAGCTACTTTATGATCGTGGATGTTGTGTCTTGGAATATATGAAATATATTTGCGTTCAAATAACTTCATTTGTAATAATGTATCCACTTTTTGTCTCATGTGATAATGCAACTCAAAAACTTTTCTTTTTGAAAAACGGAAATGGTTAATTTTCGAGAAACGGAAGAAAATCGGCGCGAAATATAAACTGCTATAGTCTATCAGCATCTACGAGTGATTCGCAGGACTTAGTTAACGATTCATAGATTTGAATACAAAACAGAAAAGATTTTGGTTCAGGAACAATAGATTCGGAAAAAAAATTTTTAATTACATCGGCGATAACAAAATATTAAAAATTAAAAAATATAAATATATGTATATTTTTTATTACTAGGGGAATGAAACAAGCTATTACAAAGTACTTTCCATTTATTTATTTTAAACACACATTGTTTCATGAATAAAATAAATTAAATGTATCATAAAATAGCAATTTTAGTATTTTATACAATTTCTCCTTCTTTTATTTACAAATGTAAAATTACTTTTATTGTATCCCATGTGCATAATTTAAATTGTAATATGTGTCTTATGTACTTTGATGAAACATACATTTTGATAACAAATTGGTGTAATCATTGAGATTTTGAAATCAATAAGATAAATTATTAAGATAAATTAAAATCACCCTTTAATATTATAGTAAATAAATATGTATCCTAAGTACAAAAATGAAATATATACTTTAATAATTAAGATCAATAAGATAAATTGTGCAAAGCTACAGTCGATATTATACTGATTAAAAAGATACTTGACTTAATACAGGTTGAACTACTCAAAAAAGGGTAAAAAAAATCATATGGCAAAGTAACATCTAAGTTAGGTCCTCCTGCAAAGTAATACTTTGATGGCTTTGATATATCATGAAATGTAACATAACTAATAATGTCTGTTTTAAGTATATCTGAACAGTTTTCATATAAACATTTAGACCAAGACATATTGGATTCTGCAGAAAATTTAATACCAATCCCTACTATAATGTAATTGTTTAATGTTTCGGATTTTTTTAAAGTAGAATATAAAATGTTTAAATGTATAGATGTTATTAGTCCTGAACAATATAAACGACCATTAACAACCTGTGCTACTGTAATATTTTGTGGTATTCTATCCAGTAAAATTTGTGTCCAATCAGTGATATCATCGCTGGAAAAATTGCCTGTCTTTGCAACATAAATATTGTACTGGTCTGTTTGTGTAACATTAAATAGAGAATCTTTCATTAAAAAATGCATAGTAAGATTTTGTAACTTTATACAAGACATTGTACTAAAATTATTAGTGTGTATAAATACAGAGCACTTTAGCTTAATATCTTCTCCAAAGGTAAGAGTATACCTGTCGATTTTATTACATTCGCCAGCTTTTGTAGCTATAGGTAATGTCAAAAAACTACTAGTTTTATTAAAATTGATGTATCTAGTTTCCACCTTATTAGTCTTATTTATTTTTAAGGTGCCAATAATTAAAGGTCTTCCAATAATATAACCAGGATTACCACTCAGAAAGAAACTTTTCTCTTTATCCAATTCTGCCCATTCATAAGTTACTTCAAATTGTTGATAAAAATGTCGAGAAACATTACCTATGTTAAAATATACATCAACATTATTAATTCCCATAGAGCCATTGTGAACAATCAAGTACTTTACACCTGTTACAATGTTATAACACTTTCCATTGGAACATGATCCTAATACAGTATTATTGCTACAAGTTTTCCAATAATGTTTACAATAATAACTAGTTAAAGATAAACATACATTTTGGGGGCAAACCTGGAAATTATAAATTTAAATGTTATTAACTTTTTTATTGGATATATAACTTTTTAAAGATAGTTACTATCTTTTATATACCTGATCCAATATTTGAATATATGTTTCATTTAATAATTGAGGAGATACTATAACTGTAAAATTATTAAATGCCATAGGAAATAAAAACTTATTTGTGTTAATTAATTCAGTTTGCAAACACTGATTTTTCCAACCATGAAGATATTTTAAAGTTTTCTTAAAAGAACACAATGGAGTAAATCCAGATTGTAGTATTTCTAAATTTATAAAAAAAAGATATTGATAAAGAAATATTAATTTAATAAGATTTTAATATATTAATAAAAATAACATTATATATAGTATATACCAAAAGGTTGAATATAATTATTATATACTATCCACATAACACTATCATCTTGATAATGACTAAAAGTATTATATCCAGATACATGTAATTGGTCTTCCCATTTCCATGTTGGTCTATTTGAATTTATTGCTTTTCTTAAATCTTTTTCGGTTTTTATATCCTATATAAAATAAAGTAAAATAAAAATTATAATTTTATAGTAAAATGTAATTTAACATGTATATATTCTAGTCTTACCAATTTATTGTTAATATCATAAGTAGGTGGAAGATTATCATATAAAATACAAAAGAGATTGTTTGCCAATTTTTCAAGTATAAATGGAGTATTATTTCGTTGTATAAAATTTGTATTATAACAATAACGTTTATCAAATAATTCTGGTTGATGACTTTCACAGTACGAAAACACAGTAAAATGGAAGCTGTTACAATCTTTGTCACAACAGCAATTAATGTCACAAGATGATACCTATTATATAAACAAAAAATTTTAAATTAATTTAAAAAAATTATGTGTTTAGTCCAAAATTGTATAACGTATTAAGAAACAAAAATTTACTGTTAAATCACATTCACATATATCAGAATGCATTTTATATACACTTTGATTTCTGAATTCATTATTGAACTGTATTTTATGAGGCATCTCTGTAGTTGGTATTATTTGAATTTTTGGAGTTTGCGTTGGATACATAGAACTACTGATAATGTTATTAGTTATGTTATAAATATTTTCAGCAGTAGTGCTTAAAGTTTCTTCTAAAATGTCCTTTTCCATTAGTTCATCGCATTCTGTTTCATTCATACATGTAAATATTTCTTCAAGTTTCTTTGCATATATTGATTCATTTAATATAAGGTATAAAACCATTAACATAAATTTTGTTGTAAACATGTTGACTTTTGTTTCTATATGCTTTATAATTTAGGATATATTTATTGACAAATAAATTTTTATTCCATGTTCTTTAACTATACGATATATTGAAATAATGTACATTCATACATGACATCCATATTTTTCAAAATTTCGTGCAATTATATGCAATTCAATTTTTACTGTACCCATACTTTCTGTAAGTAACTCAAATCTATCCAAGGAATTAACTAAAACACTTGGTGATTTTAATTGTAAAGTTATTCCCAAAAACTTATCTCTTAATCTATCTTTCCAATTACCTATATATTAGGAATAAAATAAACATGAAATATAACAAAGTGTTAATAAAATTTCATTAAAAAATATTCAACCTACCAATTGGTTTCCACGTATGACACTTTATTGAATGCAATCCAGGAGATAAAGGGATATTACAAACACCATATGACCCAAATAATACTCTTCCATGTGTATCTCTATGAAATATTTGTAACAAAAGTTTTGGTGAATTTTGAAGAGTTTGTGTTGTATAGTGTACATCTATGGGATGGTCCCAAACTGGCTTATTTGTATATAGATCACAACTTTCTTGAGTTTGTCCCTCTTCACAACCATCTAAAATTTTCCATCCACTACCTATGAAAAAAATAAAATTATCAAGTATATGATAATAAATAATAATAAACGTTTTATATGATAATGATTCCATTACCGGCATGAAAACTCCACTTGCATAAAAGTCGTGTTTGTGTGAAATCTTTTGCGGACGAAATTCGACCAATTATATGCAATTCAGCCATTCCATAAGATCATTTCATTTTATTACATATTGTAATGAATTAATAAATTGGTGTCATATGTGGCTTTAAACATACCACGCTTGTATGATATAGTACACATGTTTTGTAACAAAAGTTTTGTTAATATGTAATCATTATTCGTTATCGTATTTTTGATCAATACATTCTTTACTTTATCTCCAGAACATAAGGATTACGAATGAGAAGCTGAAACTACTAGTTCAAATAACAAATGTTTAAAAAAATATATGTGATACTATTATACATACACATATCTTATTCAAACAATTGAAAATAAATCAATGATCATTCAATCTTTGAATTACAAATGTATTATGATACATTTGTTGACACATTCAGGGCGCGGTGTACGGTGCATCATATAAGTACGCCCTCTTGTCAAGTTTGAATTATATAGTGTATTATAAAATTTTCAATTTTATTTTTTTCAATGTTATATATGCTGTAACGTGCTATAATGTTAAATGTAGTATATTTAATATTTAAACATTTTGTCGAATATTATAGACTGTATTCATTTTTATTACAGATATCTTTTATCATAAATGTCCTATAAAATCGAAAGTATTGTATCGTTTTCTTTCATGTTTCTCTCGATCTTCTACAATTATAATACTTATAACTATTTTTGAATTTACAAAACAAATATCAAGAAAATTAGCAGAATGCTTCTAAAATACTATTTTTAAAGATAATCTAATGCTTTTTGTTAAACTATCGATTTGGTAAATCGAATCGAATTGAATGTTATGTATATTATGTATCACAGGCGCAGGTTATATGTATTTTCTAAGTGACATTTAGTGATAGCTCTATTCTCATTTGACATTAATAAAGATTTATTTTTGTAAACATCTCTGCTATTTATCTTTCACAATCTAAATGGAAACTAAACCAAAAAGTGAACATCTACTAGAATTGAAAGGTAATAAAAACGATTTTGATGTCGTTTTAAATTAAAAGAAAACAAAACATATTGTTTATTTTGATATATTGACTAAGACTATCATATAGTACTATGTGTACAACATATAGCACTAATAATTGTATCTTTATTTTTTATCATCTTTAGTGATGAGATTAACACGACCTATGATTGCAAGTCCAGTAGTTATTACTTGTGATTCAACAGATCTTCCTGGTAATACTTTAAATAATGAGCTTAAGAATGATTGTACTGCATTACAAGGAATGGAAACCCTTGCAGTAGGACAGTTTATGGTATTACCGCAAAGTTTTGGGTATGTACATGATTATATATCATAATTAAAATTTATTTTAAGCTTTTGAGCTACGTAATTTGTAATTAATTATCCATACTTCATATATGAACAATGATAATTATACAATGTAATAATATATGTATATGATCGTTTTATTTAAATATAATTTTACAAAAAATAATTTATGTCGAAATTTTATGTATATATATTCTTTCAGTAACATTTATTTAGGTGAAATATTTTCAAGTTATCTTTGTGTACATAATGGCAGCAATCAGATCGTAAAGAATGTTATTGTTAAAGTAAGTTAATTGTACAAATAAATTAGTCAATAAGATGTAATAACTGTATGTATATTATGTGTCATATAAAACTTATAAACGATAATATATTTCATATTGTAGGCAGATTTACAAACAAGCACACAGAATATATCTCTTTGTGGTAATAGTGGAGAAATGAAAGATTTAGCACCTGACAGTACAGTTGATGAAGTCATACACCATGAAGTAAAAGAAATAGGCACACATATGTAAGAGGCCAGCCATTAAAATTGTAATATGTGTTGAGTAAATTATTAATCAATGTATACTTTTCCAGATTAGTATGCGAAGTAACTTATACCCCAGGAAATTTAGGTAGCACTGCACAATCATTTAGAAAATATTTTAAATTTCAAGTGGTAAAACCATTAGATGTTAAAACAAAATTTTACAATGCAGAGGTAATATTATGGTAATAATTTTTTTATAATAGCAATATATAATTGATTAAAATGATATGTATAATCTTTTTGAAGTCAGATGAAGTATATCTGGAAGCACAAATACAGAATCTCACAGCTGGCCCAATTTGTTTAGAAAAGGTTTCGCTTGAATCATCTCATTTATTTAGTGGTGGGTTCACTTAAAATGATTGATTTAGATGATTATGAACTGAATTTGTATAATAATTATTATATTTCTAGTATCAACATTAAATACAAATGAAAAGGGAGAATCTATTTATGGATTACTTAATATATTAGATACTGATTGTAGTAGACAATATTTATATTGTTTAAAACCACAATTGAGTTTATTGAAAGATCCAAAAATGATGCATAATGCAACAAACATTGGAAAGTTAGATATTGTTTGGAGAAGTAACTTAGGGGAAAGAGGAAGATTACAAACAAGTCAATTGCAAAGAATGGTTTGTAGTTTATCATTTCATTTGTAATTATATCATATTTGTAATCCTTTACCTAATTTTAGGCACCTGAATTTGGTGATATACGAGTTACAATGAAAAATATTCCTCTCACAGTATACCTTGAACAATCAGTGAATTTTAATTGTCATATAATAAATACGTCGTAAGTATTTATATCATGTACATATATATGATACAGATAAGAAAAATAGTTCTAAATTCTAATCGTTGTACCGATTAAAATTTTTATTTCATTATCATTAGTGAAAGAAGCATGGATTTAATGTTAAGTTTGGAATCAAGTAGCTCTATAGCATGGTGTGGAATATCTAATACAATGATAGGAACATTGAAACCTGGTGTTTCGATAGATATTCCTTTATGTTTAATTCCCTTACGTAGTGGTATAATAGTAAGTATTTTTGTATAAACATTATAATGATGTTACGTTACGATGTGCGTTACGGAAAGTAGTACATTTCGTTTGTCTTGTGAAGACTAGCACATTTCATCATTTCCATCAATAACTAGCATGTTTAACATTAATCACGATAAGGAGCACGATTCACAGTACACCTCAAGCAATATCATATTTCGAACATTACGCCGAAGAGTGGCAGGTTTTATTTGTCCTATGAAGATTCAAATGAAAAAGGTACGTAAATGAAAATTTTCAAACGGTACGTCTCAAAGTAGGATATTATAGAATATAGATTATAAAATATATAAGATACAAAAATTCAATTATTAAAAAAAAAATTTATTACCATTAGTGCTTAAAAGGTCTTATCTTAAGGAAATGTATTCAATGTTATAGTAATATTATTAATTAAATAAATTAGTTTGCTTATATTTGATTAAGTTCTACTTATTTTATTAAAGACATTTATTTCACTTAAAAGAACCGTTTACCTTTTTATTCTTGTAGTAGAATGCTAGACAACCTATTTAATATTATATTTTTGACAGTTACAAGTGGAACATGTTTTTCGCGAGAACTACTGAAATGTGGTAATTTTCATAGCGAAAAAACAATACGAGTTATTCTTTGTCGCTATAAATAAGGACATGTTACCTTTCAATTTAAAATTGAAACGCGCTGCTTTTCGTGGTCACAGAATCCAAAGAAAGTTGTCTTTGTAAGACAAATAGAACGTACTACTTTTCGTAACGCATGTCTATAAATATTTCAGCATATTATTTAATATTATTATATATACTTTAGACAATTTCGGGATTAAAATTAACGGATACATTTTTGAAGAGGGTATATGATTATGATGACTTGGCACAAATATTTGTTAGCCAAATAGACTAGTCAAAAGGTTAAGTAGTTAGTAAAATTGCGTTCATTAACCTAATATATTTTACTAAATAAATAGACGTTTATTAATATATTAAGGAATATCAATATGGAAAGGAAAAAAAAAGAAGAACAATGATTTTTATAAAATAAATTCTTTAAAAATAAGCATCTATTGTAGACATTTTTTCAGTTTCACTCATTGCTCCTATAGCACAAGCAAGTAAAGTTTGAACATCTTGAGGTTCGTTACCACCAAAAATATAACCATTAGCCTTATCCACTGCATTTTTTACTTGTAATAACAATGTTTGATTAGAAATATCTAATGGTATAAAGCTAACAAGACTATAATTCTCTATGAGTGATACAAATGCTGCATTTAATTTTTTGTATCTATAAATGTAAAATATTTAAAATTTTATACTTGGATTGATTCATAGAAATTTATTAAAAATAATAAAATTCAATAGAAAATCTTACTTTGACGTAAAAGGGCCTTCATCCAATTTATCTAGCAAATAGTTCAAATCCAACACTTCTGTATAAAAATCTATATTAAAATCTAGGCAGTGACTAAATTTTTTCATTTCATCAAATTTGGTCATCACATTAACATGAGGTAAACCTAATTTTAACATAGTTGTTGTGCAAAGAATTAAAGAAGATAAGTATTTACCTATAACAAAAAAAGTTATATAATATCTTTCTTAATTACAAGTCTGTCAAATTAATTATAATTATTACTATATATAGAAATTACCAGCATCGCTGCAATGATGAGAATCAACAAGGTGTACACTGCATAATCTTACTAAATTTTGTCCTAATTTTTCGGCAATTACACTAACTGAATTGTGATGTGTATATAACTCAACCTATTAATAAACATGAATACAACATGTAATTATCTTAATAGTACAATATTTATGTATGTATATAAACACAAACCTGCCCTGGACAATCAAATATAAGATAATGATCTTTCAAATTTAAAACTTTTGTAATTAACCATTTTATGTTAGCTTCTAAAAATTCCATGCAATACACCAGTGCTCCATTTGGACCAAGTCCATAGTGTGACATTACTTCCTCATGTTTAATTAATTCAGATATGTCTACTGTTGGTGTATATTGCATGTTTTCATTTGCAGGATCTGTAATATAATAGTATGTTTGTTTAAATACACAAATGTTAAATACACAAATGTAAGGTTTCAATTACTATTAATCATTAAAATACTATTAGCTTTTACCAATATTAATAACAGCCACTTTTCTCCCAAGCTTCTCCAAAAATTTGGTCATAGCATAACAATATGTAGTTTTTCCACTCCCAGGTGGACCAATAACTAATTGACCAAATATTAAACTCATATTTGGTTCTTACTCTTTCATATCATTTATAGCTGCAACTATAGGTTTTAAAGTATCTGGTTCATAATCCTTTAAGGATATTGAAATTAATAATGGTTTATCTACGTTAATTTGCTCTGCTATATATCGAGCAGCTGCCACAAGTTCAACATCATCTTTCCCAAACAATACTCTAAAATCAATGTTATCATTTATTGTTAAAATAATTTGAAACCATAGATACGTTACATAATGATAATATTACTTACTTAGTAGAATATGTACTATTATTATACTGATTGAATGAAGATCCACGGCTTATGGCTATTAGTGATCCAAATTTTTTAAAATGTGTTATGATTAATAATATGCGATTACTGAAAACAAATATAAATAGTTATCGATTTAAAAAAGTATTCTTATTAATTAAATCTATAATTTTTATCTAAAACAAATACAAATTATGAAAACAAAAATGAATATATTCTTTATTTTATTACCTATAAATCTTCAAAGCAATATCGGTATGATGACCGTGAGTAACTACACAAGAATGATTTTTCATATTTGGTATTTTTCATATTTCATAGGTTATCTGTAATTTAAATTACAAGTATCGAAAAATTTATAAAATTTATAGTACTGATATAAACATAATTTAACGAATAAAACATACCTATATTATATTAAAAACATGTTAAATAATTTCTGTTAATTTCATACAAAATAATCGCTCAACTTACACTATATGTCCCTAGTACATTTTAAAATTATAGTAAGTATTGTCTACACTGGTAATATTATAGTAATTTTCTTCAAGTTACATTATAATGTTATGATAACAAAAGCCTAATATGAAATAATAAGCTTGATATAAAAAGAATTAGAAATCATAAAATTGCAGAAGTAATTAACGAGAGAAATGAAAATTTAACCTAAAAATTAAATGCACATGAAAATAAACAAAGGTAAGCCAATCAGTAACTCAAACAGGGAAATGCATTAAATTCATGTGTACGAAGTTAGAAGCTTTACTTCGAGCCGATTCTACAACGATTCTTATTCAACGGATAATCCATATTACAATTTCACAAAGGTGTCCCGTTTTTTTATTAATGTTGCGTATTTATGAATTTAAAATACATTATATGAAGTCGTAAATGCACATTTTACAAAATTTTTTGTTATATTAGCTTACATAATATGAAATTCTGAATTATTTTTCTAACATTAGTAATTTAAGAAGTTAACCTAAGGATAGTATATATGTGTGAATAGTTTAAACAGACTGGTTGATGTTAAGGACAATGTCATTATTTAATAAACCGAAGAGAAACATCCGCCGTCGACCTTTCAACGACGATGATGAAGATAATGAAAATAGGATGGAGGTGGAAGACACACAGCCCGTAAAATTGAAAACAAAGAAGAAGGATAAACCAAAGCAGACGCTCCTCAGTTTTGGAGAGGAGCTGGAAGAAGGTAATTTTTTGAAGATTGTACATGCACGTACATATGTACAGATGCATTTATCATAAAATGAAAATGTGTTTCGGGATCTTTTGTTTATAGTAATTTTAGCTAAAACAAATCGCATATGATATTAAAATTACGAATTTCGTTATATTTAATGTTGAGATCATAATAAAATAGAAAAAATTAATGCAATCAAATTCTAATCACAAACCCTTTTAATAATCAGTAATATTTTGACCAATGCAAATGTGTATGTGTTTTTATTTTTAGAAATAAATAAAACATTTCAATTAATTATATTTTGTTCAGTCATTATAAAATTCTTTGGAAAGGTTCCAAATATTACATATAATAAAAATCTAATAATCTGTTATCTTACAGCGGATGATGGAGAAGTCTTTAAAGTGAAGAAATCATCTAGGAGCAAAAAATTGATGAAACAGCTAGATCACGAAAGGAGAAAAAAGAAAGGTGAAGAGAAAATGCAAATGGACTCTGAGCAACCACACATGTCCGTTAAAGTGGAAAAAGAATTAGAAATAAAGACAGATGATCTAGTAGTAAGCTATTTCTATGATGTTTATTATTATTAGAATTTCCCAGACGTAAAACATTTTGTTATTCTTAAATCAAAATTTATTTCTTTATAATACTTCATATTTAGTATATACTGAAAATATAACAAAGATTATCAATATGTGCAAATATAACTTTGTTAGAATTTATTTTTATAAGCTGTGTTATTTTTGAAATGAAATGAAGATGTTTTAACATATTTTATGTGAAATGTGATTCTATTAACATAATAAATATACATTCATATAATGCAATATAAATAAGTTCTAAATGTATTAAGTACGTATGTACATATAATTATTAAAATATGAATGTGTACTATTAGTTAAATATTTTTATAAGGAAGATTTTAATATTACATTTTAACAATGTTTAATGAGTTTTTACTTTTCTAAAATACAAAAATACTTTCTAATCTTTCAATATAATATGTTATTAGCTATGTCTGTTCAATAATAACTATTAATCAATTAATTGATTAAATTATTATTTCTTCTATTAAGTTAAAATCTTTTATTACTAGGTAAAAATAAAAAATGCAGGACCTTTAATTCTAAATGGGCGAGCTGCATTGGCAGCTGGAAAGGATGATTATACATCTGATGAAGAGGAAGATGAACCACGTAGTCATAAATTTAGAAGAAATACAGATAAAGCTGACACAATGAAAATTCTTCTTGAAAGTATGTAATGTTTTTATTTGTATCTATAATGTTCAAAACTTTCATTATTTTGTATCTTTTATGTTTATTTTTTTAAATATTTTAACAATATTGTTCACGAATATTATTTTGTATCTATAAGGTGGTTGCATACCAGATGCTGCGATGATCCATGCAGCTAGGAAATGCAGACAAAAGGCAAGAGAGTTAGGAACTGATTATATTCCTATAGAAGAACAAAGGTAATATGTTTTGTAGCATAATTAACATGCCCCTATAGTATAGCCCCTATACAATTAGATTAACTGCTATTAAATGTTGGATTTATTTTGCAAAACATTTGATAACTATGTTAATTTTTTCAGCGATGATAAAGGTAAATCAAGACTTATTAGGGAAGAAGATCATGATAGAAGTGATGATGATGATTCACAAGACCGAATTGATATGACTGTTAACACTGAAGCGCGTGATAAAGAGAAAAGGAGAGAAGCCTTCCTTGCTTCACAAGTACCATTAAAACGTTAGGTTTTGGTTATTTATTATTCACGATTTTTTCTTAAATAGATAAGTGAATGCATTGTATGTATTTTTTAGTTTCTGATGATGAAAGTGAACACGAAAACGAAGAAGAAGAGTGGGAAGCTCAACAAATTAGGAAAGGAGTGACTGGTGCACAGGTAACATTTGTATGAAGAAATTGTGCAGCATACACTATTACATTTATAATATAAATAAAAATTTTTAGATTGCAGCAGCCCAACAAGACTCTATGATGCAACAACAATATTCAATGGGTATGAACGTAAACTCAATGATGGGAAGTGGAATATCTCTGGAAATGGTAATGATGCCAGCTCCACCACCTCCTCCAGTGATTCAACCCCCAGATCCTACAAAAATAGTACCAATCACTCCTCAAGAGGTTGTGAATAAAATGCGTGCAAGGTAACAATAACTAAATTAAAATTTTGATCTAATACAGTTTTGAAACTTTTAAAGTTTATAAAATATGGAAATAGTTTTTATTCCTATAAAACCAGAATGAAAAATATAATTTGTAGATTGGACAGTTTAAAAGAAGTGCATCGACGTCATCAATTAGATCAGGATCGTTTAGAGCAAGAGTTAGGACAAACTGTGAAAGAACTGGATGATGCTGAAATTCGTGCACCGCAGCTTGCGCAGCGCTTCAGATATTACCAAGAGTTGCGTGGGTATGTCACTGACTTGGTAGAGTGTCTTGATGAGAAGGTGGGTTTATACGCTGTCACGTTTTTTTATGTGCACTGGGGTTTTCCATGCAATTTTTGGCTGCATAATTACTCGGCCATATTAGAAATATATGTATAATGCATTTTTCTTATTAAGTAAATTTCTTGATGAAAAATATGCAATATAGTTTTCCTTTAGAATATTAGAATTTTTGTTTTTAAATATTTTATATTGCTAACACTTGTGTTATGTATTCATTGGCTAAAATTATAATTAATTAAAAAGCACTATATTCAAATACTAAAAGATGTAAAATATTCTTTTAGCTTATATGTAAATTTAAATAAATCATAAAATATTAAAAATATGTGTTACGAAGTAAAATTTAAAGGATATTTTATGTATCTATTAATGAATTAGAATTTCTCTCTCTATTATTACATATTTTTTGTATTATTTTGATATTTAATTATTATTATATGTATTGTTTTGTTTTATTTTGATATTTTTATACATATCATAAGATTCAGAAAAGAAGAAAAATGCATATTAAACTAAAGAATGGAATTTGCAAGAAAAAAGTATAGCATATATGTAATGTATATTTGCATTGCCGGGGGTCTGTATCTTCTCTGTATAAAGAAATTATTTACTGTGTAGTAAAAATATCTTTAAGTATTTATAAGAATTGAAAAGATATATTAATATATGTGGTAAGTAAATTGTGATATTAATTTCCAATTTTTTTAAGCAAAAGATATCCAATGATTGTGGAATTACAGATTAAGTTCCAGCAAATGTTAAAAACATATATTGTTTCACCTTTTATAAATTATTTATAATAAATATTAAAACATATTTATTAAAGTATTACTACTTTGATATGAATATTTTCTGGAACAAACACAATTCTCAATGTCATTGAGTTAATTTACTGTGTCAATGTTAACATATAACTTTTTTGTTAGTTGCCGCTGGTCATTGGATTGGAGCAGCGCTGGTTAAACCTTTATAATGAACGTGCAATAGAACTAATGGAAAGAAGACGACAAGATACAAGGGATCAAGCAGAAGAGATTACAACAGCTGCAAGTCAGTTATTTCAGTATTATATATAATTATCTGTGTCTGATAAAATATATATAATGGAACATATAAATATAATGAAAAGTGTATTTTGATCAATATAATTTAGATATGAATTATTTTTTAAATTACAGGAGGACAACCTATACGAAGAGGGCCAGAAGTTGAAGCTCGTATCCGTCGAGCTACAGAGAGAGAAGGCAGAAGAGCTCGACGAAGAAGAGCTAGAGAATTAGCTCCTACATTACCAAAACATATTGATGGGATGTCTAGTGATGATGAAGTTACTGAGCAGCAAAATCTCGCGTTTAAACAAACAAAAGGTTGTACTTTAACAAGTTTAATCAAATATAGTTTACGAAGAAGTAGAATTTATAATGTTTACTATTGTCTATCAAGTATGGATTAACACTATGTTCTAATTCTTATCTTTTATAAAATGTCTTCTTTCTATATTTATTTTCAGATGAAATTGATAGTGACAGTAAAGAAATATTTTCTGACGTCATGGACGAATATTGCACAATAAGAGGAATACTTTCAAAATTGGAGTCTTGGAGAGAAACTGACAGAGATGCTTATATGGAAGCTTACGTATCTTTATGTATACCTAAAATTATTTCGCCGATTATTAGATTACTATTATTGACATGGAATCCTATTATGGTACGTGCATTATATCAAACCTTCATATATTTTAGTTACGAATGTAATAATAACGGAATAAAATACTAACTCTAAAGCAAAATTTTTCCTTTTTTAGGAAAGTGCAGATATAGAGAGAACAAAATGGTATAACACTTTACTTTTATATGCATTAAATAATAAAGAAACAGAAGAGTCACTTAAAAGAGATCCAGATGTCAGATTAGTACCATTCACAATAGAAAAAATTGTTATACCTAAATTAACATGTAAGATTATTTTATTTAGTATAATTAAAATACCAGTTAAGAACTTCGCAATAATATACACAAATTTTTTATTTATAGCTATAGTTGAAAGAATATGGGACCCAATGTCTACATCACAAACGTTACGACTTGTAGGCACAGTAAATCGTCTTATTAGGGAATATCCAAATTTAAATGATACAAGCAAGCCATTAGAAACATTATTTAATGCCATATTGGAGAAAATTAAATCAGCAGTTGAAAATGATGTTTTTATACCAATTTTTCCAAAACAGTTAGTATATAATATTCATCTTTATTTAAACCTATTAATAATATTTTTGTAACAAAGCTGATAATTTTTAATTTTATATTTTAGAGTCTTAGATACTAAACATCAATTTTTTCAAAGGCAATTTGCAATGGCTGTGAAACTTTTAAGAAATTTATTGAGCTGGCAAGGTCTTCTTGGAGACACACAATTAAAAAATTTAGCTCTTGGTTCATTATTAAATAGATATCTTTTAGCGGGTTTAAGAGTATCTATTCCGACTGATGCATTATTTAAAGCAAATATGGTATGTTCGTACTGTTCATTTCAACATATTTCATATAACTTTAAACTTTTAAGTAAACATTATTCAGAAAATATCTTTTTATAATGTTATGTTTTTATATAATAGGTAATGAGTACACTCCCCCGTGCATGGTTGCAGGGTGAAACAATAGAGCATCTCAAAATGTTTGCTACACTTATCCAACAACTCAGTGAACAATTAGATCAAGCAAATCCAGCGCATAAGTAAGTATGAATTTTATAAACTTTTTTATATCAGAGTCGTAATAATTTATTTTTTATAATATATAATTGCTATAAATTAAATAAATAATACATAGATATTATATCTGATATTTTAGATTTTGTATATTGAGAATAGGTTATTTTTGTATATAGCATATATATCAATTTCATCAATAACTATAAACTTAAATTTTCGCGTATTTTAAATTAATTATTTACTTTTACAGTGAAGCCTGGGAATATTCGAAGTCCATCTTAAAAATAATCAAACCTTTGTAATGTATTAATTATGTATGCATTTCTTAATCATATTTTATGGTATTTTTATTTTATCATATTCATTAATAATGCCTATCTATAATTTTATACTCGTATTGAAAAGATCTTGTATATGAAAAATTGCAGTACAATTAGATGTATAATATATAAGTGTAATTTTTTGTATAGAAATAAATTAAATAAGATTCTGATTATATAATATACTTTCCAATAGTAATTGTAAATAATGAAAATAGAAATATATCAAAATAAATATGTAAATATTAGATTGTGTTTATAGTTTTTGTGTTGTGATTATAGTTTTCCTATTATAACTAAAGAAAATATTCTTATAAATTTCTCATTTTATTTATTGTACTGTATAGTACATAAGCTAATATATATTTCTGTACAATAGTGACAGTCACATAGTTATCTAAATATTTTTGTTTTCAGCAAAGTTTCTAATGTATAATCCTTTTAATATAACTTATTTTGTAGAAAAAATAAATTTTGATTTTTTTATTATATAAAAACAAATTATTTATTTTATAAAACTGATGTACCCATTCATATAAGTAAGTAAGTTGTATTGTGCTTTTGTAACATTTGTTATTATGAGTAAGATTATACTATAATTAAAATCTATTGAGGAAATGTGAAATTTAAACATTATTCTTTTTTAAGTTATTGTTTGAAGTGATTATTTATATGATTAAGGAAAATTATGATGTATGATTTACACATCGCATAAAAGTATACAGAGAAAATGTAGTAGGCTGATTTATACGATTGAAGATAATTTAGACAGGAGATAAGTTTTATTCACATAGATAGTGAAGAAGTGTTCATGGGTCACAGAGATAGGGACAACAAGGGTCATCTCTTGACTTCTATGAACTCAGTTCATTTTTGTTAAGCTACTGTTGCACACCATGAGATTCACAGGTACAGAATAAACATTTTTAGTTATATATAACTCAAATTAAATAGTGCATAAGCCATATTACAAAATATTCATTGTTGTCATTTTATAAATAAGTAACTTTTACTTAAGTAAACATATAATTAAATTTATATAATCTTCATAATTATAACGTATTATGAATAATGTAATTCGTTGAATTTATTTAAACATTGAAAATAATTTAATATAGTTGAATATAGAATAATGAAATCAAATTACGTGGAGCAAAGATGTTCAGCCATTATTAATATAAAATATTTACTTACAGATATTAATTATGTGTTACAAATACTAATGCACAAATTAAAGGATATTATATTTTTATTTTTTCTTTTCTGTAACAGTCATGTTACAAATGGTATATTTCAACCAGGAAAAGAATATATATATTCGTATAATGCACTTTCAAGTTCTGGTGTTTTGTTACCATCTGGCGCATCATCTTCATGGGGTTTTAATGGAAAACTTAAAATTCAAGCAGAACAAAATGTTGCTACAATGCAGGTAAATTTTATAACTGACAAATAGCAAAATTTTAAAAATTGATTTCATATTTCTCTTTGCTTTTACAATATTATTTGCAACAATATAACAGTAAAAATAATTAATTTTATTAAAATCTTTTTTATGCAATATTTACATGCAGTTGGAATCATTGAAGATGACTATTTGGAATGGTAAAATTCAAGAAGAAGGAGAAGATCAAGCTGTTTCAGAAGATGTGACTGATCTTCTAAAACCATTTCAAATTATATACAGAAATGGTCTTATTGAAAATTTTAGTACAGAGGCAATATCACCATGGTCTGTAAATATAAAAAGGAGTATAGCAGGAATTTTACAATTAGATCTGTCTAACTTAGAAAAGGAAACAGCATTTCATTCAACTGAAGTAAGTCATTATATTTAATAAGGATTTTTACAAATTTTTAAAAGTATACTAGTTTTATATTTTTATTTTAACTAATATATTATATTATAGAAAAATCATTATGGTCAGTGTAATATTGAATATGTTGTCAATTCTGAAGAAGAAAATGAATGGATAATAAGAAAATTTTTTGATCCACGTACTTGTATTGGACATCCTCATTATACGTGGTCAAATGTTCCTAACATGTTGTGTCCAAATGGAGATCAAGTATGTTATATGAACCTTTATTTATTTTACCAAATATGTTATTATTTTCTACCATAATACAATAAATTTCATATATGTGTAGAATCCAATATTGAAGTCCAGTGAGAGATTATACAAAATTAAGATAAATGGATCTTTAAATGAGATTTTGTTTGTTAATGCTTCTGGAGGTATATATGTTCAATCTTTTCAAAGTTTTGGAGAAGCACATTTTCATTTTACAAGGTATGTTTAAGAAATGAAAATCATTTTATTCTAAGAAACTTGTTATAATAAACAAAACTTTCACATTAATTTCTTGATATACACAGACAGATCTTTAAATTAATTTCGGTGAAAGACACAGTAGATAAGATACCCATTAAAGATTTATATTTTAAAGTTCTACAACATGAACTACCAGAAGTTGATCTCACTCAAAGTAGAGGTACTCTTGACAAGAATACTGTTTTTAAATCTGTAAGTTATTGATTTAAAAAATTCTTCTTTTATAACTGATATCTAATAATGCTATTACATATTTTATAGATAGGGACTTTATTAGATCGATTAAGTCTGAGACTTGAAAATCCTGGTTTAGATACAGAAGCTGATAATTTACATAATACGACGATAACTGTATTGCTTTATTATCTTCAAATGCTGGATGTTGCTGATTTACGTAATGCATACACAAAAATCTCAGGAACAAGTTATAAAGAAGAAACAATACGGTGTTTAAAATTTTTAATAATTCTTTAAAATTTTAGTAATTTATATAACATATAAAATATATTGTTATTTTTTTCATGTTAGAAATATGTTCCTTGAAGCACTTCCACAAGTTGGCACTAAAGAAGCTGCATTGTTTATATTAGAATTAATCCAAGATAAAAAAGTTTCGGATATGTCTGCAATTCAACTTCTCACTCAGTTACCATTTCATATACGAAAACCTGACGTTCAATTATTAGTAAATTTACAAACATTTCTAAATTTGCCAGAAAAAATTTCTGTTGAAGTCCAAAATACTGCTATTCTTACATATGGCACATTGATTTACAAGACCTGTTTATTGTACTGCCCATATGAGATGTTAGATGATTACGTACGTTTATATCTTGATAAATTTACAGGTACGTGATAAATATATATTAAATAAATTTCACATATCTATTTTAATTATTATTCTAGTATTATAATAAAATAATAATTCATAGAGACAAAGGAATACGAAAAAAAAATGATTTGGCTAGAAGGATTAGCAAATATACAGTTAGGAAGAGTAGTTGAATTCTTAGAACCTATTGCAAGTGGTAGCAATGCAGAGTCACGTCATTTTCGTGTTCTTGCTGCATGGGCATCACTTTCAACTGCTCCTTTAAGACCCGATGTTGTAAGTAACTTCTGGTAATAATGTAAAAAATTATTAAACATTACTTTTTTATTTTATTTTATATCACAGATATATCCTGTCTATTGGCCAATTTTAATAAATAGAACTGAGCATTTAGAAATGAGGGTAGCGGCATTGACACTACTTATTGTTTCTAGTCCTACACCAAGCAGATTAATATCATTATATTGGTATATGCAAAGTGAACCCAGTCAACATTTATATAATTATTTTTATACTATTTTGAAATCTATGGAACGTACCACCCATCCTTGTTATATTCATATGTATGTAAGACCATAATTCATACAATTCCTTTGTGAAATAATAAAATTCTGAAATACCTTTTTCATATATGATTCTAATGTGTAGAGGTGTGATCGCTGCACAATTTACACGAGTACTTCGTCCAACTACAAATTCATATTTAATTACTGGTAACTATTTATTTGACTATCAAGATACATATAGAAAATTTGGTGCTATGATACATGGTATTGTTATTGCTAATCCTTTAACAAACATACCTGAGGTTTTATATGTAACTGTAAATACCTATGGTAGTGGAGTTAGTATCAATCATGTATCTGTAAGTATTTGATTTAAAATTATTTAATTAATTACTGTAAGGTGACATGTTTTAATATTTTAAACATTATGTATATATAGTTATATATTAAAGCTGAAGGTCTTCTACATTCATTATCAGCACATCTAGATGGTCCAACACAAGTGAAGGATATATTAAAACAATTTAAGTTAGATGAAAAGCAAAATGGACCTGTACATTTAGAAGTAATTGCACGTATTCAGGAAAAAACGGTTTTATGCCTTCATCTCAACGAAACAAATATTATTAAAGGATTTAAATGTAAGTTTATAAATTATCTGTCCCGAAAATTTCGAACATAATTAAATATTTATTGATTTTTATATTTATATTTTTATGTATTTTTTTAGATTTGTCTTCTTTACCTGATAATATATATCATATATATCAAAACATGGAGTTTCATGTTAATCAACAACGTATTAATATCCCATTAACAATGGAATCAGTGCAAGTTACAGATCTGGGAGCAAATGCTAGACTTGCAGTTATTGCAACATCGTTATTCTCTATGAGAGGGAATTTTACACATGTTTCAGTTGGTCGTAATAATCATGTTATATTACGGTATAATAGAATAATTTATAATTTCACTTGTTTGTTGCAATGTTTTATATTATACAATTGATATTTTCAGAACATCTATTCATAAATCAGAAATAATAGAAAATTATAATCCTTTAATTGATACATGGCATAGTGCAGAAAGGGCACATTCTATTCATGGATATCTTCCAATCAATATTACACTTGGATTTAAAGATCGTCCATTTATTTCATATAATACTCCTGAAGGTATGATATTAATAATATTAAGATATAGAATTTATTAAGAATTTTATTATTTATGCTATATCTTTTTAGAACATCTTAAAATGGGCATTACAGCTCATGTTAGAACATCCACTAATATAAAAGGATTAAATATTAAGTCAAAATTACATCAAATTTGTCCTACCTGTCCTCAATTATATATAATTACAAAATCACCAACATATAAACCAAAGGTAGATACTAATTAAAAGTTTTATTTTCTATAAAAATATTATTCATTCAAATATTAATTAATTCTCTCTTACAGACAATAGATCTATTTCAATTTGAATTATCAGAGTTAGGAGGTCAAGTATATGTGAAACTTTTTGACTGTGAAAATGTAATATCACGAGAGAAACTAATTCAAGATGTATTTTCTTCACATCGAGCTAATTATCCGTGAGTTAAATATTAATATATCTGTATATTCTTTGTTATAAACATTATTAGGTAATAAATATCATTTATTGTATGTTTATTCTGGATTTTTTTAGTATATGGCCATTTTTGGAGTTTGCTTTAACGGCCCTTCATTTCTTAGATTATTACACATATGTACCACCAAAAGGTAGCTGTGGTTTAGCTGCATATATTAGTACAATTGATGCGCAGCGTACTCAAGTTAGTATATTAAAATTTTTTATATTTTAATTGCGAACAAAGTAATAAATTTTATATTGAACGTGTTTTATTAGGTAAAATTTGAATATATTAAAGGTTCAAATCATCATATGTTGTCTTTAACACATCACAATATAGAATCATCACAAATTCTTCAACAGTGGAATGTAGCCGCACTTTACGAGATTACCAGCTGGATATCCGATACGATTAAAATTAAAGCGACTAAAGTTATGCCAGGTCAAAAGATTTTAAAGGTAATTTATATGCAACGTTATAATTAAAAGGAAATATAAAACAAGATAACAACATTTTTTACTATTTAGTTCTGTTTAGAAGCAGAAAAAGCAATACCTTGGGAATGGGATTTCCTAAGCACTAAGCCAAGTGATCCTGCTAGAATTGCATTAAATGCTGTTTGGGGGTATTCTGATACAGCAAAAGGCAAATGTGATGGATCTTCAATTACATTAGATTTACTTGGCGAAATTAGTGAAAAGCAGTTACAAATTGCTAAAGAATCACAATGGCCTTATGAAGAATGTCGAGAACAATCTAAAAGGAAACGTTTTACTCCATTCTCTGATGCTTGCTATGAAGCTTCAAGAGAATTATCAACCTTGAGAAAATATCAAGTTATTGCACAACATGAAAATGTAATTTTAATAATTTAAATGCAATTTTAATAATCTATAATTCAAAATATTATTTTAAATTAATCTTAATTATGTAATTATAATCAGATACCACAAAATTTAATGAGATTAGCTTGGAAATTTCGAGCTTTTTATGACCTAATTGGTGGGAACAGTAGTTCAGATCCTAATTCTAAAAAATTTATTGTGACAGCAACATTTCCAAAAGGATCAGATATTGGTGAATTATCGCTTAATAATGACAAAGTAGCAAT
Source organism: Bombus pascuorum (assembly GCF_905332965.1). NCBI lineage: Eukaryota > Metazoa > Arthropoda > Insecta > Hymenoptera > Apidae > Bombus > Bombus pascuorum. The sequence continues at coordinate 3,173,121 of NC_083493.1, forward strand.
TGAGTATAATTATAATCTTATAGATTATTTTTTAACTCGAACTAGAATTCATAAATACATGGATCTGTCAATATTGAAGACTTTTTTTGGTAAGCTATTCTTCTTTTTTCATGATTCACAATTGTTTAGAGAGATAGTTCATTGCAGAATTCATTCTATTTGATTACAGTACCTTACCTGTCTTAATCACTTCCAAATTTAGGCACGTGTGTCGTGACACCAGACTATATAAAATCAATTCACAACATCACTTATCCTTTTCGCAATAAAGGTGAAGTTTTGTTGCTTGGCCAGTGTTATAGTGAAAATCCAAAATATGCGTTGACGGCACGAAATGATTTATATGGTATTAATGTCAATATATACGACGAAATAGATACAGTACGAATTATACCTAATCAAACTGGAGGAACATTATACAATAATACAATATATATTCCATTGCCACAAAGCTTTATGTTTCATTCATTAGGTTCAAAAAGGTAATTAAAAGGACTATAGTAAAAAAACAGTTATAACATTTTATACTATATTAAATACTATAATAAACACGTATTTATATTATATTTAATAAGTTTTTATTATATTTCAGAGTAAGATTGGACAGCAATACTATTGATATTATAATTCCTAATCTTTATTTATATATGCATTGGACACAAGAACAAATTCTTCTATTCTTCCCAACATATCTGTTAGAATTTACTTGTGGTATATGTGCATTAGGCACTCTTGACAGTAATAATTTATATGAGAAACTATAATTTTTATGAGAAATTAATATCTTATTTATAAAAAATTGATTTAATATAAAAAACTATTCAACGTGATTTAATATTTACTTTGTAATTTATGTTCGTACATCAACATACGAGACATTTTAAACATGATTAGAAATTGTTGTTTCTAATGAATATATGATTATAAGATAAGAAAATGTATTGCAAAAATTGTACAAAAGTTTAATATTGCTATTTACAAATATACTTCCTTTATATATTAATCTATAATTAATTTCATTGTAATTTATTTTTCTAATATATAAGAAAATTTAACATCAAAACGTAATCTATCAACTTATTAATTATTACGTCCTATTTACTGTAATGTACTTAAATTAAAAGGAATATATTTTTCGGATTTTATTGTATATTTATCAAATAAAATAATTTAATTACTATTTTTACATATGAAACAGTAAGATTTATAGAAAAAATGTTTATTAAATAATACAAAACAATAGAGTATACAAAATTTTAGATACATATTATCTTTAATATATTTATTTAGATACATATTATAAAATAACATTGATATCACTCTGCTTCCATACACTTATTAGTTAATACAAATCATAGTGAAATGTTATAGATTTATTGTATTCACGTATTTGTGAGACATACATCTAAATGCTGATTCATTTGAGATTCTATTATTAATTTCATACAAACAGGACAAGGATATTTATTCTGTTCAATTGATATTTCAGGAATTGCATTCAAGATTTCGCTGTTACTACAATGAATCGATGGAGATATGTCGTCGTTAAAAACATTCCCAATACAATCTTCTAAATGATCATTTAACGAGACTCCAAAAGGAATGAATTCATTACATACTAAACAATTATGTGAAACAGTATTCATTACATTATCTTTTTTAACTTTTGTATTCTGATTAGCACTTTTCGAATTTTCGGTAACTGAGAAACTGAACGAATCATCACTAGACGCACTACTAATAGAAATTATACTTTCGTTTATGCTTGTATTATTATCATCTGTATTATCTAATTTAATAACTAAATTATCATCTGTTTCTAGAAGGCACTTATCAATATGCTCATTTATATCTATAAGATTAAAACTATTACTACAAATAGGACAATTTACTTTCCTAGAATTTTGTAACTGATCTAATTTTGGCTGTTTGCTTGAAAATGTACTTGATTCATTTTTTCTTTTTTTAGCAGATGGCGAATTACTTGCTTTTATTTCTAAATTTGCAAAATTACCATTATTAGAATTTTTTATTGTAACTTGCTCTTTACTTTTATTTACTTTTTCATTTCTTGAACTTAAACAAAAATCTATGTGTTTATCCATCTCATTATTTGGCACAAAGTTATTACATATTGGACATTTTACAAGTTTTGTTTGTACTTCATTTAATAATTTACTATTTTTAGCAATTGGTTTCTCCATTTCTACAGCATTAATTAATGAATTTATTGTTTTCCTTGGTGTAGTATTTTTATTTAAAGCCTGATTATAATTAACATTATATAATTTGTTCAATAAATTACTTTGGCCTATATTAGAACCACCAACAACTCCAGAAGATGAAAATTTAGGTGTACTAGAAATTCTAGTAATACTGCTAGGACTACCATATTTTTGTGAATTACTTGAACAGTTTGGACCTCCTGTACCCCAACCATGAACATTGTTTGTACTATTTCCAAGTCTTTTAAATCCATTTAAAGAATTTTGATTATTTACAACTGATTTGATACTTTTTGGAGTGGATACAATTTTTGATTCTGTGACAGGTGAAGTAGTTTTCATAAGCCAATTGAACATAGTACTTGTTTGATTATAATTTTTAGGAGAAGGCTTTGTTTTCTCTTTACTCTTTGAAGATTTTGTTTTAAAATTCTCTGGTTCTTTAATTTTAATGAATTGGCCACCACAAGTTTGTTGATGTTCTTTCCACCAAAAATCAGTTGGACCTGGAGCACGATTCATAGCTCTGCGTACTGTTCCAAAGTATGGAGCTTTCTTTTGACAAGGACCATTACATCTCCACCAATGTTGTTGATATATTCTAACTTCATCATGAAAATTGTGATATATCTACATAAACATATATTTAAAAAATGAAAAAATTGCTAAAATTATATGATAAATTATTATATTTATTGTATTACAGATACATACAGTTATTTTTGTACCAGCTGCTTTATTTATTCTGTTCATATGTTTACAAAACTCTGGACCATGTCCATCTCTGTCACGATTATTGTTCGTGAGGAACAAGTACCCATGAATCATTTCATGCTGTAATACATATTCATAATATTCATAAGGAAAGCTAATAAGTTTGGTTAGATTTCTTAATAATTAATCAAATAGTTATAATACGACAATTCTTAATAATTAATCAATAGTTATAATATAAAAATCTTACTAGTAAGGTCTCAACTAGATCTTTCCTTGGTCTAAGTTTTAATAATGGTGCGCTAAGTGAAATTATACATTGTCGATTTCGGGAATGAAAAGTACATATACCAGCACAACTGTAATGTATAAGAATAAACATAATATATAGTATAATAAACGCTTTATCTTATTTAGTATTCCTTGAATGAAATAAATTACCTTGTCATTTTAGGACTCCATTTAACTTCCACAGGAAGCAAAACATTCCAGAAAAAACGCTCATTAAATTGTACAAACAATGTATGAATATTAGGTGTTGGATCAATTAATTCCAAGGTTTGATCAATTAATGTTCTTGGTTTATAATCTTCCTTATCTTTCTAAATTTTACAAAATCATTATAATATAAAGTGTCACGTACAAAGTATATATCAATTATTAACGTTAAATGATAATATAATAGCAAAATACACTTACATTTTTTGGTAAGACTGCATTTTCTGTTAATCCAAAACAATTATCTTGTTGATGTAATTCATATGCCAATTCAAGGTCGCGAGATTTTTGTGATTGTATCATAATTTACAAATGTTAATAAAGACAATACAGTATTAACTTAAAATATTTGGCTACATATACACAAGCTGGAAAATTTCATTTATTAACCTTAATTCATATCAACAAAGTAGTTTTTCATTTTACTTTATTAATGTAATAAACAATGTCACTGCAGCGTTCTACATTAACACAAGAGATAAGCGAATAATTCTGGTTCTCTCTGGATACTTATTTACAAAACGGTTACCGATTACAATATTGATACATGCCAAAATCAACGTTCTGTGCACATTTTATATATGCATATATACCGTATTTTTAATACCATATATTTCTATTGTTTGGAATAGATTTGGGATAATACAAACTTAAATTTTAGCTCAATATTACAATATGATAAATTATTGGTGCAGAAATTGTAATCAACATCTATATAATTTATTTGTGATTTAAAAGACAGCATATAATGTAACTGAAGTATATTACGTTGGTATTTAAATTTGATATATACATATATATCAAATATATATGTATTTATGTTATGTATTTACTTATATGATAAACATACTGTGACATACCAGGAAATTTCAAAACGATACCAATTCTATAATATCGCCTAATTCATGGTACATTCATTTCATATCTTTCGTCATGCCACGCGTCAGAATACTGCGCCCTCTGTTTGTAATCTCATATTTATTGTATATGGAAGATTGGCCTATGTAAAAATTGTATTGGGTTAATCGTACAGCATATAACTAAATAATTCAGCAAAATGGTAAGCATTCGTCTATCATTAATTTAGAATCGTTGACAATGTACGTAAATTGTAAAAAATATTTATGACAAGGCCGTGCGGTACAAGTTGCCACAGATGTCAATCACTGCTCGTGGTTCTAAACTAAACATATAAAAAATTAAAATGCATTTCAACATTACATTATTTTTTATTATTTTAGGTACTTATTGCTGCAGCAGTCTGCACAAAAGCAGGCAAAAGTAAGTAATACTTATTTCCTCTGACCACACCTGTTTATACATATATGTGTGTTCTGTAGATGTGTTGATATCAAACATTATTACCGTCTTAATTGTCGGGCAATCTTGATCTTATTTGTTTAATACATTCAGCTGTTTATTTTGTTTTATATATCCAGTTACTTTTCTAATTCTTTAATTATAACATTTATAAATTTAGTGTTGAGTTAGTTATTTAATATTATTGTTATATATTATATAAATGAATAAACAGATATTTTTAAATAATGTAAATTTAATAATTTATGTTTAACTATTTTATATAAATTTTTAAATACTTAGTAAATAACAATTTATAGTAAGTATGCTTAAAATATTGATATCTTATGATTTTAGGATAAAGTATGTGCTACACGATATGTTTCTTCTATATGAATGCATCTTTAAATATTACTTGTAATTAATGAACAAACTAATGATCTTTATGAATTTTAGCTATTATCTCTCGCCAATTTGTTGAAATGACAAAGGCCAGAATAGAAGGTTTGCTTGCTGCATTTCCGAAGTTAATGAGTTCTGGTAAACAACATACATTTGTAGAAACAGAATCTGTGAGATATGTTTATCAACCTTTGGAAAAAGTATATATGCTATTAATTACAACAAAAGCTAGTAATATATTAGAAGATTTAGAAACATTGAGGCTTTTTGCAAGAGTTGTAAGTATATTATAAATTTAACATTAATACAAGTATCTATTACTTCAATTCTGTATATTTAATTGATTCCTAACTAATGTTTAATAATTTGGTTAATAAGTTTACATAATAAATTTACAGATTCCTGAGTATTGCATTTCAATGGATGAGGTTGAAATAGCTGAAAATGCATTCAATTTGATATTTGCATTTGATGAAATAGTTGCATTAGGATATAGAGAAAGTGTTAATTTAGCACAGATTAGAACATTTGTAGAAATGGATTCACACGAAGAAAAAGTTTATCAAGCTGTAAGAATGACTCAGGAAAGAGAGGCTAGAAATAAAATGCGTGAAAAAGCAAAGGAATTGCAAAGACAAAGAATGGAAGCAGTTAAAAAAAGTGGTCTTAAAAGTCCTGGATTTGGTAATTCTTATGGAAGCAGCGGTAACTTCACATCATCACTTAGTGTGAGAGATACTACTAATTTCATACCAGAACCAGTTAGACCTTCATATACACCAACACAGTAAGAAATAATGTGATGTAAATGTAATTTTATTAAAAACTATATTCTACAACATATCTTTATTTTATGTATATACAGAAAGCCTGTTAATACTGGACCAGGAGCAATGAAATTAGGAGGGAAATCTCGCGATGTTGATTCTTTTGTAGATCAGTTAAAAGAAGAAGGAGAGAATGTTGTAACTACACCTTTACCTACAACAGGAGCAAAATCAACATCACTTACACCACAGATAATAAATACTGAACCGTAAGATATTAATTAGTTTAATTTATTATTAATTAATACGTATATGTACTATTAATAAATTTTAAACAATTGCTTTTTTGTGTTAAGAGTCCACCTGCGGCAAGAAGAACGTCTTAATGTAAGAATTGGTCGAGACGGTGGCTTACAACACTTTGAATTGCATGGTTTAGTAACATTACATATTTCGGATGAGAAATGGGGTCGAATTCGCGTACAATTAGAAAACAGAGATTCAAGAGGAATTCAATTACAAACACATCCAAATGTAGATAAAGAATTATTCAGGACACGTGGTCAAATAGGTTTAAAAATTCCTACAAAACCGTTTCCATTGAATACTGATGTTGGAGTATTAAAATGGCGATTGCAAGCTCAAGATGAAACAGCACTACCTATTTCAAGTAGGAATAATTTGCTAAATACAAATTATATATAGCTTTGGATATATTCTTTATCCATTATTGTGTAATAAAGAAATAATCTTCTTTGCTACTTAAACAGTTAATTGTTGGCCATCTGAAAATGGAGAAGGTGGATGTGACGTGAACATAGAATATGATTTAGAACAAGTTAATCTCGAATTAAATGATGTTCAGATAAACATTCCGTTACCTATGGGATGCAATCCCATAGTAAACGAATGTGATGGTCAATATACATATGAAGCACGAAGAAATATGCTTGTATGGTCTTTACCAGTGGTTGATGCAACAACAAAATCAGGTTCAATGGAATTCTCAGCACCGTCGTCTACTCCTGCAGATTTCTTCCCCCTTCTTGTCTCATTCTCATCCAAGACATCATATGTCAATATAAAAGTACGCTCTCTTATATTCATATTACATATATAAATATACAACAAGGAATAAGATTTCAACATTCATATGTTCATAAAAAAGTAAATAATCTTATATTTTTCGTAGGTAACCGAAGTTTTACTTGTAGAAGATGAAAGTCCGGTTAAATATTCAGTGGAAACAGTTTTCTTTACTGATAACTACGAAGTGGTATAAAAGTATCTATTAAAGAGTAAGATAATTGCTTGTGCTAAGTACAAAAATACAGGACACTATCCATTGGAATTTTGAAGATAAAGATTTTCAGCTTATTTATATTCAGGTTACAATTCTATTGTCACATAAATTTTATTTTTATCAATGGATGCTTGAATGTATTTCCAGCAATTTACACACACTTCTGAAACGATTTGTTCAATTTAGTACATATCTAACGTTGAACTATTGAAGAAAAGTGTATACAGATGTTTTGTAATTGGTAAATACAGAATACGAGAAGTTTTATGAATTACACTTATATCAATGTACAAGAATTATGTTATATTAAATACTTTTATTTAATTTTCGTATACATATACACACATACATGCATAGGTACATGAACATTATAATTAACTACAAAGAAATAATACAAACATAATTGGTAGGTTTTTAACAAAACATTAATTTACTCTTATATTTGCATTCACTTATTCTTGTTATTTTCTTTTAATATTATTATTAAGAGCATTTAATATTTTGATGTTCTTCATTTTTGAAAATGCAAAAATATTTTTTTATTTTCAGGTCTAGTACTTCTATATACTTTTTTGCTAACTTTTTAATAAAAAATGACAGATTCTTGTAGATAAAAAAAAAGAAGGGAATTAATGTAGTCAATAACTGCATGTAAATAGTTTTAAAAGAATTTTATTTAAATTAGACTTATAAATAAGAAAAATCTTATTTACCATTTAATTTACTTATTAAATATGTATAAATAATCAACAAATTGTCCGTAAAAGAATATTTGTTTGAATTTCATTCATATGCTTTTTTTCAGGAGACATTTGCTATAAATAATTATATAGAATTAAAAATAAAAAATATTTATTAAAATACTCGGGTGTAAATATCACTATATAATTTGTACAATTTTTTAAAACCTATACACATTTTAAGATTATAATTACGTTATTTATATTGCATTACTTTATTGCAATATATTTGGTGATATGTTTACCACTTGTTGTATCAAATAATTTTCAATTACTGCTTTAGCTAAAAAACAATTAAATCAAGCAATTTTTTAAATATTTCATATAGCATATCCAAATATTAATTGTATGATTTTTGCTTACCAGTTAGTGAATTATTTAATACTGCTGCATGATAAGCACTTATATTATACATATTACGACGCGTTATATCAGCGCCTCTAGATAATAATTCGTAACATACATGTGGATGATCTCCATTTGCTCCATATATCAAAGGTGTATTTCCTTCCTTTATTATTAAAAAACAAAAAATCAACATTTTAAATTTTTATTTGATAAGAAAAATTACTATATGTAACATGTACCTCATCACTTGCATTGGAATCTGCACCATAGTTTAACAACAATTTTACAAGATCATGATGTCCATAAGCAGCTGCTAAATGCAAAGGAGTCTCTCCATTGAGGCCACGGTAGTTTTTGTTTGCACCAGCTTTAAGTAATTGCCTTGCACTGCCTAATTGCCCATATCTCGCAGCCCACATAAGACCAGTTAAACCCTTTTCATCAGGTGTATCAACAGTACCTTTATAACAATTTATTAACAATTATTAACTACAATATGTATCACCACTTGTTTGTAAAAAAATAACATACTTGGATGTATGTGTTCAGGTGTAAGTTCACCTTGGCCAGCTAACGTATGGAATGTAATATCGCTACCACCATAAAGTTGAGATATTTCTGTTTGTGTATTACCTCTTTGTAAATTAGTAAGTAACGTAGGAGGCTAGAAAAAATATTAGGTTAGGGAAATATTTATAATATGCCTTTTATTTAAACATTTGAAATAAGATATATATAGATATTATATATACCTTATATGGTTGGAAGGCACTGGTTCTTGTAGCATCTTGCCATGCTCCTGGAGCCCAATGCCATTTAGTTTCTATAGGTTCAGACTTGCACCCAATATTTACATTTTCTGGCTTACAAATTAATGGCCTTGGTCTGATACCAATTGTTGATTCTCCATCACGCACAATATTTTTAGTTTCATTAGTAGGAGTATCACATTTTTGTTCTTTCTCTTCTTCATCATCTTCTTCTTCCTCTTCTTTTACAATTAGTTCAGAGTGAATTTGATTTTCCATAATTTTCTATTCCATACATATATTTACATATATTCCACACACAGTTATATTAAATAATAAATAAATGTAAATAACAAAACAGTACACTGTTGTAAATTTGAAGATACTTTAATACAAATACATTACGTTTACAAAATTTGACTTAATGCAGTATTTATATAAATGATCTATTTGAATAACAAAAATTAAATACACATATATTTCATACTAAAAATGAAAAGTTTACCTCCCGAATCTTTTGTATTTAAAAAATATACACAAATGATTTATATATTTAGCTGATTATCGTAATTGAATGTCTATATACATTAATGAAAATGAATTTAGAAAATTTTTAGAGGATTCATAACAGACTTCGTAGAGAGGTTATAATTTCATTGTTGTTTGACATATACCATTATTTTTATAATTCTTATAATATATTGTATGTCATGGATGTAAATACTTTGCAAAAATTTGAATTTAATTAAACGATACATAAATATTTTTGTGAAAAAATATAGAATAAGTAGAAATGTACATATGTCGTAATGGCGATACGGACAAGGTTTTCCATAGGATACTGTAAAGGAGTTTTCAAAACTTATATTTGTATTAACCTTAATGGATTTTATGTCTTACGGATTAAGAGATCTATTTTAGAATAATTTTTATTATTGCAGCATGAGCAACTTCATAAGGACCGTAATATTTAAAAAGGTATCATTTTAATGTTATTACCTTGGTTATGGTGTTTAATACCTTAAGAAGTTTAAAAATACATACAGTTTAAAATTGATTTCATTTTTATAACTCTGACTATGTTTTATATTTAAATATACTGTTTATCTTTATTTGAACAATTAATAACGTATATGTTACATATGTGAATAAAATAATTTTATTGTCACATGAGAATTATTTAAATTTTGAATTAAACGTAACTAGCATTAACATTATATTTACTCATTATAAACTTTTATATCGTAAAGATCATATTTAAAAATTTCCTACATATCTATAATACAATAAATTATTAAATTACGTGTAATTATATAAATTCATTTTCTTTTAGATTATAAAACAACTACAAAATATAGACAATGCATGTCAATATAAAATTATGTCTAATTTGCATATCACATTTAATAAGGAGATTGATACATATACTTTTGTACTTCCTTTAAAATCAAAAGATTATAATTTAACAAATAAAGTGAAAGATATTACAGACAATGATTTCAAGGATGATTTTGATAATGTTACAGTCCAAAATAATGCTATGCACTTCAATGTGCTAAGAGATAAGTATATAAAGCAAATTTTAGAAAGTAATTTTTCTGGTGTTAGACCACCACTTGTGGATGTTAATAAAAACATTATAGTAGAATTTAGTTCACCGAACATTGCCAAACCTTTTCACATAGGACATCTACGTTCTACAATTATAGGAAACTGCATTGCTAATTTAAATAGTTTCTTCCAAAATCAAGTTACAAAGATAAATTATTTAGGTGATTGGGGTACACAGTTTGGTTATGTTTATATAGGAATGAAAATGGCAAACATTGATAATATAGAAATGCAAACAGATCCCATTAAAACATTGTACACAGCTTATGTTAATGCTAATAAATTAGCTAAAGATGATCCAAGTATAAATGAGAGTGCTAAGGAAATATTTAGACAATTAGAATTAGAAGATAATGAAGTTTATAAAAATTGGGAATCAATCAAACAGTTTACTGTCTTAGAATTGGAAAGAACATACAAAAGAATAGGTGTAACATTTGACAGATATGATTGGGAATCTATGTATACAGCTAAAAAAATAAATAAGATAATTGATAAGATGGGAGAAATGCAGCTGTTAAAATTAGATAATGAAAATAGGAAAGTAATGCCTTTGAGTGAAGGAAAAAGTGTTCCTATTATAAAAAGTGATGGTACAAGTTTATATATAAGTAGAGATATTGCTGCTGCTATTGATAGATTTGAGAGGAACAAATTTGACGCTATGTATTACATCGTAGAAAATAGCCAGACTGACCATTTCACTAATTTAATCCAAATTTTAAATAAAATGAATTTACCTTGGGTAGATAGATTAAAACATGTTAAGTTTGGAAGAGTACATGGTATGAGCACACGACAAGGTACAGTGGTATTTTTAGAAGATATTTTGAATAAAGCAAAGGAAATTATGAAACAAAAACAATTGGATGCAAAGAGTAAGTTTATATTATCTATAGTCATATATAAAATATAATTGAGAAGTGGTAATGAAATATATCTATATTATTAAATTACTTTAGCAACTAAAATTCCATTGGATAAAATAGATGAGACTTCTGATATTTTGGGTGTTTCTGGTGTAATTATTCAAGATTTAAAACAAAATAGAATGAACAATTACAAGTTTGATTGGAATTTAATGCTTGATGTAAGTTATTTAGATAAGTTAAGGTTTTTTAAAGAATATTTCAAAGCTATTTAGTGATATATTGTTGTTTAGTGAAATATATATTTTAATATCAGATGAAAGGTGATTCTGGAATAAAATTGCAATATGCTCATTGCCGTTTATGCAGTTTGGAGGAGTTATCTGGTGCTACATTAGTAATAGAGTGTGATCCAAGTCTTTTAAAAGAAGCAGAAGTTGATCAATTAATTTTACTAATTAGTCAATTTGATGAAGTTGTGCTTAAATCTTATGAAGAACTAGAACCGTGTGTATTAACAATTTATCTTTTCCGTTTATGGTTAGTATAAATATATGAAATAGGTGTATTAAAAATTTTAACACATTAATTTTATATAGTCTTTTCTATACATTTATTTTTTATATTTTTCTTCTCTAGTAAAGCTATTAATATAGCTTGGCGCAAATTGAGTGTAAAACACCAATCAAATGACTTAGGAAACCAAAGATTATTATTATTTCATATAGCAAGAATTACTCTTGCCCAAGGTATGAAATTACTTGGCTTAACACCTCTTGAAAAAATGTAAATAGAAAAATAAAACTTTTATACAAACTGAAAATGTTATATAATATAATTAATTTAATAAATTTAAACATCATGGTTATGCATGTGTATTACACAATGTTTTTCAAAGGTTAAGGATAACATCTTAAAAAAATTTTAGTTAATAATTTTATTGATGAATCATTTTTTGTCCCATTTTCTACAGAACATCCACTTTATATTAACATGCATTTTATCTCGAAATATTTAATTGGTATTTTATAAAAATTCATTCAAATTTAATACATAAATTTCAGTGTGCGGAAAATTAAAAGAAAAATTAACGCTTTTTCCACGTAAATTTTCTGCGAGCTCCTTCCTGACCCCACTTCTTCCTTTCACGCCTTCTCCAGTCATATGTTAGAAGGCCAGCTAACAGAAGTAATTTTTTAGCAATTCTATTGTATAAATAAATTGATAACTTGTAAAACTAAACAAAATTTTATTAAATTTTGAAACAACTAAAAGTCTTGAGGATAAATTTAAATGACATTTCACTTATTAATCGATTCCATTGTTATCGAAACAACAAAAAACAAAAAATTCAAGTTATAAATTCGATTAATTTTCAGTTACATCCTTTGAATACACAGTAAATTGTAGTGAGTGTATTATCTGCAAAAATCTAATTTTAATTCAAGAATATTTTATTATGTGTCATTTATAGAGGATATAAAAAGCGTATATTGTAGTAGGTATATAAAATTTTGTTAGTATGCTTTATAACATTGTAATTCTAAGGGTTGTTTGATATACTTCTTGAAATTGTACAATAGTACAGAAGAAATTTTTCAATTATAATAAATATTACATTTCATTATAGCACATAATTATTTAGGAATTTTACAAAATGATAATTTGACTATATACTTTTTAGATTCGATTAAATAATCATAGCTGAATGAATTTAGTGACTGACTTCATTATAATTATAAATTGTATGTAAAAATCATTGTTCTAATAGAGGACGTGCAGCTAATTGCACAGTAGTAAGATTTTTCATTGTAAAATACAATTTATATTTCTGAAAAATAAATTACAATTTTTTTTCTTTTCAATAGCTTAGGTTTAAGCTGAAAATTAATTTTTGCTAAGTGACTCGTTTTAATTCCTTTTTAATAGTTTAATTTCAAGGTGTTTTTAAATAAAATTGTATGCTATCAGAAAAAATATAAGTAATTTAATTTGTAATTAGAAAATCAATCAATATTAATTAAATTTTTTATAATCCAATTTTTCTGAAATATTTTCATATATATTTTAGAAAATCAATGCATTATTGAATATTTGCACTATTAAAATACATTCAGTAAGTTTAAAAAATTCACATTTTCCATGAAGTCAATTAGTACAATTCCTATATAATATAATTTATATCTAGAAATTGAACAATTACCGTAATAAATAAGTAATTAGAAAATTGGGTTCTTCTTACCAAGTCTCATTCTTTCTCTCGTTTGACTATCGACAAAGCTTTGAAGCCCATTTGCAATACCAAATCGAATAGCGCCAGCTTGTCCAGTAGGTCCCCCACCAGAAATGTTTGCTTCAATATCAACTTTGTCAATCATTTCCGTAAAAATTAATGGAAATATGACCTGTAATTCAAAATAGGTTCAGTTAAGAATAATTTCTATTGCCTCTAAAATTTAAAGTTAAGCGTTCGTTTGAGAATCATTAAAATTTATGTACCTCAGGGCGTATCATGGTTACTTTACTATATAACGTGCATAAATTGAAGATTTTTTTATACCTATATATGAAATTTCTGTTTTGCAAAAGTTTTGAACATTAAAAAATGCACTAGTCAATTTAATTACCTAATCAATGCAAAATGTCTTACAGTGAAATGTGTCCATTAGCAAAAGGTATTGATTCTTGGCAAGTTTCCTCTCCCTTTAAAATGTTGCGAACGTGATGTACTTTATATGTTTAACAAACATCGTACTTTGAATAATGTACTTTGAATAACGTCGCTACATTTTCTCATTATCAAATACTTATCTATATTTTTATAATTACTATTGCTGTAAGTTTAATGTCTATATTTGATAAGTATTATAAATATGGAATATAAAAGAGTTTATCTAAAAGGTACAAAAAGAAGAATAGAAGTTAATACCATGAATCTTAATGTCTCATTGTTATTAAATATATTTCTCTTTCTACTTTCACTTTCACTTTCGGTTCTGTGCCCCCATATGTCACTTGTTATAATACTTAAACTTATGATATTTACATAGAAAGTTAAGTCGATCGATTTTGTCGGATTTCGATCGACGCATTAAACATAAAGATATGTTTTTGATCATTTGCAATCGTTCACGTGCACATTACTAACTAACTACAGTTAAGGTGTGTCCACGGTTCCCAAAGATTAAACTACATTTTGTTAATTTCAATTCAATCAGTACCTAGCTGATCTCAATTATTCTTTTCCTTTGTCAGATTTTTCACAACACTCTCCAGCATTTTATTAGTATTTAATAATTGCTCCTTCACCAACATGATCGTGTCCTCGTAGGACTGTAGTTTGTTGGCCAGATTCTCGATAACAAGTTGTAAATTTGAGTCAAAGCAGTCCTCGCTCTGCTGTCTCATCCTCATTACATGGTCGCTCAGATTAATGTTATCATCGTTCATAAACGGTATATTTTTCTGTGCGATTTCATAAGCAGCCTTTAGAATGTCCTTCGGAAGCCTTTTCTCCAAAGGATTCAACGGTTTCACTACCAAAACCCTTTTTCTGTTTTCCACGTTAATCTTATGATCGGACATCCACTTTCGAAAAGCGTATGGAATCGAACTATTATGTAACACCATCTCCGTAAACAGGATCAATTTTGTCTGGCGTACAAGCTTTGTGAGACCAGCATGATTCCTTAATCCTTGAATATCGTGAACAGCGATCCCAACCAACAAGTTCATTAAGATCACTGTGACGAACACGATGAATAGCGTGAAGAGGATCTGAGAGCATACCGACAATGGATGATAAATAACGAAAGGTCCCTCGGAGCTTCCTTCTAAACCTTCATCGATTTGCGTAATCAGTCCCTCGAAGTCCAACTCTCCGGCCATCATCGCCAGTACTTTAATGAGTCCTGTGAAAGGGTTGCCAAAAGATGGTTCACCGACGAAAATTACGCAAAAGCTAATAGTGAACCCTATCAGTAATCCAGAGTAAGCGAGCAACAGCTTGGCAAATTCGAACTGTATGTGGGTAAACATCGCTACATACGTGCCAAAGGCTGGAAGTTGGCCAACCATCAACATTAAGTTTGTCCAGGCGCATAGTATCGCGAATGCTCCGACGTAATTTTGCCAATCGTATGTACGTCCTGTGTACACGAATGACGTAACAAAAACGCTAATTATAACGATACCATCTAGCACGTTGTCAATATTGGAAAAGTACTGTTTCGCGGATGTGTACACCATGAAACCGAATATCTTCCTAGGAATGGAGATGCAAGTGAAGATTAATAAGAGGTACCATTGGATCTCGATCACTGGTCGTCTGAACAAAAATCCAGAAATACGTTTGCTGCTGCAAATCTTGGAGCTATTTGCCTCTTCGTAGTTGTAACATTTGTAAGCTAGCGCCGTGAGCACGTAAGTCGTCATACAGATCACGGTCATGGCGTAAACTAGGATCCTGAGTAAATAAAATTTTCTTATTTTTTCCCATTTTAGATGCAAGAAAGCCATTACCAATGGGTGCGACAGTAAATCTTTACGACGTTCCTGGACAAACGTGTTTATGAAGCTGGTCTCGCATTGATTGCCACTGGGGAAGAGTAGATCGAAGTGCAGCCTCATTTCGAACTCTCTGTTATGAGGAACGGGTCTTCTGAGTGTTATCGAGGCATCTAATCTCTGTCGAAACACCTGAAGAGATTCTGGTATCTTCCTAAGTATAATGTTCAAGGCAGAAAGTCCGGCACTGGTGGTCGCACTAACGTCTGCACCAGCCCAAATCAGTACATCGACACAGTGAGATTGTTCGTTCAGGGCTGCCACATGAAGAGGAGTGAAGCCAGTTTTGTCTGCGGCATTCACTAGGGCACCGTGTTTTAATAGAAGTTCTACGAGCTTTGCAGAAGAATAAGTAGTCATCACAGCGAAATGTAGAGGAGTTCTATGAGCTCGGTCCACCGCGTTGATGTTGGTACCAGGCGAATCTAGAAGTAATTCAACGCATTTTATCGACTGAATGAAACAAGCTACGTGAAGCGGCGTCTCTCCCATGTGATTCTTTTCGACAACGCTTGCTCCTTGTTCCAACAATAACTTCACTATTTTTACAGCTCCTGCTCTGATAGCGCAATGTAAAACTGGTTCGACCGTTTCCTGATAAAGATACGTGCTCGGTTTTGCGCCGTTATCAAGAAGTATTCGCGCTACATCCGGCGAATTTCCGAGGACAGAGAAGTGAAGAGGCGTATAATGATTGATTGGATTCCTGTAATTGATATCAACGCCCCTCTTTATCAAATGCTCGATGCAAGCTACGTTACCGCTTAACGAAGCAGCTAGGATGGCGTTCATGCCCGTACAAGGCTCCACGTAATCGAGTCTCGCGCCTGATTGTTCCAATTTCGGTAGCAGATGTACTAAACCACGGTAACAAGACCACATGTACGCTATATTTCTAATTCGTTCTCCCGGCGGCATCGCCGGCAAAGTATTGCATTTTTCTAGCTCGAGCAGTATCTTCATTTCTGCAGTCGTAAAGATCGACCACATGATCGATCTAAGATCGTTACTGTTGATCTGTGCTTGTTTAAATACGTCGAGATTATCGTAGAAGAGAGATTCGTCAACTGGCGGAGGTGTACCGGCATCAATTTCCACGTGATCGTTCGTGGTTTCGATCAAAGGGATGTCATCGATCACGATTTTCTCCGAGCTACTCGACTGTCGATATCTGACGGATCTAAAGGAAGCCAATCTAGTGGATAGGAGATCGTTTGATGGATCGTTCAAATTCGACAAAGAACAATGTATCGTTTTTCCTTCACCAGGTAATGGTAGCCTCAAAGTTTGTGTCGTTTTGTCTTTAGCAGTCTCGTTAACACCCGTCTTTGTCAAGATATTTTTGTCATCATCGAAATTGAGACAAGAACGGCGATTTTTTAATCTGGTCAAAGAATAATGTCTGGTCCTTTTTTTGTTATTAGCCAGCGGCTTCATTTTTGACTGACTCGTTTTTTCAACATTTTCGTGTGCTCCAGCGTCTCCTTCTACCGTTCTCCAGTAATCGTTTTCGTCAACCGAGAGACGACAATCTTTTAAACTGGTTAACGAGTATCGCCGCGGCCTTTCCTCGCTAACCTTAATCGTTGCACGCTGCACGTTAATCTTCGGTATATCGCTGGAATTCTCGTACATCTGTTTATCGTCCATTATCCGTTGGAAAGGAATTTTTTTTCGTCTGTAACCAAGATGATGAAGAAACTGCGACGTAACACAAGGCACACTCTACTATCGTGGATCACCTCGAAAGAACGTTCCAATCGTCATACCTCGGCCTCACTCTTTTCTTCGTTTATCACGTCACGTCCCAAAGTCATTTAGATCACTTTAAGAGAATGCTCTCGTCATTGCAGCACACGCGACTACCGGAGTCACTCGCCCGAGTGACTTATATTAGTCGACTCGTATGGATTCATTCTATATATAAGTTCAAAGGAAAAGACACGCTTCCGTTGGAGGAGCCAGTACTCCTTCGAATAGGGACCTTGAACTTAAAAACTAAACGAGATAGAGGTCACATCAACCTAAACTAACATTGCGGTAAATAATTTTTAGTAAATTCCCTTTTCTTATTTATTTATCGTACACGTGAATTCTTCTGATTTCTTTTTCATACTGTAAGTTAATCACTCTATAATCCTTGGTAGAATAAACATTTCTTCAAGAAAATTAATGTTTACATATGCATGTTAGAATTTTATATTATTTCATTATGATAATTATTTATCGTAGTTTTAAATTTAGAGTTTATAATCATCGTTTTTACCTAAAGACAAAGGATAAAACTTGGATTATGTAACAACGATGACCATTATTTGCGTTATATGCTGATTAATTTTTTTCGACGTTTTAGCAACGAAGCCTGTATTTACATTGTATTAAGGCTATCATCTCGCAATAGAACAAGTGGCAGTGATAACGAGAAAATGTGTTTTAAAGTTCAAGTATTATGAAAAAATGCTTTGTTGAAATATGTTAGTGCTAATTTGATATTTCCTGGTTTTATCAATTATTTTTTTAAATTTAATGCAATGTATATCTCAACAAATTTGTAGGAAATTTAAAAAAAAGAGAAAATTATTAAGTAATTCTTATACTAATTCTTCTTTGCACTTTAATTATGAAAATCACTGGGTTTAATTTTGTATCTTTTTTCGTCACTCTGTTTGAGTATATTCCTCTTACTGTTCGAATACTTTTTATGGTTTTTCCTTCTCTCCATTGTTGTCTTTATTTCAACATAAGAATCCAACATTAACATACAACGATCAAATAAAAAATCACTTATATTTCCTATTATAAATCCTCTGTTATTTCACTGCCTATTTTACAAAATTTTCCAACTTCGATGCCTTTTCATCCAATTTTACAACTTCCAGTTTTTCCATTTGCATTTGCTATACAGGATCGTACACAAAAAAGTTCACTGTAACACTCTGTGACAAAAATTTATTAGACGATAATCCTACAATTTCATCTACGATTAGCAAAAAATTAAAATTCATCAATAATTTATTCAAATACTTTGGCAATTAATACAGAGAAAGCCAGTGTCACGCAATATTGGGTACCGCTCTCTAAAACCGAAACACCAGACGTTGCAAGAGATCGCACGTATGTGAGTCTTTTCACAGATTCACCGCTCTTTAAGATGTTCCCGTAAAATCTAGACAAACTCGTGGACGTGAAACTTAGTGTCCTTGTTCAATTCCACCGTGATCAGTAATTATATTCTATCATTATATAGGCTGTATATATGTATACCAGTTTTTCAGATTCTGATTTTCTACGAATTGGAACCGGTTCCTCCAAGTAGTTCTTGAATATCCCGTGAATACCAATGACTAAATTTGAATGCGTCCAAAAAAGACAAGTTAAAGTAGATTTATAGCCTACGGCGATTTAAAAAGAAGAGTATATATGATTTAATACATGAATTATCTTGTGGGAAGAACGAAAGGCATAATGGAATTTGCTGTTCTCTCGTTGTATCGATCGATCAAGTAGGAAACCAATGTAACTCGAATAACTAAAGCTGTTAGAGTAGTCGGTACCAGTTAGGTAACTTTTTTGCATTACTGTATACTTTTATATGTAAATTTTGCAGTGTTGAAGCATATCGATTCAATTAGCGATAAATCGGGGGACTTCAGAATCGTGCTTCTAGCTATAGAAATAGATTCTTTTTTTAATTGGTGTGAAAATTCTAGATCACGTTTAAAATTTATTAGGGATTATATCAGATCAAAGGGATAGATATCAAGAGAAACAATTGAAAAAGCTTTGTAAGAAGTAACAATTGAATCGCTGAAAGATTAATTACCAGTCAGATTCCCAGAAACGGTTAAGTGTTTTCATAGGTGAAGACGTCAATGATCATTTCAGAAAAGCACTTCTTTCGGACTATTGGTTAAACGAACACAATTTTTTATTACAATACAATCTTTTCTTTTTTTGTTTCGACATGGAAACTACAAGTTGAAAGTCATTGTTAGGATAGAGGTATTGTTTCCAGTGATATTGTCAGGTAAATTAAAACACTTAACATGAGAACCTGAATTGACTGTTACTGTTACGTTGAAAACATCGATATTTTAAGAAAGATTGGTAGAATATATTAGAAAGCATGACGAATATTTACTAGATAAAAAATTTAAAAAAAGTCATTATGCGAGGTATGACACGATTAACCCATTTGCATCATGGCTCTACTTAAGAGGAGTAGTCCGTATCACCACGCGCAGTTAGTCGTAGGTGTAGTAAATGACAACCGAATTCTTCATGGAATTTATCGAAAATTTACTGCTCAAAACGATTGGTATACAATGTTACTTCGCAAACATCGAATCTTACATTTTTTATAACAGAGGAAAAAAGTAAAAATTATTTATTTAAAAAAAAATTATTTAAATTAAAATGGAAATAAAAAAAGCAGTCACAGCGCGTGGATTAATCCGCGCTTGGATGCAAATGGGTTAAAGGATCACAAAAATCATCTTCCTATAGAATACATAATTAATATATCGATTTGTATTCTCCGTTTGAAAATGTTTCTTGAAATCTGATACTTGCACACCTTGCGAAACGTATTTAAGCTTATAGGAATATCGTTTCTCCAATGTATTCACAAGTATGTTGGGAAATAACGCGTTTCTTGAAATTGCAGAGTGGACAAAACTGGATCATAATATTTTGTCTTCAAGAATGAAAATATTTATTTATTTATTTCTGGGAGAAGATATAGTATAATATTTTATGATATATAATAATTATATTTTATGAAATATAGTATAAATATTTTTTTGGCATAATAGAAATATGTTTAAAATACTTGTTAAATATATACACGTAGATTGAATAAAGCTAAAAATTGCAGTGTTCAATAATAAATTGTTACTTTCTAAGATAATGAATCATTACCACGACTGAATGCTATCGCGAATTCCAATCACTGTCATGTAATTATATTTACGGTTAAAGTTGTAAACAGGTACATACATAGGTCGAATACATACATACAGAACAGTATGATTCATATATCGAAAAAACTAAACTTCAACTTACAATTATAATTATCGTTGTCGTAATGTTTATGCAATCATTACACTGTGATTATTATTATATATGAAAAACAAAATTAAAGTTAATATTGTTAGCAAAGTCTTTCAAATATCGAAGGTAATATTTAAACGAAGCTACTCTAAACTCGACGTACAATTAACTTTAAAAAATTTTACAAAAGTTTTTAAAGCTATAATAAGTTTTTAAAGCTTCGATGCTTGTGTCGTTGCATAAATTGTACCTTTTGAAAGATTTCATTATATAAATATTTATATTTTCTTTCTTATATATCTAGACATGAGTCATTTCCAAACATCTAACGCACTAATTACTTTGATGAAACTCTGTTTTCTTAATATTGTTGTAAAAAAAATATTTTTCTGTTTAAAAAAAGTATATATTTTTTAGTAATAAATTAAGATTTAAAAAAAAAGCTAAAATATATAGTACATGGTCTTATTTACACAACTTTTTATACAATTAAGATATTCTTATAAGTATAAAATTAAATAGTATTAAAATACTTTGTTGTGTTCAGCTTATTCTGTTAGTTCTCTATCTGATTGCTACGTATTTTTATAGTTTTGTTCATAATATGGACGGACTTTAATGCGTTGTAATACAATATTTTACAAATATTGGGTACAAACCCATACATCAAAATATAATCGTTATATTATTATTTAAATATTTCATCTCAAGCTTCTTTTTCAACTTTTACCACAAATTTATAACGACGTTACGTAAATCGTCGTGACATTCTTGACACGCAAAGGATTTAAAATCACCAATCATGAGAATTATAAAAATTTAGAAAAGAAAGGAAGGGAACAAATTTAGTAGTTAAATTACAATGTTTCCACTCCATATATGACTCTTTATGAATTTTGCTTTAAAAATATGCAAAACATATGTTTAATCAACGATCCTCAATGTTGATTACACACGTTCGTTTTAATCATTTGGATTTTCAATTTTTTTATTCTCTCTCATTGCCAGAAGATTATGTTGCGTTTTATAAAATTTGAGCGAAGACTCGATAGTCAATATACATTGATCCAAATATTAAAAGCACGTAATTGTCATCTTCTATAAGCGAATCTTCAAGATTGTGAAAAATATAGTACTATAAAATGGCCTGAGGATTACTGTTAAAATTCTAAACGTACGTATGTACAATTCCTGTATTTCTAAGGTCAATTGGGTGATTTAAGCTTCCTCAGATTATTCACACGATATATCTTTGCTATTAAGATTCTAAGAATTCTCAGAGTAAAAACTTAATTATTCTCATCCTTTTCTTTGTTAACGATGCGCTTGTCGTTCATCAATGCCATCACAACATCCTGAAGAAGTTGGTGGTTTTTATCGCAGATCTTTTTCAATTCTGCCAAATCTCCTTTGACCGAGTAATCATCGACGGATACGTCTTCTTCCGGAGAACGTCGACGAAATGTCGAATATGGCTCGCTTTTTAAATACGTATATGCAGTAGCGTTGCTCTTCCTGCTGCACAATGTTCCAGACATATTTTTTCTATCCTTCACGACCTTGTGCGCAGCAGATAACAAATCACGAGGCAATCTACTTTCTCTCGGGTTCAGGGGACGAACGGTTAAAACTGCTCTCAAGGGCGAAGGTAGAAGCAGAGCTGTCCATCGTAAAAGTTTCGTTAGTCGTTTTGGTATCAGTCCGAGAAAAAGTGCCGTTTCTACGTCGCAAATAAGCTTCGTCTGGCGAACGAGTTTTGCAAGTCCCGCCGTTTTCTGTAGTCCTTTTATATCGTGAACTGCGATGCCTACCAGTAGATTCATCAACACGATAGTAACGAACAGAAGAAACAACACGAATGACAACTGTGCGGAAACTTGGAGTAGAATCCAAGAGGTACCGCCTGAATCGATCGATTTCCCATCTTCTTCCCGAGGAAAGAACAGGTCCTCAAAATTTAACTCTCCGGTCATCATGACCAAAACTTTGATCAGACCAATGTGAGGGCTGCTAAACGATTTCGAGCGTGGAAAAATCACGCAGAAGCTTGCGGTGAAGCCTACTAAGAGACAAGCATACGCTAACAAAAGCTTGAATACTTGTGCTTGAACACTGGTAAACATCGCGACGTACGCTCCGAAAATTGGCAACTGTCCTATCATTAGCATAAGGTTGCTCCAGCCGCAAAGCACGGCGAATGCACCTACGTGGCTTTGCCACGCATACGTTCTGCCCGTATAGATAAAAGAAGTGGCAAATACGCTCAGGATCACGCACCATTCGACCATGTTTTCGGCCTGCGTGAAGAACTGGCGGACGGAGGGATACGTTGGAATGCTGGTCAATTTTCGAAATGCTTCGAGAATTGTGAGCACCATTAATGCATACCATTCCATTTCGAGTAAAGCTGGGTGCCTGTAAAGAAACCCGTTGATACCAGTGGTATTTGCACATAATGGTGGCTGGGTGTTGTCTAATTGACCGTGCGACTCGTTGTAACAGTTATGCGCTAAAGCAGTCATTACCCATCCTGTGAGTATGAGAACGTAAAATAGATAGAAGACTAGTCTACCCACGTAATACTTTCGGATCTTCTGCCATTTTAAATGGAGAAATGCCTGACAGAGCGGATGTTCTAGAATCTCTTTGTATCCTTCTTTCACGAATGTCCCGAGATATCTTATTTCGCCTTGTTGCTGGTGCATTAGTAGAGGATGAAAGTCAAGACGAAGCTCCGCCTCCCCGGTGGCTGAACCATGCTGGTGAAGCGTTATCGAGGCATCTAATCTTTGTTTAAAGACGTTCAAAGAAGTCGGCGTTTTACGTAAGATAATGGATAATGCGCTAGTCCCGCCTTTCGTTCTAGCGCTAAGATCCGCTCCATGCTGTATCAGGATATCCACACACTGAGACAATTCGTTCAGAGCAGCGATATGAAGCGGTGTATAACCGTATTTATCGGTTTTATTGATATTTGCTTTCCACATTATTAACAATTCCGTCACGTCATAAGCCAGCAACGATCTACCTAATGCGAGATGTAAAGGCGTTCTTCCGTCGTTATCTTCGATATTAGGATCACAGCCACCTTTCTTTAACAATATTTCCACGCATTCCAAGGAATGAGATCGAGAAGCTATATGTAAAGCTGTCTGATCTCTATGATTCTTCAAGTGAACATTTGCACCTCTTTCTACCAATAGATCGACATTTTCCACGCAACTAGACTCCGCTGCGAGATGTAGCGCAGTGTCACCCTTTTTAGTCATCAGATCTAGCTCACAACCTGCTTCTAGTAGTACCAACAAGCCAGCTGGATCTCCTCTGTCCGCTACGTGGTGTATAGCAGCGTACCCATTACAATCTAAATTATTCAAGGTATGATTATTAGATGCCAGTAGCTTTAATACGTTGTAAGCGTTTGATCTGGCCGCAGTGTGTAACACGGTCTCTTCTCCGCAAGGAGATTCCTGACTGACGCCTAGCTGAAGGAAATATTGAGCTACTTTAAAAGCATTTCCAAAAGCAGCGTAATGAAAGGGTGTATGAGTTCGTCCCAGATGAATGTTGGCACCGTTAGTGAGCAAATATTGTACACTCTCTAAAGAGTTACTGAATGCGGATAAGTGTAACGGAGTTAGTCCTTGTCCTTGTTCCGAGTGGTTTAAATCCGCCCCGCACTTGTGCAATCCAGCAATCGCGTCTATCCGACCAAGGAAACTGGCGTGAAGTAGCAAAGCGTTTACTTCTTGTTGCTTATAGTATTTTACGAAATGCTCAGGATTCTTTAGATCCGTTTTATTCTCCTCCAGATCGTCAAGGAGTTGCAATCGACCACCGATGTGTCTCATATGCTCCACTAACAGATTCTTGATTATATCTTTGTTTACCTGCAAGGTGCAATTTATTTCCTCTGTACAAGAGCTCTCACTGGCACACATAGAATAGCAATGTGGCTCTTCGATAGGAGGCGGAGTTCCATATTCCAAACTTTGATCGTCGGAGGACCAGTTTGTCTCTACTTCTGTATGATGCGGGCTCTTCGACGCCAACCATCGTGTTAAGAGCAGAGAAGTCATAGTCGTACGCTTTGAACTATTCGGAATCGATACTGTTACGTCCTCCATATCGATGATCCTCTCCATTTGTACTTTCTTTTTCGCCGATGGCGAGCTCGAGGCCTGCGAATGGTTCATCTCCATCCTTCTCGGTTAGCGCTTTACGCGATTACATCATCGATCTACAAAGAGCATTGTCGTGAGTAGTAAAAGGGCTCGCGAGGTATTAATTCATGAATGAAGTCGATGGAGATTCGTGAACGTGCATTGAGTAGAAAATTATGTGACGTCGCTTTGCTTAATCGATCGATCCTGTTGAATCTTATTCATCAGACGCATTTGTATGTTAAAAAATTGTCATTTATACTTCGGATCGTCCAAGGATCCTTTAAGAAAAGCTCGATTGTTTTAATAAATAAGAACTTCGATTGGAGCGTTCGTGATACGTTTTTTATCGTTAAAATTATTATCAAATTCTATACTTTTCACAGGTTTAACAGTTTCTTATTATTGTTTAAGAGTCATCCTTTGATTTTACTAATAATCAGCATTTTATTAAAGTATTTTTCAATTTAAAGTAAAAAGAAATCGTTCTATTTCGTTTATAATAGATTTCTGTATTCCCCGCGAATAACATTATATAAATTTTTGCGATCTATATTTTATTATTCTACAAATCCTATAAATCTCTATCTTATTATCCTATAAAAATATATTTAATAATATTCCTAGATATGCATCGTGGACTCAATTTAGTAACTATGGTGTTATGCAGCAAAAGTTAAAAGGTAATAATATCATGATTTCGAATACAATTTGTTTCAATTATGTTATTAAGACACTTATAGCATTTAAAGTCGCTCAAAAATCTTACAAATGCGAACAAAGTAAGTGGAAAAATCATTAATTTTACAATTGATCGCAATCATCATGGTGAAATTTATTTAGTTTCTAAACATTTTTCAAAGTTTTATTTCAATTTTACCATCAATAAAGTATAACATGATCTTTTTGATGACGTCTGACTGTGTATCACGCGAGGCGCGAATGACAATTGGAAAATCGAGCACAGAGACTGATGACTGCGAAGTGCTGTGCCGTTACCTTTAAACTGATATTATTTATTTACAGATCGAGTCCTTCAAGTATCGAAGACAAAAACATTCTCGACATACCGATTCAATTTTGAAAGCATAACAAAACTGTACGGAATGACGTTTACACATATGTATTTCGCGTTCTTAAATGATTAGAATCCAGGATGTAAGCTTTTAACTAAAGTAGAAAATATATAACGTTTAACGGAAATACGCAACGAAGAAGGAATGTACGAATTACGTAAATTAAATACATCTAACGATAGCGAATAAAGAAAGCTCATTTTTTAAACATTAAGTTATACGTAACTAATTAAAATATAAGTTAATTTTATCAAAAGTTTCTTCTAATAAAAATTCTGCAAGTTTCCTGAAAATATTAATTTTCGTAAAGTATTCTAAATTAAGTTGAACTAAAATTTTTGAGTCGTAGTTAAACATTTCTTTTAACGACGATAATTTTTTTGTTACTCTGAAACACGTTGATGATTCAATATCACAAAAACAGAAAACACTTGAAAAATGTTATTAAAGACAAAATTGCAATAACCGGATGTAACTTTATTTCGTCACATTACATTTATTATATGTCCAAAATCAAATCCTGCTTGTACATACACAAGCTTTAAACATTTACACTTTTCATTATCAACTTTCATCGTTCGAGATTGAATATGTATATTTTTAACAGATAATATTTAAAGTCCTTTTTCGTATTATCAGATACAATTATTTCAAAATTCATAGGATGGCTCTTTAAATTCGAAAAAAATGTTTTCACTGATTTTTCATCACAAACGCGTTTCGATGTTCGGTGCATGGTGCAAACTTTTAACAATTTTGTCTCTTTACCGATAGCTTAATAATATCGAGAAGAAAATCGATCACTGTTCTTCTCTCCGTTCTTCACTTCTCGATCGTATTCACGTGCGAATACGATCAATTTCATCGAACGAACGACCGTACTATTCAATGTGACGGTGTTATTGTTACAACATCATAAGCCTGTCGTTCTATCTGACGACTCGATTGATACTGAACTCGAATCGAGCTTCTTAGACGCATTGTCTGTTCTGAGATCGCGGAGACCACGATAAATCGCATACATCAGAAATATCAGCAATTCGCGAGGCTTGGTTTCGTTTCCATCTATAGGGACTTTCTCATCTTTGTATCTTATGTTTATCCTGTATTCATAAATTTTAATAATGAATATACCATAAAATGTGATCAACTGGTATTTATTTTTACTAGTTTTCGCGATACCTTGCACATGTCTTTTTCGTTGTGATTGAAGAAAAGGAAAAGACACGTAACATTGCGGGAAACAGAAAATTTGAAATATTAATTAAGAATTAAATTACGAAATCTCAAATAAACAATAATTATCATTAATAACTCTTTCGGCCCAAATTTAGTTAAAATCTCAAAAACAAATCGGAGAAACATATATTGTTTCAACATCATCATTGGAAAGTTATTTGTCCTTGAAATAACTGTTTAATCAAATTCCATTGTATGAACCACGCATTCTTCATTTATAAATTATAAATTTTAGTATAACTTTTAATATAACTTTGAGATCAAACAAACTAATTTTAATATAACTAACTTCTATGTATCTCTATATGTACAGTATAAAATAGTATTAACTACTATGCATAATTATCATTATTTTAAACAAAATTGTCTACAAGTGCATTAGAAATTGATATGTTATAAATTGAAATTAATAAGTTTGATTAATACTCTGCAACATAATATGTACTTACCTCAATTATGTTGTATAACAGTATCAACTTATATTAATTATTTAGAACACTTACCTATTTTCATATAAAAAATATGTATTGTAATTTCCTTATCAATATTCATTTTTTGTGTATTGTAATTTTCTTATCAATATTTGTTTTTTGTGTATCGTAAAATGATTTTTCAATGAAATCGTAATTATTCATATGTAGAACACATACGAATATTATAAATAGTTACTTAAATTATTTTAATAGCGAACTATTATTACATTTTGCAAAATGAAATTATTCAAACTGTTTTTCGTACTTACCTGTTCACGACATTGCATATCATCAAAGTACGTGAGATCCTTTCCATTAATGGTAATTTTTCCAGATCCATTGCCTATTACTTTAACCTCACCTCTTGTACTTTTTCTTGCACATCCTATAAAAGAGTCATGATTTTGAATTTTGATATTAATAAACAATCTCCTTAGAAATAATTTTTCTAATTTCGAAAATAATATTTTAATATTCTTAAACCATACAATTACAATATTATGGGAATAATATTGATAGTTTATTTTATACTTACTGTCGACAAGTACGAAAGGCCTGTTATCACTATCATATTTAAGCTACAAAAAAATAAAATATATGTTCATTTTTAATGAGAAAAGAAAGATAGTTGATACAACAAAAAATATACATACTTGTGGAATTTTCATATCCTCATTAATATTTGGTAATTTTCTTCTATATTTCATGATAAGAGATTCTGCATGCTTTGATACAGGATGATCAACTAATCTCTGCATACTTTTTATAAAGTAAACATACTAAAACAAATTAATGAATTTAAAGTATTATGTTTACAAAATGAAGCTATAGAGCCATATATAATTTATTACTTCTTTGTCTAAAAGTTCTTCAAGCAATATCTTTTCTAAGTTCCTCTTCTGTAGCCATTCTGAATCACTTACATCTCTGAAACAATAGTAATAAAAAGAAAAAATATTACTTTATCTACGATCTATAATGAGTTAGAAATATAAATATAGTCAAAGTAATTGTACATTTACATTTTATGCTCTGATGTTGGTTGAATATTTCTTTCCAATATCTGGTCCTCTATTTTGTTTAAATGAATCATTGATTTTGCAATGTTCTACATGTAAAAATATTTGTTTAATAAAGCATAATGTGTTCATATGAAATGTACAGAGAAAGAGATTTAAAAAAAGCTTACATGAAGTAGTTCATAATAATTAGGTTTAGTAGTGTAAAACAAAAAATGATGTGGTCTACCAGTTTCATCAAATTCTGCTTCCTTCCTATTCCCATATAGATTTATAGGGTGAAGCATCATAGGTCGAGCTCCTTGGTCATATAAACCAGATGGAAATAAGTACCTTATTGCATCCTGTTAAAAGTAATAATTCTTATACAAATTCAAATTTTAGCATATAAAAGTAATTAAATTTAAAAAGATATCAATTCCTTGTACTATTCTTTTCTTATTTGCAATATATAATGTAATAGAATCTAATATATTAGATTCTTATTAGTTGAAGATACATAAATACTCAATTTTAATAATATTGATAGTTGATCAAGAGAGTATTAACTATAATAATAAGAAATGTAATTTACATTAATATCTTTTTGTGTAAAGTTCTCAGGATCTTCACCCATTATATTAGCTAAATATCGTTTTCCAATATCATATTCAGCTATTTGTTTTTTCATAAATTCCTCTAAAAGCAATAAATAATTATTATTTAATAGATTTGTTTTAAAATTTCCAAATTACTTGTACCATAATATGTTTATAACTTACTATAGTCTTCAGATCGTTTTAAGTATGCTTTCATAGCACTACTAATTTTTTTTTCAGTTAATTTTGAAGATTCATGAGGAATAATCTCATCATTAATGTTTATACAATATGGTTTAGAGATAACGTCCTAAAATCAAAAAATCTGTATTACTGTCTAGTTTACTATTATTTTTAAGGTTATAAAAATTATTTGGTAATTAAAGAATACTTATTCAAAGAATTAATTAACACTTTAATATTTTTAATTTACCGAGCATTGTGTAATATTTAATATACTTCCAATAGCACCAAAATTATTAATATTCATTACGTTTCGTAAATTTATAGAACGTGTGAACATCAACACAGCCATTTTTATCGATTAATAACTAAAATGGATTTCTGAAATAAATAATTATAATGTGCTCCAGGAAGATATGAATCTAATGACAATATCGTATGTCTTTTTATTTCACATTTTATGTATTATCATGTACGATTATTATTTGCCATACACTCTTGCTGAATAAAGGTTCCGTATTTTTGATGATATCAAGCCGATATTAAAAGTAAATATTAGTAACTAAATATGTATCAATACTACCTGATACAAACATACATATGTATATGTATATTTCACACACATAATGTTTAAAATTATATCTTTTCTCAAATAACTTTTTAGTTTAAGGATAAAAGTTTATAATTGTACCATATATATTTTTATTAAAAAATGTATCTTAAAGAAGAAATAGTAAAATATTATAGATTTTTATTTATATTATTGTAATTTAGTGGAGTAATTTAATATATTAATAATACATTGTAAAAAATTACGTTAACATTATTTATCAAATAAAATCGTATTATTGTAATTCAGTGAAGGAATAGAGAAATTATAATATATTAATAATACCTTTTAAAAAATTATATTAACATTATTTATCAAATATAATCGTGAAAGATAATATATAATAAAACAAATAATTATAAAATTATTTATAAAAATATTTTAGATTAAAAAGTAATTTAAAAAGTTTTAATTTTAACATTAACTGTAACATTTTCTCTATGACATTAAATAAAAATTGAGACATTACACAATTTAAAATATACATATATTCTTATATTTAAATACAAAGTAATAAAGTTTATGTTTATTCAAGTTAGTGTCTACTAATAAAGTCTTACAATGAACATTAATAGTAAGTACATTGTTTGCAGGTATAAAAGTGAGGATCAGTGTTTTATTATTTATAGATATCTTATAATTTTTTAGATATAGGTAAATCGAATTATTAATGTGTAAAATTTGTATTCAGTGAAAAAATTATCAATTATATATATAAGAAAAGTTTTTACAATTGAAAAAATGAAAATTTTTTCTTCAATAAAACTACGAGTGTTTTACAATAATATAAAATTTAAAGTATTATGCTGAGAAATCTTTTTTCAATTATTATGAAATTTAACATAAAATGGATCATTATTACCTATGAGTGTTTAAAGTTTAAAGTAGGAATACTCTACTTTGTGTTATAATATATTTTAAGTAGAAATTTGTATTTTATGAAAATCGTATGTTTTTTCGATTTCATTTCAGTGGACGGAAAGTTATTAATAATACTTGTATAATACTTTGTTTTATAAGAAAAAAATACGGAAGTATAAAATAAAAATCTATAGTATAAAAAAAGTTATAAAAAAAATATAAAATCTAGTATACATAAATTACATGCAACGGTAACTTTAGAATACATAAAAATAGATTTTTAAAGATATTTAACAAAATTGTTATATACAATACATAATGTCACATAAATGCATGAATATGAACACTTATTTATTAATGATATTAATTTAATTCTAATTCTGGGATATATGGTTCAGTAATTGCAGTGACTGGACAAATGCTTAAGGTTTCCTGAAAATGCAAAATAGGATAGTCAGATCAAGAAATAGAAAATATTTTATTTCTATGCATTTAAAATAAAATGAAACATAATTCTTACCAATCTTATTAATTCTGCAAATGTTGGTCTTTCCTGACTTTCCATATTCCAGCAAGATAACATAACTTCGTGAAGTGGATCAGGAGTATCTGGTAGTTGTGGTAATCTAACTCCTCGCTCAATTGCTTCTTCCACTTCACTATCAAGTGAAAAATTAGAATATGGTGTACCACCCATACTAAGCATTTCCCACAAAAGTACACCAAATGCCCAGACTACTGCTGGTTGGTGTTTTTTTTTATTACCAAGGCACTCAACAGACATCCATCGAGTATATTTTATATCTTCTAAAGCATATTTGGATATTCCATGTCCCATTAATTTAGGTATCCATTCATTTGAGAGACCTACACTACGTGCACAAAGATATTCATGTACAATTTTATAATTTTCAAGATGTTGCAAAGCAGATGCTATCATAGATCCTATAGGTAGAATATGTTCAACAGGAAATGTGTTCCCAGATCTGGCAGCTAATAGACAATTTTTTAATGTCTGAGGTGGTAATTCAAGTACAACGTGTAATGTATCATGAGTTTCACATGTTCCTATAAGATCTGCAAGATATTTCATAGGAGATGCTTTAATACAAACATCTAGTTCTCGTAACATATGTCTTTTGTCAGATACTTTCAATAATTTGTCAGCTATACTATGAACAGCTACACTACAAGATTTGTCATTTTTTTGAATAGTACCTGTATGCACTGTTCCAAATCGCCCTCTACGTATTGTAGTGTCATTAATTGTCAATAAGTTTTGTGGTATAATCCATACCTTCTTTTTCAGTTCTTGATAATGATTTACCCTTTCAGGTACATCCTCTGGAATATATGCTAAATTGTCAACTTCGTACAATGGACCTTGCAATGTAAGTTCTTGTTGCTCTGGAAGTTTCCTTATCCGAAACTTTTCATGGCGTTGTCGTAATATTAAATAAAGTATTATTGAACCTATAAGTAACGTTCCCAAAAGACCAATTGCAACACATAGTATGATAGTTGTCAAATTTACATTGTTATATCCATCTTCATTATAATTTGTCAGCTTGTTAATTAGATCTGAGTAAGCATACTGCACTTGTCTTTGAAATTTAGAAACTACTGTTAAGCCTATTTGTGGCATTACATGAGTATTTAATGGTGCATTATAATATGCGCCAATCATCCTTCCATCTCCTACTATAAATTTTGTATATTTGTAAAATTCTGAAGATTCAAATTCTCCAGTAGTATAATATCCTAGACTTTGCTGTATTGATGTTTCATAATTGTAATAAGTTACATTAGGACCTGATGGAGGTATTGTACCAGGTTGACAAACAAATACTTGGTAGGTACTAATAGGACCATATTCACTACTTCCCTCTGATAATAAAACAGTTATTGTGGTACTTGTTTGTTCTATTACTTTTGGCATTATTGGCTTATTAGGTGGCCCTATTAAAGTCCATCCCAAAATATATGTAGGTTCACTATCTGTTTGGGTGTTTGCAGCAGTAATCGATACATTATACTTTGTGCCTGGTTGTAAGCCTTGTAAAATGGTACTATTTGAAGCTCCTCCTTGAATCTGACTTTCTATGGCTGGTACTAAATTTGAAGCAAATGTTTCAACAACCACTGCCTTTAAAGTATAAGATGTAATATTTCCATTTCTGATATCAGGCGGTTCCCATGTAATTTGCAAATTATTAAATCCACTGTGAATTATTTGTGCACTTCTTGGTGGACTAGGACCTCAATATATATGTTTTTAAGTTTATAAATATCAAAATAAAATGGAAGTATATAGTATTTTAAAAAAATATACCTGTTTGTCCAGTTGAATAAATACTCATTGCATCTTGACTACCACAATAATTGTTCTGATCAGCAATACAAAGAAAAGTACAAGAAGTAGATATACCTTTCCTACCGTACCTACTACCACAAAAGCATTGTTGACCATTCATTAATCCTGCAAACCTATTAATTTTAATGTGAATTAATATTAAATTTTACTTTAAAAATATTAAATATTATAACATTCGTAACAAACGTTATAGTAATATTACAACAATAACTTACATATAATAACGTGAACGACATTCTTTGATACATTCTGTAGGTGTATTAGCGTGATTTAATATCAAGGTTGGTAAATCGGGATCCAACACGGAACTTCGAAAACAACCCTCATATTTTTGGCTAAGTATATGATCACAGAAATAGAAAAGTAGAAATAATATTATCATTATATATTGTAATGTTCTATAAATACAATTTCTATAATTCAATTTTTATTTATACTACTAATTGTAAGTACATTGCAGATATTAGTGTGACGTTCTTTCAGAATAGTTTAAATCTGAATCACTAAATGAATGGTGACATTATATTTAAAACGAAGAAATAAGGTTAACTATGCACTGATCTTTATTCTTCGTGATTATTAAGATAAAACAATATAGTCTTTGGATTTTTATCATTTTTTTTATTAGTGACAACTTTTAAGAATCTTTATACTAAGTGAGATATTAAAATTCACAAAATATTTCACGGGTGTGGTAGCGTCTAAGTACGTATACTTATTTACTACCTATACCCATTACTATGATTATGATTAATGTTCATTCACTTGTGGCGCTAGTAATATTTAAAATTTAAAGTGATATTGTAATAGCATACATATTAGATATTAGTTCTAAATATCGTGTCATTTTTGTATATAATATTTATTCTTCACAAAATCTTTGGACACCTTTCCTTTATTTCATTTTGATGCTTACAATAATTTTATACTTTGATCTTTTGAAGTAAAAAAATTGATATATAATAATTTCATTAAAATATTCATAAATTTTATATAGTAATAAAATACAATAAATTTCCTTCTATTTAATGTAATCATATCACATCAAAAAATAATTTTAATATCTTATCTTACTAATAATAATATTAATCATTAACTAATAAATATGTAACTATAAATAAAAGATAATTAAATAAATTTGTTTAAACAATATATTTTATATACTTTATTTTATATTTTTTCAAATACAATATACAATAATATATAAAATGTATGATAACATACACATATAATTAAATTCTATACCTGGTATATATGCATTATTTTTGCTATTTATTTATTATTCATTCATACTATTAGTAATCGTCCTGATTAGAATGCAATACAAATTAGCAAGTAAATTTTATTATATTCTTTTTATAATAATCTTGTTGACAATACTTTAAGAATCTTGTGCAGTGCTGTTAATAAATATATATGTATTGTTTGCTTAATATAGTAAATGTTTAATCACATATTCTATAACTAAATTAGAATAATATTCATGAAAATAAAAAAAGCTCATGTCAGGTATCTTACATTAGTGAAATATAATAAATCAGAATATGATGAAATACTAGCATTATAAAAAAGATTACAAATGCACATGTATTTATTTAATTACAATACACTTTTAAGTCTTTAACAACACTGCTTTTCTGGCACAGGTACATGTAACTTAAAAAAATACAAATTAGTTATCACAAATTTACTGTAAATAAATCGACGGTTCCATCTATACATGGCTCTTATGATATAAATATATACAAGTATCAATTGTATTTCATGTAACAATGTTATGTAAATATTAGATCTGAATCAATACAAATTTGATTAAGTTCTACTAAAAAATGACATAAGATAATATTACATGAGATATTGCAACATATTAGAAGCATAACTGTGTATTTTCTAGTTACATGTTGTACATATATAAAATCTAGAACCAAATAAAAATATTAATTGTATTATTTATACTACACACGCATTCCTGTTGATATATTTTAACTATAATAACAAATATAAACTGTTATATTTTAATCATATGTAAGCATTTAATGGCTTAATACTGAGTATTAATAACAGTTTACAGTTGTATTATTTCTACCTACATTTCACTACTTTTAATTGTATTATTTCAAAGTATACTACAACTTCGTTTATATTATAGACAATATTTAGGGACTCTATGCTTGAATATATATCTTGATACTTCGAAGAAATCTTTTACGTAATTTTTGCTAATAAATTAATCTCTATATTTTTATGAGAATTAGGAGTAACTCATTTAGGACTGTTAGAAAGCATTAGATTACTTTAGCAATGTCAGAATATAATAAAATAGTTTACTCACAGTCACTTATAACTTACAAAATAATTATAGTAATAAAAAAGAAAAAAAGATTAAATATAATTTAAACATTAAAACTATACTTTATTTTAATAAAGCAACTTAATGAAATATTGACATTATCTATTCAGCATATCATGCTATTGACTCATTTGATAAAATAAACAAATAACTCTTAAAAGTTGATGAAATGTGTTTTCGATGCAACATTCAGATCATTTGTTTATTATGACATTGAATTGCATATTTTTTATATGCAAAAGTAATGATTTCTCATTATTGTGCCTGTTAGCAAATCTTCTTTGAATTGTATTGAAATTATGTTCTTAAAGGAAGCAATGTAACTTTTTTTAAGTGTCCATTGAATTATTTATAATTATTTGTTCGAGATACAGTTACTAAAAAAAAATCTTATATTAATATACAGTTTGTTAAACAATAAATCATGATATATAAGCAGTCTTACAAAAGTTGGTGCTCTAAATACACCTGAGACAATCCTAATAAATGAAATTTTGTCCTTTAAACAGGAGTTTAATCAGGAGTATATTCTTATAAAATCTAAATGAATTAATAGGAAATAATACTTAATTCATTCATTATTTAGATAACTCGTTTGTGATTCCATTGTTCAAGGAATGAAAATGTGTAATATTTAGCAAAATTTGTCATACTCATGTTGAGGGACCTTTTTTTCTTTTGCTGCTTTGTATTTGTTTGTAAGATTTTTTATTTCCAAGTCCTAATAGATCATATATAATGAATTAAAAAACGTATATATATAAAATATAGATAAAAGTAGAGTTATATAAATAAGAAAAATTTGAGAAATATCTTACGTTTTAATTGAGCCCCTCGGGACCGTGTCACACGTGGCGAAATCTTCGCTAAAGAAAGTGTTGTCAAGGAATTTTTCTTTTTTAATTGAACTATTTGCTCCATAGCTGGTGTCATCCATTTTGTTTTAAGATCTCTGTTTTAAAAAAGAATTATTTTACACTGTTATTGTACATAATTTAAATATACTTACTCTAATGCTTTTGGTAAAGATTTGTGTCGAAATGCGCCTGATTGTTTCTCTTTCATTCTCTGAATTACGCTCAACATGGCATATGTAGGTAAGGATGGAGGAGGTGGAGATGGAGGTGGTGTAAGTGGTGAAGGTGGAGTTTGTAGACTAATTTTTGCGAGTTTATCAGGATGGAGCGCTAGCACTGCTTCCCAACAAAATTCTTTTCGTTCAACTGGATATTTAGGTTGTGTATTTCGAGTTATGCGTATCTAAAAGTAATAATGCATATTGTTTTATTGTGAAATAAAATTTAATACTAATAAAGAATGTAAAGGTATACCTCGCCATTTACAGGTCTACAAGGTTTCCTTTCTCGTAAGTACGGTCGTTTAAAAGACATGGGATAAGAAATATTTTCATTAGATTCTCTCAAAGGGTGTAAACATGTAGGAACATTATTTTTTTGCCTAGAACCAGACTGAAATAAACTACGTAGATAGGAATAGTTAGGTTTAGTTTCAAATCCCAATTCAGTAATATATTTCATATACTCCATAATGGCAGCTGGTAAAAAATATTAATTATTAATATTTAATTTAAAAAATCTGTTAAATATATCAGTCATGAATATTTTTAAAGTAGCAATTTGACTAATTAAAGTAGAATGGATTTACATTATTTTTCATATTTGAGTAAAATTAAATTTAAAAATATTTGAAATATTGATATACAAAATAAAATAACTTACCCGGTGGTTCTTTTTTATAAGGAAAACATTTATGCATAAATAATGATAAATTTGAAAGTAAAATTTCTTTTTGTGCATGGACTTCTTCTGGATCCATTGCTGATGTTACACTATTATCTTCATTTTCCCAAGGTAATTTGCCACACAACCATTGTAGTATATTATACCCTAATGTTTCTAAATCTCCTCTTCTTGAGTGTGCTACAGTAATATCAATTTGTAATAAAATAAAGTGTAATTATGTTGTAAAAAATGAAATATACATAACAAATTTATAAAACTCACTTCCATGATGTGCATCTCTTGATGTGAATTCTAATGTTCCTTCATGAGCTCTTCTTTCATCATGAACAAATGGCTTATGCACACCTGCGCTTGTACGGAAACGATAAGCCAATCCATAATCAACCAAATAAGCTTGAAATTTTTTTGTTGTTATATTTTCTGCACTTAAAGACAACAAAATATTTGATCCTTTAACATCTGCATGAGCATATCCTTGACTGTGAATATATTCAAGTGCATCTAACTATAAAAATGTGAAAAATAATAAAATTACAAAATTATTAACTAATTTCTAAATTTTCTATTTTTATAGTAAAGTACCATTTGAACAGCTAGCCTGTTAACAAGTTTAATTGGTAATTTTCTCCCATTTGATATAAACAATTTCCCAATATCAATGCCATATCTTGGAATTACTAAAAATCTATACTTTTGCCCTCGATATATGTAAGAACCAGATCCCTCATATGTTGGAACACCTATTCGTCTTTTTCCTTGTGATTTGCACCAGGTATCAACTAAAATTCATAATAATGGAAATATATATGAAATATAGGTTATATATGTTATATACAACTAAGTTACTTACTCATATGTTTACGTGCTGCTCTTATATAAAAATTCATTTCAACAAATAGTGGACCGTTATTATGTGGTTCAATTTTTATCACATACTTTGCATCTTGTCCAATTGGACCATTAATGTCATTTGATGCTGTAATGTAAAATTTTTAAATTTAATATTAATAGCAACAGATAATGAAATAGTGAATATAACATTTAAGTAATTTATAAAAGTATGTTTCTAGTTGTTTGATCGCGGTTGGTACTAATTTTATTTCAATCAAACGGTATTTGAGTAAGGAATACTACCTAAGTATATATCACCAAATCCACCGTATCCTATTGCATGTCCTAGTTTCCATTTATTTTGAGTAATATCTGTTAATATCTCTCCAGCTGGCAATTGATCAGGTAATTTGCAACCTAATGCTGCTACTCTTTTAACAGATATCTCTTCACCTCTTCTTGGTGCCATTATCACTATATAGTTATTTATATAAAATTCAACATTTCATTAACTTGTACACTATACTACGATGGAAATATTAACTATTTATTAAGAATAAAAGATTGGACAATATTATAGTTTATTATAAATTATGTATAATTTCACAAGAAAATTCTGCCATACATAAAATTATAGAATAATCAATTAATATAGCCGCAAATAATTGCTTTTTATATGAATTAAAACATTATATAAAATAAATTATATTTTTAACCTATATTAAAATTTTATATTTGTTATGAATACACTAATAGAAAAGTTCAATATAAATAAGATATAAAAAATAAGTATAATCTGGTTGAATGCAATGAGTTTATATATAAATACATAATCCTTTTGATTATTTTTTGATTATATATACACATTGTTAATTATACAAAAGAAAAGTTATATATTTATGTACTGAAACATATAAAATTATTATTTTTATATATATATTTAAACTGGATAGAAGATTTTAATATATACTATGAAATTACAATATAAAAATCTTTAAACTTTTACACCAAAATAATAATACATTTTATTCAAATTAATATTTGAATATGTATAACCTATACTGTAAACAATTTCATTTTGTATTACAAATGTAATTAAATTTATCTTGTTTATTCCTTTAATTAAATAAAATAATAATTTGATACATAGATATGCATTACTATATAATAATTAATTTTATAATTCAATACTACGATACAATAGGAGTGATGAAAAAAGTAGAAATGTGTTTTCTATATTTTTGTACAACAGTTGTCGCTAATGCAGTAGAAAATGCATTATTTAAATACTACCTAATAAGGTTTTTAATAAATATAAATTACGTAAATATTATTATAAAAATTGTCTTCGCTTTTTCTAGTACTTTTCCAAGAGTTCATATATAATTCGCTACCTTGGTTTTCAAAATATTGTTTTCTATTTGTGTAAATTAAACAAAAAAAATATAATTTTAAGGATTCCATGTTCAACTGTCAACTAAAATAATTAACTAATGTAAAGCATGAAATACTCTTTCATTTCAGCTTGTATACCTCAGAAGACGGATTAAAGGACATCGCACAAAATCTCTTTAATTGTTTGGCACATCGGAATCTTTAATAATTTAAAGTATTTCTTTTTTGTGTTTTGAAACTCTGACTATCCTCCAAAAAGATTTCACCTAGCGTAAGAATACACCACACTGCCATTTCATGAACTAAGGAGTTTAACGGAAACTGATCAACTGAAGAGGGCGTCCTTAAATTTATATCTTCTTGACTAAGCATTTAAATAACGCTAATGTGACGATAAAAAACCCGCTGTATTATTTTACTATCCACTACATTGTCTATTATATTTTTAATATTTTAATCTAACATGATGAGTTATGATTGTTACATAATATATTCATTTTTATTAATAGCATCCGTTTTAATAATTGATTTACTATGTTATAGATAGTTCATTTTTAAAAATGTAATGCCTAGAGAAAAGAGAATTAATGAATTTTCTTACATACATATATTTTTTTATGTATTTTTTTTTAATGTAATAATATTATCATTGGTAGCATCTGGTAGCATCTACAAGCTTAGATGACCATTGGATATTAAAAATATATATAAATTTTATCTATATAAATGAAAAATGTCAAATGTATTTTAATTAATTTTCTTAATTGATTTTGTATAAAAATCTTTATTTAAATATCTAGTAATGCTGTTCAATGTTTTTGTAATTATTTTTTACATTTTCAGTATAGAGGTTATTAAATAAATAATGAAAAGTATGATAAGAAAAAAAGAATTACAACACAATTTTAAATATTTCGTAAATCTGTAAAACAATATTGTAAAGAATTATATGTAAAAATTATATAATTATAATACAATTTAATGTGTAAGTAAACCGGTTTTTCTGGCATCAATTTATTTAAATATAGATTTGTTTCATAACATTTACAACTATTTCTTGTACAACAAAATATGATAATGCAAATGAAAATTGAAATTAAAATTAAAACTAAATGCTGCTCTATTGAGGAAATGATATAATTGTATACAATTAAAAATATATAATATTAATTTATTTTGTTTTAATATGCTCTATCAAAAATTCAATAAATTACAGAGTAGAAGTCCTAAGTTGCTGCATA
Source organism: Bombus pascuorum (assembly GCF_905332965.1). Taxonomy (NCBI): domain Eukaryota; kingdom Metazoa; phylum Arthropoda; class Insecta; order Hymenoptera; family Apidae; genus Bombus; species Bombus pascuorum. Next base: position 3,214,420 of record NC_083493.1, read on the forward strand.
TGTAGCTTGGTTCTTTTACGATGAGTCTTCGAACCCATGGGAAATGTAACATCAACCATAGCCTTCTAGAAGCAATCAGCGCATGAAGCCGTAATGGACGAAAAGAAGTAATTACTAGCTGACGGATTGTGAAAGTGGAAGTTTCAGTTCGTGTGTTTATTATAATATTTCTTTAGCTCTAGAGTCCTATTAAGATGACGTAAATATTTGTTAAATGATGGTTGATGCTTTATTTCTATTTTCAAATATATTATGTAAGTACAGTATTGGTTCTTTGTTGAGATCATTTTAATGGTTAGAATACCAAAGCATCCATTAGAGTCTTCTTTGATATCTATAACTATTACTACGAAAAACATGTTTTCACACAGCAAACTTACATGTTAAGTAATGTTTATATGTCTATGCATAGTTCAAATATTTGTTTTATAATATTGATTACTAGAGTATTAAATTTATACTTGTATTTTATTATATCTCAAGAAAGTGTGCTTAAGAAGATTGTTATGTATTAAAGGTTATTTAATGTCAATTTTTTAAATATTTCAAGTACAATATGACTAAAATATATTTTTGTAACTACATAATACAGACATTAAATTTCATTTATTTGCAATCATTAAATTTGTATTTTTAAAATTTAATAATTGTAAGTATGGATTATAATAATATATCAGTATTAACAAAAGTTCTATGTTGAAATAAAACTGTATCTTTTATATATTACTTCTACTAAATAACTGTATTACATATTTTAGTGAGAACACTGCCATAGTATTACTTAAAATAAGAGATGTCTTACCCTGGTCAGCCCCCAATGGGAATACCAGGCATGCCACCAATGCCTTACATGGTTGGTGCACCTCCACCAATTATTGGTGGTGTAATGCCTATGGCACATGTAAGTAAATATAAAATTAAATGTTCTAAAATTTGGGCATGTTTGTTTTGTATGCTGTTGGTAAATTTATGATTTCCTGTTAACAATCGTTTGCACTTGCTGTTAATAAAATTTTCAATGTTTTCAATTGAAGAAATTAATTATTTTATTAACTAAAACTCTAATACAAAGCGATGTAACTTAATATAATTTCTTTGTTAGATTAATCTCCTAATAGTTTAATGTGTCATTTTTCTTATTCATTTTAAATGATAACTATTATATATTAAATAATTAAAATAATAATTAAAAATTGATATATTGTTTAATTTGTAATAATGTAATTACTTTATATAATCTATTTGTTTTTTAAATAAAAGATAAAAAGTAATATATTCAAGTGCCAGAAATGTTAAAAGAAAAATAATAAGCATCTTTAGTTACTGTAAAAGAAAAATCAAAAGCATGTACTGTTTGATTGTATTAATGCTGTGTAAATAAATTAACATGTTAAGTAATAAAAATTCACAAAAATAGCCTTATATTTTTAAATATCACTGATTATATCATAATTAAATATTTTTCTATATGTTAATGCAGTTGTTTTGTATAACATATTAACATTCTATATTTAAATTACAATATGAATGGAATGCATATTACTTAAATATTTATGATATAGGATTATTGTATGAGACATTTTCTAAAAGTTATGTTTTCTGGCACAAATTTTCGTCTTAAGTTCTTTTTATTTGATATATGCATGTCTTACCTTTATAATAAAATATAATACAAGGAAAAAGATTAATATACTATTAGGGGGAGGGGAGATTCTGGACTGCATGAGTAGAGATGTGCATTATTAAGAATACTACCATTTATAAAACATAGATGATTCCAACACCCGTATCTGCGATGCAGACCTCAGCTCCAGCTGTTCGGTATGCACGTAACCAAAATCGTCATGACAATAATCGTCGTCGTGAAAGAGAATCTGGTCCACCAGTTACCGTATTTATTGGTAACATTATGGAAAGAGCACCTGACGTGATGATTCGACATATTTTGGGTGCATGTGGTCATGTGCTTTCATGGAAAAGAGTTCAAGCATTTGGATTTTGCGAATATGCAGGTCCTGATGCAGGTCTTAGAGCAGTTAGATTACTTCATGACATGGAAATAGGTACAAAGAAGCTTGTTGTCAAAGTTGATGCAAAAGCTAAAGTCGTTTTGGATCAATTCAAAGGTAAATCTAAAATACTTGCAGTATTTACATACATACATATTTATCATTTATTTTGATTTGTTACTTCTTTGTATATAATAGCAGAAAGAAGGAAAAAATTAAGAGGAGGCCAATCACCTTTACAAGATGAAACATCAATTGAAGGGGCAGAAGGAGAAGAAGGTGAAGATTACATGGATGAGGGTATGAGAGTAGTGGATGCAGATGCCCTAGCACGTATTAATCAAATTATAGCTGAACATGCCGCTGATTTAGAAATGGCTCAAGCTGCTCCTGGTAGTGTACTAATTCTATTCATAGTAATGTATTGAATTAAATTGGAGAACTAACAAATATTCTTTAATTATATGTTATAGAAGAACATCAAATAAAAATGGTCGCTAAATCTTTGAACCTGGATGATGCAGAAATAGAAGAAAGTAAAAGAGACTTGATTACACGAGAAATTGGAAAATTCAGGGAGGTTATGAAGGTAATTATTTTCATAATTATTTTAGAAATCTTGTTATGTCATTCCTACTTTTCTGCCCTTCTTTTTGGTTGGATATGATATACCAAGATATTAGAAGGCATTATGAATTGTGGTCTAATAGGATTGGGTAAAAACTTTGCAAAAGTTTAGGTATAAGAATGCTAACAATTATTGTAAAATTGTTAGTGTCGATTATGTGAATTTTTTACGAAGCATTATAAACATTATTCTATAATATATTGTAATCTTCTCTAAAAAGAATTATTTTATGCGAAAAGCTATATTAACTAATTTAAATTATTTTAATGGACAATAGTGTTTGTTACACATTCTTCTGTGTATATGATAGGCAGCATATTTAATTTTTTAAATTTTTTGCTAGAAAGAATCATATCTTTTAGAGCAAAATTTTAACTGCAATATATTATATTATTATAGAGCTTTTATTTTTTTCTGCATTTAATATGTAAGTGTTATAGAGATAATATTTATCTGTTTCTGTTTTGTGCAAATGATTAAGAATATGTTTGTAATACTTTGTAGTATTTATTCTGTTATCTTTAAAAAACACGATATGAATATTCTTTTTCGTTTTTCAAATAAAAAAATAAAATGAATCACTTTACAAATAGGAAAAAATGGAATATACTAACTTCTTTCAAAACTATATATTTAATAAAAAAAATGTGTTTTTAAATTATAGTTGTAAAGAGTTTGTACTAAGTTTAACAAGTTTATAATACTTTTTGATTATATCAACGACTAGTGAATTCATGAATTGTATTTAATTAATTTTTAAATGGTTGTATTGTTACTAAGTTACAATTTGTATGTGACAAATATTTAGATGTTTCTATGCTTTAAATACTATAATGAAATGCATTGTAAATATGTATTATAAACGTTTATACACGTTTTATGCATTTGATTATATCTATGTTTCATGTTAGACAACTATTGATCGAACTCGCAACATATTTATATAGAAAATTAAATGCATTTGGGCAGGCAAAAGAGGATTACAAGTGTATAGTTGTAAACTTTAGCTTTTAAGTATATTGTGATAAAGTGCGTGTGTGCTATATTAGCTCTAAAAAATTGGAGCCGTGACTCGTTGCTATAATTATAATAACAGGCAGCGTGCGTCGCACACAGCAAACGCACACGCCTAGGAATGCTGTGTGTGGGGACCACTCTTTCACTCACTCATTGGCTCTGAAGGGAGTCAATCACAGCACATCCCTCGTATTTTCGCAGGCAGCTGCAGCCTCGTCGGTAAGTCAGAGTATATCCAACCAACAAAACATGAAAAAACAAGAAATGTGCAATATTAAGACGGGAGAATCTCGTAACTCTACAACATGCTGACATCATGTAGCCAATAAATCTGTTTCTATTGAAACTCCATTTTCTTAATTCATCGCATATAATTCTGCATTATATTAATAGCGTTAATGCTATTGTATTTTGAACACAAGTTATTCCATATAATCAAATTTCTTTACCTGTTTCTATATTTATTGTGCTAAACTGCTGGCACCAATATTGTTATAAAAATGCAATGTATTTTTATATAACATGATGTTTAGTTTCAAAGAAATGACATTACAAAATCAATTCTTATAGTTCTAAAAAATAAAGAACTTGTGTAATGGTATTATAGAATGCAAGATAATAAAGGATAAAGAGTTGGAAGGCTTTAGTAATAATGTTTTAGTGTAAATGCAACATTATTATTATATATTTGAAATTGTAATAAAAAGGTTTTCTATAACACAGATGATTCTCTCATTAATTGATTCAATGGAAGTGCTGTCAATCACTATGAGGATTATATATTCTTTGAGTCAATTAGCAAAAGAATTACGTTATATAAGGTTAATATGAATAAGTTCAAAAAATAATACTAAATTGATAATTATAGATTACTATATTCCTAAAAAATTTGATTATTCAATTTTTCATTGAGTGAGACTATAAAATTAATTAAGATTGTTGTATTATTTGTTCGGTTTTTTATGAAAGATAATTATAATTTATTTTTATATTTGTATTAATGTCTAGCAGTTTAGTACAGATATATAGAAGATCAGCAAAGTGCCATTCCATTTGTTTTTACACATTGTTTAGGATCGGTAAAAAATGTTATACATTGAACAAAGAAATTTGACGCTGACATATTTTATAATATATTCTTAGATAGATTATTAATAGGATCGAGACTTTCTGAATCCTACACACAATGAAATGATTTTGTCTTCACAATGGCGACTGTTCAGTTGTTGTCTTTATTTTGTGTAAACAGCTTCTGTCAGCGTCTCGATCAGACATGTAGTACCTAGGTGCGCGCTCCTCCATTCTCCGGTACCACCACACTGACTGACCAAGTCAACTTCACACCGTGAGTAAACTCCACAACCATGAGCCAACACAACCATTCGGTTCTTGTAGTTTTGTTAGTGAACTGCCCATCTGAATACCTATGACCACTGATATTTCATGTTTCAACAGTCTGTTTTTTTCCTCATATGTGCATCTACTTTTATGCACTCAGTTACTATATCCTTATTAGATTAAAATACTATGGGTTATTGTATGGATATTTAATTTTGAAAACTAAGAGAAAGCAGTTCATAATTTTGAATATGTTTTTTCTTATATAGTATAGTCCATTGATAGCTTTATATAGGGTTTATTAACAATGTCATAAGCAGGAATAAGCAGCATTAGGTTTCATAATTTTTTGTCACTAAAAAGTAATATTCATTAGAGTCTATGATTTAGGACTCTCCAAGCAGTAACCCATTATTGTTATTATTATATCAAGTAAGGATGAACCATATTAATTTATTTCTAAGACGTTACGTTGATAATACGGGACGATAAGGGTGGGCAAACTATTGTGCATTTGATATCCAACAGTTTGCTGCATCAACTGCATAGCCAGAAGAAAACAAAGTTGACAGACGTGTGACAGTTTCTTGGCAAAAATGAAAGATGTTTTGGTGGAATCCCTTCTTCGTGATGACTCCGCTTCTGATTGGTATAATACTTTCTAATAATTATTGAATATTGACAAGAAATCTAAATATCACCCCTTTCGACTCTTAGACTTATATAGCTTTAGACACTATTGATTTACAGGCACATTTGCAATGTTGTAAGTACATTGGGTGGCCTCTACAATGCGTCTGTTAGCATTAAGGTATTCTTAATTTAAGTAGAGCTTAAGAAATTTCTTATGCTTGTTTCCAAAATTTATACCTGCACTTAGGTAATTGATATGTAAACAAGATTTCGTGTAAGATGCTGCTGAGCGAGCATACTCCAGCGGAGTGAGTATACTATATTGAGATGAACAGAATTATGATACTTGATATGTGATTAATTTTTGTACAACTAGTAATCGTTCAACATTGCAATCTTTGTAATGTTAGAGATACTAAAATTAAAGTAAAATTTGTATATAAAATGTAAATGTTAAAAAAATATACAAAATGTTAAAAATATTTTTTAAAAGAATTTTCATAACGAATTAAGACTTCTTTTTGAAGTATTTATTTCAAGTAATCATTTTGTTAATATAAAAATCCATCTAATATTACTTTTTAAATAATATCGATTGTTTGTGCAAATATTTTGTATGTATCAGGGCATCTATATTTTGAATTTAAGAAAAGAAATGATAATACTGCACTGTTATAGTGTAGTGATATTTTACCATTTTTATATTCATTAACTAACTTTATACTTACAGTAACCTTTTTCTACCCTTTAATTTTTATAACTGAGGAGGATATACGATTGCTAGTTTTTGCGTTTTATTATCACAGCCTGATAAGTTTGCTTTGAATATTTGGTCTCACCTATTTTTTTATTTTTGTTTTTTATAGAAGCAGGAGGAGGAGAAGGCTCAAGTTAAACGGAAGAAAGAAGCTGTTGAGAAAGAAGAACGGGAGAAACGTGAAAAAGAGCGACGAGATCGGCATGATGGTAGTAACACTAAAGATGATCAAGACGGCGATCCTGGTAGTCCTACGTCTCATAAAGGTCGCAGTAGTAGTACCGGAAGTAGTAGAAGAGACAAAAGGCGGTCTAAATCTAGGTATTAACATCTAACAATTTCCGAAAACTGTTTAAAAATTCATTAATTTATAATATAAAATTTATTGTAAGTATTTTCTATCTTTCTTAAGATCTAAGGAACGAGAGAGGGATCGTCAGAGAAGCGACAGAGATCGTGATAGAGATAGAGATCGAGAAAGAGATAGAGAAAGGGAACGAGAAAGAGATCGTGACCGCGAAAGAGAGCGTGAAAGAGAACGTGAAAGAGATAGAGAAAGGGAAAGGGACAGGGAACGAGAAAGAGAACGTGAAAGAGAAGAAGCAAGGAAAACTGAAAGAGAAATTATGCGTGAAAGGGAGGAAGAGGAAGAGGCGAAGGAGAGGAAAAAGAACGAAAGAAGAGCGAGAGAAAAAGAAGCAGCTTATCAAGAGCGTTTGAGAGCATGGGAAACACGGGAACGTCGCAAACAAAAGGAATACGAGAAAGAAGCGGAAAAACGCAGAGCAAAACGGGAAGCGAGAGAAAGGGAAGCAAAACGCTTGAAAGAATTTCTCGAAGACTATGATGATGAAAGAGATGACGCTAAATATTACAAAGGTAAAGAACTTTCACGTCGTCTAGAAGAGAGAGCACTAGAAGCAGAAGCCGATTCGCGGGATCGTTGTGCTGAACGTCAAGAACTTCAACGTCTTCGCGATAAACTTTATGCTGACGCTTCTCATCCAGATCCAGCGGCTGAGTTTGAAAGGGTAAAATGTTCCTAAATAATGTGATATGACTCATTACAATATTGATTTTTATTAGGATATGTAATATACATTTATCTCTCGTTGTATGTAGACTATTCCTTCTACATGAAGATATTGCTTATTTCAGTTAAAAGCTGAACGGGAGGAACAGTATAAGCCTAAACCGGTTATCACGATAATAGACGAAGAGGATGAAAAAATGGTGAAAAAGGAAAAAGAAGTTATGCCGCCCATAGAAACTGAACCGATTGAAAGTGATAGTGACGAATGTGTGCAATTTGATGATGTTTCTCAGTCAGAGGCACCACCTAGAACACCACCGCGGCATCACCACCATCATCGAAGGCATCATCGTCATCATCAGAATCATCATCGTGATGGTGAAGAAACTGAAGAAGTTATAGAAACAGATAGAGAAAGTGTAAAGGGTACAAGATCGTCACCTTCTAATCAAACAGTAACAACACCAGTTCAGTCCATTCCACCCACATTAGATGAAGATTCGCGTATGTCTCTCGTTAGCGAACCAGAAAAAACTGGTAGTAGTGAGTAAACGATGTGATTTATTTAACTTATACAAACACTCTATTTGTATGTCATATTTTACTTTTATTACAGGTAACTTTGTGCCATTCGCCATGGGAAGCGGAGGCAATCGTGGTGGTGATCATGGTATTGGTAATAAAACTCCTGCTAGTCCAAGTACGGCTATTAATGTTAGTACGCAACAAACGAATCAGAATAAAAAGAAAGGTCGGATCGATGTTAAAGACGTATTTAATAATGACGATGATGACGATGGTGCTAATAACGCAAAGAAGCGTAAACTAGTTCCTTTAGGTAATTAAAAAGTATAAATATATTTTTCGTTTAGATAATGTATAATCTTACAATTAGTTTCTTTAAAATGGGTTAAACAAGTGTTGGTTAAACAGGAAACGATGGTTGTTTAACGTGAACTAAATACAATAACGTGCTATAATTAAGACAGCTAAATAGTTAATTTGCAACTCTCGTCACCACGGTCCCAACGCTCTTTCTCACGCGGATCACTCTCTCGACAACGCAATTCGCACTCTTTGACTTCTCGATTCACATTCTCTGACTTCTCAACTAACACTGACCGTTAATTCGTCTTTCCCCCTTGGCATCCCTTTGTATTTTCTCTTAGCCCCATCACGCACGTGTCCCGCAATCGTTCGTGGCTAGCGTCACGGAGGCCTTTTTCGCGCAACTATTCGATTGAAGGACTGACGATACATTGATGGGCCTGTCGGCACTTAGGTTTTCTCGCGACATTGTTTATGGTTCGCCCGATATCTCTTAGGGCTCTCATTCACGATATTACAATAATATACGATTTTTATATGAATTCTATTCTAGACTATGGAGAAGAGAAAAAGAAAAAATCTAGTGAAGAAGCTCCTAAAGCTGGAAAAGAAGAAAGTACAAAAAGTCAAGAAGAGAAAAGAAAGCACATAAAATCCCTTATTGACAAAATACCTACGGATAAAAACGCTTTGTTTGGCTATCAACTTGATTGGGCAGTAATAGATAATGTAAGATATATATTATGAATGAATATTTATGAATTAATTTTTCATCAATTTTTGTTATTTTTATAGACATTAATGGAAAAGAGGATAAGGCCATGGATTAATAAAAAGATTATTGAATACATTGGAGAACCTGAACCTACATTGGTAGATTTTATTTGTAGCAAAGTAATGGCCGGCAGCTCGCCTCAAGGCATACTTGATGATGTACAGATGGTAAATAATTTTTATCTTATTATTATTTATTATTTATATAATATTTTTGTTATTGCTTTTATAATATCATATGTTGTAGGTATTGGATGAAGAAGCAGAAGTTTTTGTAGTCAAAATGTGGAGGTTATTAATTTACGAAGTGGAAGCTAAAAAAATGGGCTTAGTTAAATAAATGAAATATCAATTCAAAAAAGTACTAATCGACTTAAAAATTTATACTACACATCAAATTCCTTTGGTTAAAAATTGTACTATTTAGGTTATGTATCTTAATACATAATTACTTATATATAATTTGTAGGATCTATCGCTAGACGAAAAACACTATGTTGCTCGATTGATAGGTAAACTAAATGTGTAGCAATTGAAATGTTAAATACAAATTGTAATTACGATTTATAATATTTGAGTTGTGTCTTTCCAAATTTGTTTATTCGTAGTTTTAAAGGGAGTTCTAACATGTTTATATATGATAGATTGTTTACATTTTTCAAGAAGCTTGACGGATTTAATTTTAATGATTATATAATTTCTTCATTTACAAATAATTTTTTCAAAATTTGTACATAAATACAGTAAAAACAACTGATTGTTATCATATGTGTACATATATAATACATATTATTATATATTATTATTATTACTATTATTATTATTATTATCATCATCATCATCATTATCATTATATATTACACGCGCTCGCTCGCGCCATACACACGTAAGTTTTCTGTTAATATTTTTGTGGTTTGTGTCAGAATAGTTTGACGTTAAACTAGTTATTAAAAAATGAATAGTGATTGCTTCTACTGAACAAGGATTATGATATTTAAAACAATTGTTTTTACTGTAATATAAATGAAGGAAAGTTACGAATTTGTATTGAAATTATTAATACGAGATGGTATGTATGAAATAAATTTTTTTGAAGGAGGTAAGTAGCAGTAAGGAATATTTAAGAAAACTGGAAAATTATTACGATAAGATTCAAATATATTAAACTATTATTGTATTAATTAAATAATAAACGTATCTGTGCTTTTTATCTCTTTTACATTATGTTGTAGTTTCATTAATTTTCTAATCTAATTGAAAAGCTAAGATCCAATAATTTTTTAATCCCAATTTATTTTGTCCTATTGTATTATGTCAATGTTAATTCATCATATTTCAGTTTTTTAATGTGAATAATTCTTAATAAATTCTAAGACACTGATTTACATAAACTTTTATTTTATATTTCTTAGAATAACAACTTTTTAAAAAAGTTTCCAAGAATAACATTATATAATTTGGAATAACACTACTAATTGCTGAAGATTTTGGCCGCCTAAAAACATAGATAAGGTTTCTAATTTCACTTAGAAAGTTGTTAATTAATCATTGAACGCATTATTTTTATGTTTTATAGCTCTTCTATTCAGCTCTATCTGTGCAAAGCTCCCAATTTACACGTATTAGATTTAATAGATTAGCCTCCAAAATTAGCATTGTTTAAGATATTTTCTATTAAATGCATTAAATTTGAATAAAATCTGTAATTCTAACTAGAAGATTTCATGTTTGTGGTTGTCAAAAATAAGATATGTATAACAAGTGATTTTAAAAATCAAGGAAGATTGCTAGATCGAATTAAAAGCAAGAAAAGAAAACGGTAGGTTTCATCAAAAAAGAAAACTGGTAGCAACAATTACGAATTCTATTCTGTAGGTACTGAAGGCGAGTGCGTGAAATCTGTAGTAGAAAGTCGGCGAGACGGGTGTCCCGGCTGCGTAGTACCACTTCTCATATTATTTGTCGTTAAGTGCATGAAAGCTTTTTTCGAGGGCTTAATACAAGCTCTCGGTTAATAGCGGAGCATTATTGTGTTCACGGGAACCCGAGTACGGCTCAGCTTAGAGTCGTTCTCTCGCTCTCCTCTCTTCTCTTTTCCTCTTTCCTCTTCTCTTCGGTACTATACGAAAAACGCAGCAGCCCAACCTTTTATGGATTCTTTGTCGCGACGCGATTATGTACCAGCCAGTCTTCTCGTCACCACCTCTTTTTCCTGCCTTTTCTTATGTATTTATACACACGAACCTCGGTGAAATACACGCGTGTTTCCTTTTAAAGCGGCCTCGACGCGGTCTTACTGATGCACGACTGGCTGTGACCAATTTTTTCCCGTCGTCGAGGGACAATGCTTTTGTGGACGAAATGCATTCTGAATACGATAAGAATAGTGTGGATTGATGATTTGAAAGACAGACAATTGACAATCGCATTATATTTACTGGATAAATGATATAAATATGTTACCATGATTGAATTTTTTAAGAGTTTTATTTAAATGTCGTTTCTTTGTTATTATTTAGTATTTTTATACTAGTAATTTTAATATCATTAATCTTTAGCAGTTTTGCCAATTTTCTTGATTATTTGTTGTGAACAATCACAACTTATTCGAATATTTTGAATTTCATCGGATTCAAAATAATACTGTTGTACAAATACCGTTTCATTTCTATTGTAATGAAGTATTTGACTTCAATAAATATTAGATTTAATATTTTAGTTATTTTGGAGCATAAAATTTAAGCATTTTATATATTATATATACATTCTAAAACTTGAGGAAGATTTGTATTAATAATTCGTCGCTTCATATTTTCTAGTGTGTTGTAATATCTGGGTAAACAGCGTGGAGAGGAGAGGGATAGGAAAACGAGCAGAGCAAGCTCTCGGTTTACCACGGCCAATTCAATGACTATGGTATACTGTACAGAGCACATTACCTGCAACAATTGCATTATACGCTAGACTATTGTGTTGGTACCACATCCACATTAGATTTGAAGACGCTCCGGTTTAATGAATTTTGTTGACGATTTTGGAAGAGCTTCTAGTTAAATATTTACAAATCTGTCGGGTAATTTTACAGCACGATGAAAATTCCCATTATATAGTATAGAAACTCTGCAGAAGAAATTAATTCTTACTCTACTAACACTAATATTAATACACTAACAATAATATAATATTAACACTAATATTTATAACGCAACAACCACATCGAGTAACAAGATGGGACTTAAATAATGAAGGAAAATAATTTGTGAATTAACCAGTTGAAAAGGGTGTAAATATTATTTGATACAGTTCATCGCGATATGAAAGAAATTGTTTGGCTCAACCATCAAAACAGGAATCAAGCCGCTTCGTACACGCCACGTTAACCTCACGTTTCAGGAAGATACAAACGAGGAAGAGAAATTCCCTTAAGAGATTCCATTCAGGAAGACAGGAAATTATGTCTGTCGAAATTAATCGTCAGCGCGTTAACACGTAGTCGAGAACGATAAGGCGCGCGAAACGCAGGAGTGCGAGGTGAAAAGCGTCGAAGAGGGGCGAAGCAAAGTGAAACACAGGAAGCAGAAGGATACGCTTAGCATTTTACAGACGAAACGTGCTCGCCAGACCGACGATCGACAAGCAAAAAGCGAAGAGGAGGTCGCGGGTGCGAGCGTTAAGGTAAGCGGGGATGGAAGCGATGGATTCACACAGGGATGGGTGAAAGGACTCAAGGAATCGTCGCACGTACCTGCCAGAAGAAGATGAAACGGTAACGAGTGTAGTTCACGGTAACTAAATATTCGCAGGATCGTATCGGGGCCAACGACGGAAAAAGGGGAGTTGAATACTCGCTTTCGTCGCGTCACGACGCCATTCGACGTCGCCATGCTGTGTATGCATGCAATCGTCGTCGTCGCTCGTGGAGACAATTTATTCTCACGGTTTCGCGCGCAATTTGCCACGGGCACGTGTAACGAGGATAACGAGAATCATCGAATGAAAAGCCAACGTCGTGGCTGCAAATTGCGTTTCACGCGACATTTGCTATAACGCCTGCCGCGAATATTTGTAGTGGGCCCGCGGCCCTCATGGCATCGCTCCCGGCTGTTCGATCTTCTCCGACACCGAGGCAATCGACTGTTCGGTAAGAGATACTCGATACGCTGTTTAACTCGTCGTCTTCGCGATCCTGTTGCTTCTCTTCCGCGTCAACCTGGTTTCTCATATTATCGCAAATTATTTGTAGAATCGTTTCGAAGAATCGCTAGATGTTTAATTCGTTTAAACGTTAGTCGAGGAATCGCACGTATTAGATATTGCGTTAGATTTTTATGACACGGCATAAATAGTAACTCGTAATTTACGTAAAATCTTTAATCTGTTTGAATAACGCATCGAGAATTAAATTTGTAATTAGCTTTTAATTAAATTTTTCTAATCGATCATCATCGTTTGCGCTGTTACTGTAGAGGGACAATTAGTCCGAACATTCCCAACAGCAGAAGGTTATTTTACTCGGTATTCTTAGCAAAGTAAAGCGCGGTTGGTTAAAAAAAGGGAACGAGGGAACGATTAATGCTCGCGCCAAGTTTTTATTGCGGGAATTCAATTTCCAAAATAAACATTTGCAAAGAGAACAACTGTTGACAAGTCCATTCTCGTGCGAATTTCAACATTTACGGTGAATGTCCCTCGACATTTTGCCTCATATATTTCCGCGTCCGCCGTTTTCATCGGTAACGATCGATACCGGCTATTTTTCCTGCTATTCCAGTCAACTGCACTACACAACGTGTGAAAAATGAATTAAAGCTCCGAGCTAGCAGTTTCCTTTTCTGGACAAGAAAGAAGGAAGAAGGAAGAAGGAAGAAGAAAGAAGAAAGAAGAAAGAAGAAAGAAGGAAGAAGGAAGAAGAAAGAAGAAAGAAGAAAGAAGAAAGAAGAAAGAAGAAAGAAGAAAGAAGAAAGAAGAAAGAAGAAAGAAGAAAGAAGAAAGAAGAAAGAAGAAAGAAGAAAGAAGAAAGAAGAAAGAAGAAAGAAGAAAGAAGAAAGAAGAAAGAAGAAAGAAGAAACAGCGGAAACCATTATATTAAACCAACGATAGAGGCATGCTGGCGATCCGGTTCGCGTTGCAAAAGCTAGCATGTCGCGCAAAACCGTAAAAGAAAGTGGCTACGACAAGACTATTCAAATATTTGAAGTTCCTCTTGCCGAGGAAGAGCCTTATGATGAAATTACCGCGTCCGACTCTAAATATAAAAACGCTCGTAAAAGAAGTACACGCGTGCTCGCGAGCCAAGAGGAAATGAAAAATACCGCGTAGCTGGATGTTTCGTTATAATTTGGGACGATATTCTTGATAACGAAACTCGTGAATTAATCAAAAAGATAATGGTCTAATTTATAGAAACGGAGAAAGAACGAATAGCGATGCTTGAGTTTCCGATCGTTGTTACACATGAAGCATACGTGGTTTCATCGGTAGTAGAAATTTAAGATAAAAAGACTTTCCGTATTTACGATCATATAGAAGGATGCGTATGTGGTGCGTGGATCGTTGACGTAAGATACCTTATATTAACTCTTTAGAGACTACTGATGCAACTAGCGAAGGTGTTACAAAAAATGTTAGGTAATTTGTGAAATTATTTTTTAAATGGTTTTCATTTTATTTTTACATCATTTTCAATGGTTACGTTTTAATATTCAGTTACGGTTGCTATCGTTTTGTAAAATGTTGGCACTCTTTAGAAAATAATACGATCCTAGTAACCACTTTTGGAACTATTGATTTTGGTTAACAGCCTTTCGTGTGTGAGCGAAAGCGCTTTAGTAATTCGTGTATCGTTTTACATTTGATTAGCGTGTAAAAGCCGTGTAATTTTTTAATTAGAAAATATTATATAGATCAACTTGCATTTATTGCCGTAAATCCATGTTGCACGTTCGATATTTTAGTTACATCTAATTCACGAGTCTAATTAATACAAATTACAATGTGGCCAATTATTTTTTGAAGCCATTTTTTTACGATAAGACAAGTATTATCCCAATGCAACTTTTATGTTCACGAAATTATTACAATATTACAATAACCTAGAAGCATTTTATACGTTATAAAATCTATAAAATTTTAAATTCTATTAACAAAACCATTGTCGACATTTCTAACAAGAAGCTAAATACCAATGGCAAGGAATTTATTTTCATCCACAAACATCCCGGTTTACTCGTCTGAAACTACTACTATCTAACTGAAACTATCCGAAAACCATCCTTGTTTTCCATTGATGACAACGATGATACGATTTCGAAATCCCACAATGTTAAACAATCACATCGGAAAATGGAAAACGGCGGCGACGAGAAAACTGATAGAAGAATATATAACATGCGTGTTGTAAGTTCACATCGTGGCACGTATGCGGTTAACAATAAGTGACGGAAGTGTAGGATGCGTCCGAGGGTAGTTGGAGGATGGAAGCGGATCGTGGATGTGAAAGAGAATGACGCACTGGCGGGCGCAGCAACCACATAAGCGCGAAAATGAAGAAGCAATTATTCTAATGGAGGCTTTGGGAGGACTGTAGCCGGGACAAGTGAGGTAATCCATGAATAATACCTATACCCTTCCACCCTTCTCTCATCCATGCTACTCTACCAGTTACTATCCCATATTCTCGTGGCCCTGGTGTCGTCTGCCTGTTGTCCTTCTCCGCCGTTCGCTAATATTATGCTAAATTCCAGTAATCCTTGAATGCCAACCTAGCCACAGATACAGTATCGCTATCTCGACTAACGCGTCCGATTCGAGGCCAGTAACGCTCTTGGTCTTCGTCTCTTTCCACTTTGGTCGTTTCTTTCTCGTATCCATCTTCTCCAGCTGTTCTCCTTCTCGTTTTTTCTTCTATTTCTCTCTATTCTTCTCTGTTCGAATGCTAATCGAGGATGTATGCCAGTATTTGCGGAAATCTAAGACGAATCGTCGTGAAAAGGGAAGAGCAAAAATCGAGAGGTCAAGTTGAGGATTCAAACGGGAATTTCTGCCCGAATCCTCCACTCGTTGAGGACCATTTCTCGTTCCATTCGATCCTTCTCTACCAATCCGTGTTCTATCCGGTAACAGGATTTTTTGGACGAAAAGGCAACCCGCGCTTTTATCCGACTCTATTCGTCGAATTTTGAAAGAATGATACCTGCTCAGGGAAGTTCTTATTTACGTGTATTCAGTATTTAAAGTCGCTTTCTGGCCTTTTCCTCGAATAAAGCCAAGCGTTTCCGCGATACGTATTATACTTAGACTTTTGTATAAAGATTATTGATACCAAATCTGAAATCGAATAAGTTAGACTTAGGAATATCTTCGAATGCTGTTTTTAATACCGTATGCGGATTATTTTGTGTATTTTTATCCTGTCTTATCTGTAAGTGGTTGTGTTAAAAAATGTGTCTTAACATACGTGCCTGGAATAATCTGGAATTTAATTTGAGCTGTATTAGAATAAATTTTAATTTTTTAGATATCGTTATGTTGTTTCGTTGCAATAAAATTTGGTAACGTTTTAATTAATTAAATGTTTTTGACTGTACCTATTCATTTGCAAACGATAATTAGTTTCATATTCAGTCTATTATTCTTTCCAAATCTTAATAATTAATTAGAGAAAGCAATAATACAGGCTGTTTTGTACAGTAACATCCAAGGAATTTTATTAAATAGTCAAAACAATTCAAACACGAAACGATATGCCTTTAACGTAACCACCGTCGCGGAACGAAACACGTAGCGCAGGTAGTATTACGGCGAACGACGCTGAGCTCGTTTCCTCATCCGTGTAATATTACTGCGAGAACACAAATCCAGTTTCCTATTTCTACATCTGAAAATGATACGTATACCCTGTTATGGAAATTCAGTGTTACTTTTATGGAAATATTCGTGGCACGTCATTGCTCCTGTTCGGACGGGATGGACATTTTACCATGATTATCCCCACTGTATCGAGTTGTCAAAAAATTAAATGCCACTATTCAAACCGCATTCGTAAAATGCTCGACTCTTTAGGAAATGGAAAAAAAAAATATTAAGTACTAATTTTCTATTTTCTCCTTTTTTCTGAATTAGCGTGAAAGTACCGAAAGTTCAGCTTCTACGGTACAATTTTTTAACTTTCTTTCTAAGCTTTGCTCTCGTACTCTTGATTTTACCATATCACGAACCGTGTTAACCTATGTAACTGAAATCTTGGTAGACCTTTCGAAAAACGGACTCGGGGGAGATAGAAGCAGAGAATAAAAAGAACGAGCGGAGGAAGATGGCGGTGGAAGAAAGGACATAAGGTCGAGGTATACGCTTGTTCAAAGAAGACTATTCGAAATGTTTCGGTCCACAATCTTTTCTCCCCCCGTTCTTCTACTCTCCTTCGTGGCTTTCTCGTTTTTGTTCGTTCATTCTTTCCCGCGCGACGCTCTCGTCGCTTCTTTCTTCCGCGGCACGGTGCCGCGTCGGAAAAAACACAGCTGCACTACTTTATATTACCATTCTTTGGGAAACCGTGGGCATACCACCACAATTTCTGCGTCTAGGATAAAATCGGAAGTAATCATGAGAAGTGGGGATCTCGAGGGTGTGCGCGCGCGCGCCAGTACAAGCGAGCACACAGTTGGAATTGAAGGGAGAACCGTGAGATAGGGAGAGATGGGTTAAAAGGGAATGACAAAGACGGGGAGAGGTATGAATCGGTGAAAAAGAGGCCGCAGAATCGGCGGCCAGAGGGAGAAGGATGGAAAAAAGTAAGTGAACCCCGGAGTGCAGCGTATCAGAGCTTGTGCAACGCTGCATCAAGCGGCTGACGATGCACTTAGGGATATTAGTAAAGCCCCGTCGAATAAGAGCCGACGTCTGGCCTGTCTTCGTTTATCGCCGCCCGAAATGCTGCTTTTAACGCGTTAATCGCCGTCCCGTTATGGACAAGGTTAATAAACTGCGTACGTTCTACAGAAATTTTCAGTTGGTATCCTGTACAGATAGTGTGTTTCAGAGAAAGTGTTTGTAGAAAAATTTCGGAGGAATCAAAAAACATGTTTTATTGATGTCTTGTGAATCAGATTCCTGTTGGAATTGGAAAAATTAGTGAATTGAATTTTTCTATGGATTTACGTTCATTGCAGATTTGTTGTTTTTCGGAAAATATTTTATGTCTTCGTTGAAATATTTAACATTTGTGTAGACAGAAAATTTTACATGTAAAAATTAGATAAATCTTTCTTCGAGAGTTTTAGACATTTATCGAACTGTCTGATAGCAAGTAGTATATGATCGTACGTAGTCAGGTATTGCTCATCTGATAGACTTCATTGCTCTTTTTCTAATTATAAAGTGGCTATCATATATAAATAAATGTTTTATATAAAATACAGTATTTTCTTCACACTATTTAATTGTAAATCATTTAACACCTAATTTCTTTTTAATTCAGTTTTGAAGGAGAAATAAAATTCATTCTACATCTGGTAAATTCTACTTATAAAATATTTCGCTTACAAAATCATCGAAAATTTCCAGGATAACATTTAATCACCTTAATTCGATACCTTTGTTAAATAAAGCAACCAAAGACGCGTCCCCGTACGCAAAGATACAATGGCGGAATTTACTTACGTGCCGATTCCTCTTTCGACCATAAATGAGAATTATTTCAGAGAATGATAATTACAAAGCGTCTACGGGAACGAAGTTATATTCAACGGAACTGCCAGGATTAAATATTTCATTTATGTCTGCAGGTCCGACTTAATCGGTTTACGTTCTTTGGGAGTTGGAAAAACCGCCTAGCCCCAGAACCAGTAGAAAGATTTACTGCCGCTTGAAATTCTGCAGCTTTATATGTGTAACACCCGCATACCGAACAATTTTGCAAACCAATCGTTACAAAAGGAATTTTTTCTTCTTACTGTAGAAAAATCCATAAATTCGCATTAAATCTAGCGAATCAAAACTTTTATATCTCGATATTGTATATCAGTTACGTTTTGGTTTCATTAAAGTATTTCTGCTACGTTTTTTCTATACAAAACTGGTTGTTCGAAGAAATATTTAAACCATTTTAATCCTATCTCTGTTCCGATATCGTATTAAGTAATAATTGCGGTTCGTATTTGGCCAGGCTATAGAGTTCCGCAATGACTATTCTCGAACGGCATAGTACATTGTGTGTTCGAGACTCGTTACTCGATTAGGATCATTATACCGTTTCTAATGCGAATTACCAAGAATCGTAAATTTCGGCCATTACCCGACCACTAAATCGGCTGTATAATACCATTTTAGCAGTTTTTATGAAGCACGATGTATGAACTAAAGGCAAATTCACAAGGTTGGTTTTGCACAGATTTATGTTCTTTTAATTTTCTACACGATAAGCAATGCTTCGGTACATTTTTTATATCTTACACGAAAAGTTATCGTTAGAATAATCGTGAAATTACTTATTACTTAACTTGCTTGATAAATGAAATGATAAACGTTTCAAGAATGAATATCGTATGTTACAAAATATTTAACAACAATAACCGAAGACAGAACATGATTCATGGATACCTAAAATTCCGCAATTTGATGGTTTTACAAAACCAACGAATTTCTGTAATAACTGATACTACCTGTGGACGCAATAAAATTAACTGTTTATTTCATAAATTGCCCATGAAATATTGATATCCGCAGAATCATCGACGCAAGAATGTAATTGATTTAATTTCCTCACAGTCGCAATTTCCACCATATTCACTACAAAAACTCATTTATTCGCTTTTTGTTAATCATAACCAAACGAATTGTGTTATTATCTCTAGCACGCCGTCTCGTTCATTATTTATTCATATGGTAATAATAACACCAAAAATGCCTCTGTTACAAATCACGCGATAGAAAACGTGTTAATTCTTAAAATTTAAAATCTTAAACTACTGTTTCTCTCCAATCTAATTATTTTTTACCCATATCTGGTTCAATTGAAATTCCAAGTTTCGAAATTTCGACAACGCGAGACTAGGGTGGAACAGTTTCGAACGCTTGAATGTTCGTTCGACTGCGCGAATGGTTTCGCACCCTCCCACCCTTTGAAGCCGTATATTCGTTTCGCATGCTAAAATAGGTAATCGGAAGTCTGCGAAATGAAAGGAGGCTGCGGCCCTCCGACCACTACCTGTTGCTATCGTGGACAGTAGGTAACTGAAACCGGCGGATGGATTTCATTTTATCGACTGCTTCGGATTTTAAGGAAATTTCTTTCGGACCGTGTTTCGAGAAACGAAACAAGGAAGGAACTGCTGCTTCAAATTATTTTGCAGCGATGTAAAATGCTATTTTGTGTAGATAATGTGAATGAGGTCGCCATGCCTTACCACATCGACAGATTTTGTGCACGCCATGCAATTTTTGTAAGTATTCGAATACTTAATGACTGGTTAATGAATTTTTTTAATGTTTTATATAATACATTCGTAGAAAGTAAGCTACTGTAAATACTAAGTTTGAAGCTTTTATAATGTACAAATTTTTCATTCTAAAATCGTTAGAAAACGATCATAAATTGCACGGATATCCGATGTATACATAGAAATTGTGTTCTGTTGGCGCGTTTGGGATTCCATGAAACTAGAATTGACAAAGGATAGCTTGTCCAGAGTTGGAGAAACAGCTGAGTTGCATCTTGAGCAAATTTGTCGGAATTAGGAGCAACCATAATCTTGGCTAATTGGAAGCAACGTAAGAACAGTGCGATACAAATACCAAGACCAGTTTCTGAAGGCTTAGGATTTGAGTCGAACGGAAAACTGACGTAGAATTTCCACATGCATTTCGTGGAAGGAACCTTGTCATCGCTTCTCGTTTCCATCAACCAAAAACTAGGAACGAATCCAGAAGTTTGCCACTTTATTTTGTGTTTTGACCTGTGCCGTGAGATTCTCGAGGTAAGCGCTTTAGTTCTTTCGGTACTTTAACGAGAAATAGCAACTTTCACATAGCCACGTGTACGCCGTGTATATGTCTCACAATTTTTCTAATGACCATTTCTACTTCGTGGTTCTCTAAAGACTGTTTAGGGCAAGTTTGGCCAATGCGCAAAAAGTTCCAGAGGTGTGGGCATTGGTAATCGGTGATGAATTCTACTTTTGAGAGTGAATCTATGACAAGTGTTTAGACAAGATTGTTAAAAATATTTCTGCTACGTAATTATAAGTGCTAAAGGTAAATGCCTTAAAATGGTATTTTGAATTGCATGAAAAAAGTGAAAATTTTCTGAACCGAAATGTGAATATTGTTAAATATAAGAATATCCAAATCATTCAACATCATGAACTTATAAAATTTCTAGAAAAAATTACGAATTGGTCATTCTGTTCACCCTAATAGTCTTAGCATTAATGAATTTCGAATCAGAAGTAGTACCAAATAAGCTTCGATCGGCAGATGATTGGATAGTTATCGAAGAGAGAAGGAGAGAGAAAATCGAGATAGAGAGGGAGTGACTTTCAATCTTCTGTTCACCAGCACGGGAGCAGAAAGTGCACGCTCTGCTACCCTGACATAAATACTGCTTTCGTAGACGGAGCAAAACTTTCAGCCACAGTCCAGAGACTCGACTGCCGAGAGTTCGCTGACCAAAAGTCTCCAGCTTTCGGAAAAAGGAGCTCCGAGTGCCTCGCTACCATTTCCCGTCCGAAGGAGGGAAGAAAAGAGGCGAAGCGCCGGAAATTTCCTCCTTCCTCTCTGGTTTCGGGCAATTGGACTTGTACGCGCGTCGAGAACCGCGACTAAGCACGCTATCTCTTCTGCTACTTTTTCAACCGGTCTTCCAGGGGCTCATGGCTATCGTGCACGCATATGCTTACTCCGGATTGATATCTGGTATTAAGTAGTCACTTGCTGGAAGCTAGCTGGATAGGGTGGACAAGTGACAGGTTGGAACCGGATGTTGGTTTCTTCGAGAGTTGTCGTTTGCTTGTATTTCTTTGAAGTTGGTTGACTGTATGAAATTACTGGAATGAGGTTGAATTTAATCCCTCGTTACTCAACTGCACAGAATTCGGCTTTCTTTCTTACCACAAAGGCCACAAAAGGTATCGCACGTACTTTTATTTTCCAATGAATCATTTTTCTTTTAGATTCTACATTTCATTTTCGCAAAATCAAATCCTTGCAATCGTATGAAAAATTGGACTTAATTAATTAGCATATAGACACAAGAGTGTGCGAATTCATTTTGTAACAACTATATACGATCAGAGAATGTAAAGTAGATATTTTATAAGATGCAAGAACTTTATTACGCAAAAATTCTTACGTGTTACTTATAATCGATTCTTCGAAGTCTTGGATGAAAAATAACTATATATTGCCATTATATGGTTGGCTGGGAATTCAATTAAATATTCGTTAAAAAGCAAAAAAGGAAATTGAATACCGCTACTACAGTTGGAAATAAAATCGTTCTTAATGCAACTAAAAAAATTCACATAAAGAGAATATCACAATGCTGTCGCGCAGATGCTGAAACTCGATATATTTAATATAACAGGCGAAGTAAGGACTAAATGGAGTTTTCCTTACGGTTATTTCGTATTCAAGTGTCAATAGGACGAGTGCGCATCGAATTGCAATATAGGAGGTCGAGTGGCGACCAAGCGGGGATCTCTTCGTCTCGGATCTTAGATAACGAGTTGCCCATTGGACTTCCTGATACTTTTTCCAGCCATTTCCGCGATATAGAAGTCGAAGAACTTCCGTCGCTGGTGGAAAGTATCGGTCAATAAAGATGCATAGCTCAAGCATACAGTCCAAGATACCAATAAACGGTTATTATTTGCATTAATTCTTGACGCGAGCCTCGAAACTTTTTGGTTACTATTGTCTATGGGCATTCTATTCAGGCGAGGTCAAGCGCCTGGAATTTCTTCTTCTTCTTGACACGATTTTATTTTCCTTTTTTTTTTTATTGCGACGCCGCAGATCTGACATAGGAGATTTATCGCAACTTAAATAATAACATTTGAAATGTAAAAAGAAAGTTATATTTTCGATTGCATAAATTATAATATTACGCAAAAGCTTTAATCCATGCATCAAATGGAGGTGGTATCTTTCACAAACAAATATAAGATTGTTAGAAATTCTGTTGTATTTGTTAAAAAGTATTTAATTCAAAAATTAATAACTGATACAAGGAATGAAAATGCTCAAAAATCGCTAAAACTCGTGAGATATATATAATTTCATTTAAAGAAATCCTGAAGATACCTACGTATACATTTTTCGATATCTAATACGTTTTATATAATAAGTAATATTAATCGATATTTATTTACCGCACAGATAATAAAAATTCAGATAAAACAGAAATCTGATGGAAGGAAGACACGTTAAAACAGCGATCGTGTCTCAAGTGTTAATATTCTTCCATCTAGAAACTTCCGTCTAGCATGCCCTTCTTAGAATTCCGTGAGCGCATGCCGTGAGATTAATATTGACGGCTTCGAGAGCGTACCGATATGCACGATGGAGCAAATTTAATTTTCGTGTCCTGGGGATATCGGCCGGAGGGGAGTAACGGAGGATGCTGGCTATCTTCGTCGGACTGCGGACGTTTCTTACCTGCGTTGGTTACGGCCGGATACGTAGCCCTGTCCAAGAATATAATTAAAACTTTACCGCTGTATCCACAACAACTGATCGAAATATAAATCAACAGGCCCCTCTAAGTTTCTTCGGATCATATTTTCTCAAGACATTCGTCCCGAATTCCAACGTCATAAAATCTGACCCCGTTTCGAAATCAACCGACTATAATCTTTTTAAAGATCTCAGTATTGAGTTGTACAGACTTTAGAGAAGCAGGCATGATTAGCTGTTTTGAGAAGTTAATGAATATTTTCTTTTTCATTTTGTGAAATCTTTTCAATTGCGTTACGTGATAAAACTTTGAGAAGGATCAGTGAATGTATTTTCGAATGCATAATTTAAATACAACTAAATTCATAACTATTTTCAAAAATAAGATTAGATAATGTATATGATAAGGAACGTGTTAATGGATGTATTAAATTTATTCGATGATGTGATATGGTACGCTTCTTTCAATTCCTCGGCACAAAGTTTCGCCAGAAGGAATTTTTCTTTAACACATCGGATGCGCTCTGCCCATCAACCTATCAAGTTTTAACAAGCAACACCTCGCGCTGCATAGTTTAAAACTTATGTAATAAATCGAATCTCTCAAGAAATCTTATTAGTATGCACCCTTCGGCAAGTCGCACAATATTAAGTTGATATGCGACCAGCCTCGGTTCGAGTTACTTTCCAATAAATAATAAAATTTCTCATAACTCATCGAACTCCGTTCTCAGGCGCAACTCAGTGATTTGTTTAATTAAAAGGATTGTTCACTCTCGAATGAACTCGGAAAATGGATATTTTTCGAATTCTCTTCTTAATCATGATTACTAAACTGTGAATGTTTATATAAATTTATATTTTTATGAACACAACTAGAAAAATAGAATCTACATAAATATTACAACGAGTATTTTAACCTAGATATTTTGGAGATTTTTGAACATTATATGTATTTTATTGACTGTTAAATTTCCCATAAGTATAAAAAAAGTTCTATAATTTACAAAACAACACTAAAACTTTGAGACAAATTGGATACATTTTCTAATCAAATTTAAGATAGGTATGTTACATCTTTGATAAGATTTTTGCATATTTGTCACGACTCAAAAAGATTCCTGTAACCTAATATTTTGAAAAATGATTTTAAATCGCCACGAATTCCAAAATTTCCACAGAATATTTTTTTCAATTTCAACGTCGCCAACAAAAAGAATCTAATAATCGGTAATAACGTAGGTAGAATCGGCGCTTGGTAATTACATGGCGCAGGAAAGACGTTCGTGCTGGCGGAAGAGGGATTAGGGCCTGGTAGAATCGAACTCGTTGGAGGTGCACGGAACGCGGCCTTTGCAAGGCCGTTTGTCATGCAAATACGCTTTGCCTGGCATGCAAAAGTGAGCTACGCCGATCTGCCGAAAAAAGGAGGCTAAGCCTGTGGAGTTTTCTAATTTATCCGAAACGCGAGCAGACGGCCTCGCAAAGTCAGGTGGCTGAGGCAAGAGCAAGAGCAAGGGCAGCAGCAATATCCATTAGCGAGTGCTAGATATCCGCAACTGTTTCGTCAAGAAGAACAGAGAAGGAGAAAGATGGATAAAGAGAGACGAGTAGATAGAGGGTAGCTTTGGTCCTGCGATAGACAGAGGGGTTGCCAGAAGTGGGAGACGTAGAATGGGAATGAAGTGGAGGTTAAAGGGATAAAAAGGGAGCAAGGGTTCGAAGGGGTGTGGGGAGGGCATGGTGGTGGATTGTGTATTATAATCGAGGGATAAGATGTTGAGTATTTTCGAAGACATCGGGGGTGAAGTGTATAAAGGGAGCATTCGCGAGAGAAAATATTGCAGCCACGATTAAATGAGCTTTACCTCGGCCCGATTGAAAAGTAATCGTGTGTGCTCATAAGAGCCTTATCTATAACTTCAGTATGTGTGAAATAAGTATTTCTGTGACGTTATGCGCTTTATTATCTCGGAGATAATAAGGTCTCGGTCAAATTAAGGGTTACAGAGAGGGAGACGAAGTTCTTATTTGTTCTGATTTCTAATCTGCTGTCTCGAATGAATATTTCGAATATTTTAATGGACTGTTGAAGAATACTGTGTTATTCAATTCGCTAGTATTTTAATATCCTTAGTACGTTCTTATATTAAATTCAGTTTGACGCAGAGTATTTTAATAAACTTAGAATTTCTCAATTATCTTCTAGAATCATCAGTAACTATTTTCTGCTTATTCAGCGATACAGTTTGTATTACTTAACGGATACATGGTTTAATAAATACAATAACCACTATGTATTTCCAAGAAGAAAGTTTAACATCATATAACGATAAGAAGTTTTCACAATTTTCCGCGTTGAATGTCCTGCAAATTAAATCTTAATATCTGATGAAAAATATAAAAGCTTGTAGAAAATATGCTTTCTATATGACGCATTAAATATGCGCAAGTGAGAACGAAAGGAGTTTTATATTTTAAAAGAAACGAATTGATATCGAATGGTATAAAAATGTTTTCAAAATAATTTTCCATTACGATTATTTTTATGAAATAAACGTAATTATTAAATCGTATGTTTTTTTTTTTATTAAAATCAGTTTGCAAATGATCGTAACACTATGGTGATTACAGTGTCACAGATGAAACGAATCAAACTTTTATTCTTAAATTTTTTTACTTCTTTACCTTCTATCTCTCGCGTTTTCACGGTTCACGAGATCGGAACTTTTCATCTTACGTCGAAGATACTTTCACGTGATTTGCCAATAACTTATGTACAAGTAATTTCTGTTCCGTGATTCTAAGTGGAGAACTTGATTCCGGAGCACGTATCGTGGAAGATTTAACGTTCAGCAAGTAAGAATCGTTTCTCCTCGCACGAACGCTACTATATTCTTCGAAAATTCTTTCAACGGAAATAGACTTTAGAATATCGAATGTTTCACAACTTTTGACAGCCATGTATTTTTCACAGCGAATTTTATAAGTTAAAGCAAAGCAATATATTTTATTAATTTAATAATCAGTGTAATATGTAATACCATATGTGTATTATGATAGCCTAATATGAATTAAATTCCATTGGTATAATATTTTTCATGCATCTACATCTTTCATTTAGATATATCAAGAACAGTGCATTGTCGTTATTTCAACAAAGATCTAATGATCTCAATGTAAAGTAATGTGTGTTGATTAATGAACGACGGGTTATGCCGTAATTATCCTCTTGAAAGTAATCTTATATGCAGTAAAAGACCAAGGTTCATGGATTGTATCCATCCTTGTTAAATAGGTGTCTATAGCAATTGAATCAACGTCAGTTACTAGCAATCATTTATCACCAAATTTCTTAAGAACACTCGCTCATTCTATGTGAATTGTTTGTTTTATACGAATAATCCAAAATAATTTGAATGATATTAACATGGCATGATACAGGCATGAATGAATTTAAATAAATTTACAGTTACTTGTTATGCGATCTTTCTGTTTTACAAAACATTTACAAACCATATCTTGTGTCAAACTGTGGTTAAATAATTCTAGGTAATGTGTACGCGACTATTTTTGTTCATTTTTGTTCAGTTATGATTATATGCTCATTTCTGCAAATTTGCAATACATCGACATGGATATGATTACCACAATAAGACCACCATAGATTATATTTGTTAAACAAATACAAGCACCTTGTCATTATAGATATATTTATGTCTGTTTGTCATTTTCATTTATCACCGATCAAGTAAACTATGATCTATTCTATGAGTCATATGTTTGATCATGACAACACATTGGTTTATGCTATTGATCGATTATCGCGTCATATACTGATCCATACTACTTGTAGCGGCCTGCGCACGTGCCAATGCACGAACCAATGTTCATACTATCTGTTGCTGTTATTATTAATATTATTAAAGTTGTTATTATTAATCAATGTTTTAATATTAATGTGTCTAAATAGTAGTCTCAGTAACCATACGATTACGATCGAATGCACGAAAAAAATATGTATTATAGGATTTTATTATTATTTAGAATGAATTAAACGGGGAACGATGGTTATTTAACGTAAACTAAATACAATAATGTGTTATAACTAAGACAACTAAATAGTTCATTTACAACTCACGTCACTATGGTTCCAACGCTCTCTTTCACGCGGACTACACTCCTTGACAACGCTGACAACACTCTGACTTCTCAACTCACACTCCTGAGCCCGACAACGCCAGCAACACTAAAGAACTCTCTGGCAACGCTAAAGCTTACTCTGGCAACACTAAAACCCGACAACGCCGGCAACACTAAAGAACTCTCTGGCAACGCTAAAGCTTACTCTGGCAACACTAAAACCCGACAACGCCGGCAACATTAAAGAACTCTGGCCACAGTCAAGCCCTCTCTGGCAACACTAAAGCCCGCTGGCAACACTAAAGCCTGCTGGCAACACTAAAGCCCGCTGGCAACACTAAAGCCCGCTGGCAACACTAAAGCCCGCTGGCAATACTAAAGCCCGCTGGCAACACTCGAAGCTCGCTGGCAACACTAAAACCCACTGGCAAAACTAAAAGCCTGTTAACTCACTAACGGTTACCTTTTATACCCTGGCATATGTCCCATGGTCAAGTAGACCCTCTTAATTACCCAGGGCTTTTTCCGTTATAATTACTCAAAGTTTTCCTCCGATATTACAATATTTTTTGTTTTAAGTATACAATACAATTTCGATGAGAAACAACTTTCTTTTAATTTTGTACCACACAAATGTAATATCTTTAACAATTCTTCCATTTCTATCTGTCACATTATGTCATATACCTACAATAAGGCTGGATTATATTTAGTTTGGCGATTACTATTTCGAGCAACTACATATTACTAGAGTCTAGAAATGACGATGTAAATTCCATATACTATAAAATGCTGAAAATTGTTAATTCTTCTAATCAAAAAAATAAAAACAAACAGAATATCGTTGTTATCAAGCAAAAACGCCTCCATGACTTATAATTCCTCGAGAAATATATCCGTCGTTTTGTCCACGATTCGATCGCATTATATATTGTTTGTAACATCTTTCTCATGGAATACGCGATATCTGGTTGATCGAGCGGCACATGTAACCGTGTAAAGGTAGCGTTCGTTCCTCGATTCGTCGTTTTCTGATACGGCCAACGGAATTCAATGTGAGCGAACCCCGTCTAGCCCCGTAGCTTCCACAGTCCTCTGTCTTTTAAGACTTTTTACCTACATCGAAGCTGGAAGTCGAGGCGTTTCCCGTCGATTCAGCCTCCACGATGCGGAAAGGGTTGGAAAAGTCGTGGTCAGAATTGGATCCGGATTTTGGGTGTTGCAAGCTCCTAGGAGAATGCGAATGAATGGCGGGGGTAGGGCACAACACGAAAAGGGCGGAGGAGCTGAAGCTCCAGCCAGACAGTAACGTTGTTAATATGCAAATCTTATCATCGCCGATTTATTTGTGGATCCTTCTATTTCTCCTAAAATACCCCAATTTCTTCCTCCACTGGTTTAACCGTACGTTTACTAACTGGTTCAAATGCACACGTGTTCCATCTGATTCTTTATCTGCCTCTCTGCGATTCATTACGATCCGCCGGTTCGATGAAATCACGATAATAGGGCTATGTTGAGGGAAGTCTCATTGCAATTTTGTGTTTATTTTGTCCGAACCTTTATGAATGCGTTTGTAAACGGTGTTCCCAATTTTCGGTTCGTTTGATTGGCTACTTGTTTTTAACGATATTGATTGAAAACGTTTAATTGAATTGCGTTCAGGTTCTTAGGAAATATTATTCTTCTCAAATATTATTCTTAGTTGTATAATATCCTAATTGAATATGTTTCAAGTTTGCAAAAAATTTATTTATACTAAACACTGAACGTTTTCCATTCTTAATCTCGGAAATCCTTCTTTAAAGCATTTCATAAATTTCTAACATACGACTGAATTATTTTGAGTTGTGACACTTTTGCGATTTATTGTATACGTATAGTATCCCTTGTACTCTTATTGCAACCGAATATTGAAAATCCACCAAATCTACTAAGCTTTAGAAACTATCCAAATTTCTATATATTCAGAATACTCCCTTTTGAAAGTATTACTCAAGAAAGCTATTATTTTTAACTTGTACGAGTGATTTAAAGTATCCTATCTAAACGAAAACGAATGGCAACAAAAGATGGCAAAGAGACTAAACAGTTCTAATCTTCCCATGAAGTATGGTACAACAAGAACTCAACTCTGGCTGTTAGCGAATGTTTTTCTCGAAACGGACGTAAAGCTTTTTGCACGGTAATGATAAATGCTCATGAACGAGTCTACGAGCATCTAAGGTCGTATAATACGTTCACGTTGAATAGGCGTATTACTATCGCGAAAAGGTGCATTGTTTCGCGTTCAAGGCTGTTATGATGCTTCATTATCGGATATTGGATAAATTAGTAGCAACTAAACCAGGATACGGTTTCTGCTGTTAGTAGATGAACGTTAAGAGGGTAGATCTAATCAACTGGTAATTAAAGTTAAACTATTATAACGCGCAAAACTTCTTAAAATGTATTAATTATACACTACAATGAATTGAACAGAGGCGAAATTTGAGACACGAACGTTTCTCTCTTACAGCTCTTGCTTGCTAACGTTAAAAGATCGTTTATTCTCCTAATCCCTTAAGCGTCAATGTTCCATTAATGTAACATTTTATGTGCAACTTTTCTCATTGTCAGCTAACGTAAATTATTGAATTTGGTATTTTAACGTGGTGATTATAGAAGAGAATTCCAAGGACTTGTTTAATACTTTTTTCAACCACAATTTCTTTTTGCACCTATCTCTTACGATTTATTAAAGTCCGAAGAAATCGAAGTATCTATAGCATTGTGATAGCAATTTTCTATAAATTATAGAACCTTTGCCTTATATTTCTGATTTGTGAAGTAGACTTCTCTATGTTATCTATTATTCTAATATATTTTTTCATTTCGATAAAACAAGTTACTTTATTTGTGTCCTTCAATAATGTTGCGTTTATACAACACTTACGAATTATTTCACTGTTCGATTATTAATGAGTCAATGATAGCGAAAGTGTTGCATATTATACGTAATATTATATTATGTTATAAACAATAAAACAAATTTTGATAGTATTTTCTTGTAAGACTGCTGTTTATAAAGAGAAATAATACATATTTTGGCGAACATAATTGTCAAGAAAGCGACATGGATTTATTTTCGAGCGTCATAGGGCGAAAGTATCGATAGCTTTCGAAGAAGCTAGACTAAGATTGAATTGGTCCGCGGGGACGATGGCAAGAAAGGAAAAAGACGAGAGAAAAAACAGAAAGTGCGGAAAAGGACAATAAAAGATCAAATAACTCTTGCCTCTTATCCTCCGGAGAGCATCTAGCGATGGATGAATATCGCTTTCCTCTATGACTAAATCTTACGTTTGGGACTACTGAATTCCAACGACGAATGAATTATATCGTCGCCCTAAAGAAGGATGTTCATACTAGACTTTCTTTGAAATTCAGATTTTTTTTAGCGGTACGTAACGTTTCACGGTACCTCTTAAAAATTTCCAATTTCCTTCAAAGGGATTAATTACATTCATCATTCCACGAGTCGTAAGTCTTGAAGTTCTCTCTAAATATGATTTTTAACATTCTATATCTCTAGATTATAGAACGTTCTTATTTATGAGAAAAAACGTTTCAATCGATCACAGAGTTTTTATTTTAATTTGAAATCTAGGATCTAATAAAGTGTAGTAGTATAGAGTAATAAAATATAATAAATAAAATGTAATTTGAGAAATTTCGACTACGTAATATTTTTCTAGAATATGAAAATTAGATACGATTCTCTTACTTTGAGCTGGATATTAAAAAATTCCTCTCGTCGTTCGAGGAAAAACACTAGTGCTTCGATAAAATTATTATTATTATTGGATATCGTATAACGGCACAACAAATTATTTTGCCGGTATGAAGTTAAGTAAGCAATGTTCTTATCAAATTTCCTTTGAATCAACAATTCATTTACGTAGAAATTAATCAAAATAAAAAAAGATTAAAAATACAATCGGCCGCGGTGTTATACGAATTGCGTTCGATATTTTAATTAAAAGAGGAAGCGAAATATTTAGCAGAATTTCAACTACGATTTTTCATAAAATTTATATCGGGAGAGATCAATTTGAGAATTGGACAGTTTCGCGTTACTTTCATTCGATATTTTTGATAACGTGACTTCGCATAAACTCTCGCGAACTTTAGGTATTTCAGTACCGTGAAAAGGCGAGATCGATAAAAATTAATGCAAATGGAGTTTTTCATGGGTATGGTATACCCGGTGAAAATATACGCGGAGGGTTTTGTTTTATTCAATAGAGACAAATGCTTGTTGACACGGACTGGTGTTTTCGTCGGTTAGTTCATACACGATGCAGCGCATTAGCGATTCTGATGTATTTAAGTATGCACGGTTTCGTCCTCGTGCTTTTCAATTTTTCTCCCGGACTTCTACCGGAAAAAACACCTGTCTGTCCGACAGGATAGAAAAATCTAAAAGAGAATAAAGGCGTTCGTTACGGAGAAATATCGAATAACGTTGCAACATCGAATCATTGCTCGATTCTTCGATAATTTTTGTAAAGGTGCAAGTACAGGGAATTATTTAGGTTTGCTGGAGTTATTCGTGTATTTTAATGATGCTGAGAATATAAATAACATTTTGTGTTTTAACTGCTTCCAAGATATTTCGTTTGTATTTTAGAAAAGTTTAGAAATTCTACTTTGTATCATTATGTTCATGATAATCTTGATCTAACAAATTACAAATCAATCTATTATTAATCTAATCAAGATTGTGGAACAAAAGTAATTTGAATATTTGAAAATCCAAATGCAAACTGTTTAAGTTTACGCCATTCAGGATGGAAGATTCAGCGACTATTAAGGACGTGATGAATTTAAGTTGTAAAAGTTGTTCGAATTTGTGTGCGCTTGGAATTTTAAGCGAAAGCTTCACAGTGCAGTTCAAAAGTACGCCCCGAGAGAAATTTATCGCGAGATGTACAAGAGCGCGAAAGCGCGTTGCGATTTTTAGCAGCTCGATTCCTTCTTTAAAACCTTTCCTAACTGAATATTAGTTATCTGGCTGAGATGAATTTCTGTGTCTGAGAATCTTTCTGTGAAATGAATTTGTTTCAGTTAATGTTCTCGTTTCTTGCGACTCGTAAATCCCATGAACCGACTAATACACTTCAGACGGTATTATTAGTACGAGTGCTAGCTCCAAGACACGAATAAACTTCTATCAAAGAATTATTCAAGATATATCATATAGGGGCATTTGCAAAATTATACTAGAATGTGTTACGCTACGTTGTGTTTTAATTGCATTGCGTTGCGTTTTATTATGTTGCGTTGTGGTACGTTGCATGTTGCATGTTGCACAGTGTTACCAGTTAGACTTTCGTCACAGCAATTCGATGTACAGAGAGTCGGGAGATTGTATTTTTTTCAGTTGCCTGGTGGCCATTAATTTCATATCATTTTTCATTTCGAAGTTCTGTATCCAACACCGATGATACACCGCTGAAATAAATTCATGTTGTCGGCTAACCGCCGTGCAGGGCGAAGAGATTAATCGCTGACCGCCACGAATCATTAAGCAACAATTACATACTAACAACGATCATCAGTAACGCTTTTCCATTTACATAATTGTAGCGTCGTGAGGTTGATTAGTGGCTAGTGTCCGATATGGAATCAGGAAAGACGATTTTACTGGCCTGCTATTATGTCAGAGTTAAATTCAGCTTGCTGTTCTGTTAAGTATAGCTTTTCTTGGATTTATATATGTTTCATTTCACGATAGTGTATCAAGGAAAATGTACTTGCTTGAGGAAAGGTTTGTAAATCAACTCTAATAATCTGATAACTGTTCTTTCTTTCCTTCTTTTGCGTGTGTTTTAATATACATCCGCCGACAATTCAAGCAGATTACCACCAGACGAATTCTAACATTGGCACATATCTGCCAAGTTAATTTTCTCTTTAATTCGACTAGAGCTCCATATTCCCAAATGTTTCAGTTCGTTTATTCCATGGTCTCACAATTTGTGCGTAAATCACTACTCTATGGAATTCCTCATCCCAGTCCATTATCACCTTAATTAATACATTATAGAGGATTCACTTCTTTCTATGCTATTAAAACTCATTAATTCTTTTATTTCCAGCCTTACTATGCGTACATACACACACACACACACATGATTTTTCCAGCAGTGTTATGTTCATACATGGGCATAGAAATGCCTACTGTGAGTGTGTAGAGACGGTGAACACGCGTACGAATGTATATGGGACATACGCGAGAAGGATGCGAGGTTGGCTCGGAATTAGACCATGTAAGGAATGGTTGATGGGCGTCTCGGTAGCCGGTGAACTAGCCGGTTTTATGGGACGATGGTTTTACGAGCGTATCTAACCCATCCGCCACCCCCTAACATTCTTGGCTCGTACGTTGGAGAGGAAAAGGTACATGGAATCTAGCGGAACGAACTTCGCCGAGTTACGCTCGAACCCCGTCTCTTTCACCTTCCTTCTATTCCCCTTCCTCCTTTTCCCTCTTTCTCAGTAGTTTCGACTTTTAAGGAATCTTAAGGAATCCCACGTTATCCCTGATCGGCCAATTCCTCAATGCATGCTCGTAAAAATGTCCATAAAGCGGATATATAATTGTATCCATTTTCTATTTCTTGTTCATGTTGCGCTGAACGTTGACGCGTATCACTGCAGCGACGGCTGATCGTTGCCTAATTTGCACTACTGGCGCGAAAAGTAAATGTTCTGGATATGAAATTCCAGGAATTTTGGATTCTGCAGGCAGATTTTTCTACATAAAAGGAATTTTTGTGATACTTGGACCTCTTACGATAAATAATATTATATTCTTATTCCCTTATATATTAACGTCATTAGTGAGATTTAAAAAGTTATAAGTTGCGAATTTTCAAAGCTAATAAATTCTCTCACATAATAATAACGATAACAGGTTTGCCAGTAATATGAATAAAGTTTAGTAGCTGTGTTTTATAACCTACAAGCTAGCTAATTATCCAATAAAAATTCTAAAATTTGAAGAAATCTGTTTTTATTTCTCTGTTGAATGTATAATCGTTGACATTTTCTTCAAAACCGATCATTTTCATTAAAATTTTTCTTCAGGATAGGATAAACTCATTGCCTCGTGATAATATGTACAGGAAGAAGGTGAAAAACAGTTTTGGGAAAACGGGTCTTCGGAGGGCAATTCACTTGACAGGACTACAAACAAGTTTCACGCGGAAAATCAGACATAGAAAACGAACTACGTAGGTCAAGGTGTGTATGGCCAAAGGGACAAAGGTATCGTGAAGCGACGTGTATAGATATCGATTGACAGGGAAAAGCAGTTCGAGAAACTAGGGGAACATAAAGGAGATTGAACGAGAATGTACGGTACACATGTAAAGCTGATGGATACACGTATCTATCCTCGTGATACTACATACTATTGACTGGCCTTTCTTTGTGACTTTCGATAGCATACATGAAACTCTTACGCAGATCTACAAAATTGTAACTTTTTATATTGCACCGTTTCTAGTTGTATCGAGTTGTTCGAAAAGTTTGTAGTGTGTTTGACAATCGATGTTTTATACAGATGGATATTAAAGAAAATTAAAGAGAAGCATCTGAAATCAGTTAATTATAAATATTTTGTTTTTATCAATGTAAGGTTTCATTTCGTGTATCGATGAAAAAGAAGGCCAAAAGTGTCCAATCTTGACTAGAATATTCCATTCCAATGTCATTGGATATAACATTTTCACATTATTATTTATTGCAAGTTTTGTAAAACTTTTTTAATTATGAAGAATTGGATACTTTAAGGGTTTAAATTATCTTACTGCTGAGAAGAATCAAAAATTGTTCGAAAAAGAAAAACTTCTGATATTAATACATTCAATAACATTCAAGCAGCGGATGTAATAATAAATAAGCTATAGAATATAATCTTTATATGATTTCAAATTTTATAATCAATTCTATGGCATCGTTTTCTCCGTATCTTGTGCCAGATCTGGCGAGTTGTTTTTCTACGAAGCAAGGAAACGAACGTGGGATCCAACGCGTCGTGACCACGACCACCAACAGCAACGAACGTCCGTTCTGTGACGGATATGATATTGCCGGAAATAGAAACGCGATTTCCCGTGCGATCTATGCGTCTGTAATGCCGAATACAAATGGGATATGGATATACCCAGTTCGCTGTATGGTGGTAAATTATACAGGTGTAGGATATGCAGAAGGGCAAGGAAACATCGCCAATGGCGTGGTAATCTTGTCAGTGACTATATTTTCTGTATTTATATGTTATTTACTGATTGATTTGGAAACATCGGAATCTCGTCATTCGATGAACCCTTATTTCACGATTCATTGATATATGTATTTTTTAATAAAAAAATTGTGTTCCATTAATATTTCTCTATAATGTGATGAAGAATCGAAAATTTACGTAATTTTTTTAGTGAATATTTGTTTGTGTATAATCTTTTTAGTGAATATTTACTTATTATGACATGTTGATAAGAAAATCATTGGAAATTGCATAGATGCGTGAAACAGATATCTCTATATGTTTGGATTGGTTAATAATTAACGAAAGATGTTACTTTTGGTGTGTATACTATCAGATATTTTATTTATCGAAAATTTTATTCTAGTACTGCATTCATGCGTCGATCTATAAATAATACACACGAACGAGTGGAGATTAAAACGAAACCTCTAGGTCCAATTAAATATTAAATGTAAAACGCTTAAACGCTTAATTTGTACCTGTTGCGTTAAAATTAGCAGAGAAATAATACAAGGCACGGTATATATATATCCATCGACCAAATATACAGAAATTCTCATTCACTCGTTCATTTCTCCTTATCATATTCGTTTCTTTTTATCAATGAGAATTTGATATAATGAGTAAAAAGATGACAATAAAATTAACTTAAAGTGTAATCACATTTAAATAAAGCAGATTTTCCAATAACCTAATAAACATAAAAACTTGAGTCAAATAAAGTTATTGACACGATAAATACTTGATATTTTAAGTAATATTTTATTCTAATTAAAATGAAATATTGTAACAAATTCTAATAATAACCTACGACACAGAAACGTATCGATTTTACGATTTATCGCTATATTTTGCCCTCTGTCTACGCTATTGGCATTCGTGCAGTTACTATGCGGACAATATACACGAATAATCGGTCGACTGAACTTCCCAAATCGTTGCACTTTCGGTCGTATAAGAACCGTGTTATACGCTTTTCGTTCATGCTCGCCAGAATACCAAGCAACAGGAAATTATCTTTGCGAGGTGAGAAACATTTACGTTTGAACTCTAGCAGGAAAATAGAAAGCAAAACTCGTTACATACTTATTATTGTTTAATATTTTCGCGTGTATTGAATTTATTCCTGAGCACAACTCGACAGATGAAACGCGACACAGAAACTAGAAAGAGAAGAAAGAGAGTGTTTAAATAGCGTATTCGATTCTCATACATATTTTGTGGACTCTGGCTTAAGAATTGAAATACAAAATGACATGGAAATTAATGCAGAGAATATTTACGATTTTATTTTTATAAATACAATGATTTTACATACAGAGCAATGTGAGATATTTCTTTCTTGTTGGTAAAAATAATTGGTTTCATAAATGAAAATTCATGAATAAAGATTTTTATTCGACACAGCATACGCGCGAAGTTGTTAAAACACTCGTTATTCGTGCGTACAGATTGAAATTCATGCTGATAAAACTTTACTGACAGATAATAAACCCTTGTTTTGTAAATTTGTTAAAAGTCAACAGCACATTGTAAAGCACGGAATAATGAGAAACCTTTTTTTAGTAAAAATTTCTCGGTGAAACTAGATAATATCTTATCAATCGAACTGTTTCAGCTGTTTATTATATTTTTTACGCATTGTGGTACGTTACCTAGAAGAAAAAAAGGCAACGTAGAAATAAAATACAAAAAATCGAAGGGAAAAGAATGAAAAGAATTGAATTTTCCGTGTTTAGTTCGACCGGGGAGCAGCGTGTCCATTCAACGGGACGAAAAATTTTGGGATAGCGATATTTTACGGAAGTAGCGTAATAAAACGGAAATTCTGTTAGTCCCATTATATCATAGATTTACGAGCAAATATTTTTATAATTGTGATCCACAGAATGCACGCAAAATACCCGTATACAATAAAGCGATCTGAATTTCAAATTTTCAAACAGGAACGAGTGCTCGCGAGGCCTTCAGGCGGTTACGGTTTTCATCGTACGTTTCTCCAACATCGCGTCGGCGCCAAATTAAACACACTTGATTTTCAATTTTCTACCGAAGACATTTTCGCGATTGTCCGTGAAAAATATAAAGCATAAATCTTTATCAGATTTGACGAGTGCCTCGAAGTATTATAAAGTAGCGTTTACACAACATTCTAATCTATAAATAGCTTCTTGGATTCAATTCTTTCCTCTTAATACAGTTCATAGTGGACATTTTCGAACGAAGGAAAATTATATATTTAATATAATTTATATTCTAGTTCATTTATTACTCGATAATAAATCTCTTTCCAAAATAACGAAATGCAAAAATAATAAGGTGGATATTTTAAATTATTCTTCTATGTAATATTGTGGCATGCATATGAAAGCTTCAGTTTCGATTTCAGTGGAGAATTTTTCTGCTGCAACGTTTACAAGTATCTGTTTTACTAGGTGAATCAGCGGCGATTTATTGTAATACGGTAGCATACAGTAGCAGAGTGGTCATGATACATCGTACATTGCTGTTGATGATACACTAACCGACTGCATATGGTAGTAGTGTGTTGGATGTTTAACTTAAATAGGTTTTATGATCAATGGTAATAGAGACACAATTTTAAACCATATATTATAAAATTGTACCACCTTCGTAAACAAATTTTCTAAACATATAAACAAGCTATATTGTTCTCGCTTTAAATCAACACACAAACGAAAAGTGTGTCAAATAAAATTCTTTTCCAGACAAATGTAAAATAATGTCACACAATTTAACTTTTCAGTTCAATTTTCTATTTCTAAACTTTAGTCTTTATAAGCGTTTTTCATCGAGCAGGGAGGAAGTAGAAGAAGCAGCGGTAGCAATTTTTTTTCCATAAAAAGAGGTACGTTAGTAAGAATCGATTTTACCACTTAGAGACGTGGGGTATCAAATAAACGTTGGGAACCGACGAGCTCTATAATAATCAGTGGCAAACGAACCGCAGAACGATAGAACACCTTTAGATCGTTGATTTATTTCGCGGGGGCCTGTTAACGAATGACAGCAACCATTACCGACATGCTGCCGCATGCAGTCGTCACATTTGCACGCACAAAGGCCTAGCAGCGTTGCATTGTAACGGAGAGTACGTCAAAGACACTCGTGCTACTGTCACTGGCTCTGTGACCGTGTAAATGTCTAATACTATACACGTACACAACCAGCATGCGTAACTTTGCGCCGGATTTGCGCAGCGGCAATTTAACGTCCTCGGATATGATCGCGTACAAAGCTGTTTATCGTTGCAAGATGGACAGCTTCAAGACTTCGTGTGTATTCGTTCGTGTCGAATTCGTGTGTAATTTCAACAACGGTTCGCTAGCCAACATTTGACTGACGTTGTACATTTGCTTTGTTAAACGTTGCTGTTGCTTTCGTTACAGCCCGCGTGTTTTCCTTCAGCTCGTTTTTCACGTAGCCTGTTGTAAATTGGTACCGGCTATTTTATTAAACTAGTTTCTTCCTAAACTAACAATTAGGAACGATAAATCACTCTTTAACGTTTCGCATTTCAATTACTTTGCGTATTCGAGTTTTCGATGAAACGATCACCAGCGTAATAGTTAATAATTTGTACTTTCGAACTCTCCGATTATTTTTGTGTATCTAGAGTGAAATATCGTGGCCGTAATAAAGTTCACGAAAGAATCGTAATTGAATGAGAAAAGTTTCGACGAGCAAAACGGCCAATGCTTAAAGGAGCTATTAACGTTAAAGAAGAAGTATGGAATTCGAAATATAGTCTAGGCGCGTTATTAATTAACTAAAAAGTTCGATTAAATTTGACGCTAATTTCAGTGTGAAACGGATTTTATACCTTATAGATCTTATATAGAAGTGATTTCTTTTTTGTGGTTTAACGTGGTTCTCATTTGTCACGTGTCAACGGAAACGAGCATTAACATTCCGCGCCTCGTCGTCTAGAACAGAAGAAAATGTCGGACAGATAGTATAGGAGTTAGGCAATGAATAGAATCTATTCGAAGTGGTATGAAACCGACGGATACGTTGACACGATGAATAATTACGAACGTCGAAACGTTTCATTTTCACGTCCGCCTACAAACATTCACCGATTCACTAACATATATTCAGAGGATTGAAGGATTTTCGCTGAGTAATCGTTCAAACGAGGAGTTTATTATTCTGATTTCTTCACAGCAGTGTTCATGTTTCTATATTTTTGTATTCTGTATACCTTTTTAAAAGCAAAAGATTACATTTTAAATATGTACATAAAAATGCATTTAACCGATGAATTTATCCACTGAATCGTCTATAAGCATGGCTAAAGAAAAAATCCGAATAA
Organism: Bombus pascuorum; assembly: GCF_905332965.1. NCBI lineage: Eukaryota > Metazoa > Arthropoda > Insecta > Hymenoptera > Apidae > Bombus > Bombus pascuorum. The sequence goes on from NC_083493.1 coordinate 3,254,903, forward strand.
CATTCGTTACTGACCATAATTCGATCAAAGATGAAACTTTCGTTATTCCAGTTTGCGTTTCCTCGAGACTTTGCAACGACTTTCTCGTAACTCTCTTGCGAATCTTCATTAAGTACGCACTGAACTATGAACAGCTTCCGAAAGTTAAAGTCACTTATCGGCGATGAGCATATCTCCGGTAAGTTTAATCTACCCTGGAATCTAGATTTCCTGCCGGAAATCGGGACATTGATCCTTGTACCCGACGACGGCAGATTACGATCCGGGAATGTTTATTAAATCCAACTATGTTTCTTTCCGCTAGCCCTCCCCCACCTTTCCTCGATCGTTCTCGTTCCTTCTACTAGATTAAAAGTCACCCCTCGCAGTCCTGCTGACACCCCTGCAACCCCCAAGCACGGTCGTTGTTATTATCGTTTCTTTTTCCTCGCTTTTCTCACTTTTAACGTGTCACTTTGCACGTAAACGTTTTCTTTTAATGATCTAATAATTTCAACTTTTTCTCCCTCTTTGCCTGTTACTTAAGAGATTTACTCGCAGGATATTGAAATGAATTTATCGAAACGCAACTGGGAAATATTTTCTATTTTACATTTTACATAGTTATTTGTTCTGCGTTTTTTTTGCGAAATATATGGTGGTGAAAAAACAATTATTTTTATTTTGAAATGTTTGTCGAAAATTGTATATCTTTTTTATCCTATAGAATTTGATTCAATGCAAATCTCCTTTGTGTATATAAATTATGCGAGAAAAAGGATTTTTAATCTAGATTAGCACTCGTAAAATTACAAATAAATATTATGTTAGTATACATTTATTTGTAAATTAACGTTTTAGAATAGCAGACCGAAGTGCATTCGTTTAAAAAATTATACTCCAGACAAAGCACGACACTAAAACGTGTTCGTCCATCTTCTTCAATTATTCCAGTTATCTTGGCGTGATACCAATTATTTCCCCTGTTGTCAGGAAAATTATCGCAATTAACGGCGACGTTTATGAAGTTGAATGAATCGTGTCTATCTTCATTCCTGCCATTTTTCTTGATTAAAAAAGTTTAACCCGACCTTTTCATAACGTTATTATTAAATCCGTCGTTAAAAAGTCACATTACGTCTTAATAAAACGATATTGGAAGTTTATTTATTTACTGATTAATATTTCATTTTATTTCCTTATTCAGTCTATTATTACAACTGCGGAAAATAGCAAGGAATATTCTCGGAAAAATAAATGGCGAAATATCATGTATCTTCGTTCTTAATATCGAATTTTTTGTAAAAATTTAATATTACGATACATATACTCGTCTGTATTTAATATTATATAAACTGACTGGAAGCGCGTGTAATATTTAATATCGGATAAATTCGATTCGATTTTGAACGCGTGCAAATGGATACCAGGTTCATTTGAATCCTGGATAATCCCATGGCGTGCATTCTGTGGATTCGCACTCATGCCAAACTAGCAGTCACTTGGACCGACTGCACAATCTATGAGAGCGACCGGCGGAATTTCATTAGCATCGAACTGCTGCCACCGAACTGTCCAAGTCTACCATTCGTACCAGCGTTTCTTCTCTATGTCAGATTTGTCTACTGCTTCTGTCGGCCTCTTTTATGGGTGTACCGACTTGTCGATGATGCCAACATTTTCATTAATAGCATGTAGAATAAGACCGATGATATCAAGATGTCAAACATACGTGAATAAAAACAAAGTTGAATTTCTAATTAATATTTTCGGAGGTTAATCAATAGAATTCTGCGTATAAATTAAACTATGTGTAGTGGAGCTGGCTTAAGAATTCTGGTACGGTAATATTAGAAATGGGCATTTCTCTTCATTATCTATGATGTGGAAAATATAATTTCTTTTTAAGTAATATCTAAAATAATATGAAATATAAAGTTATATAAATAAATTTTAGTATAAAGACATAGTTAGCAATCTTGTCAAGGTTTCTTAAGTAGAATCGCGTTAATGTTCTTCGTATCCAGTACACGTACGATGCGAGTATGTCTTATCAAAGTTGATCTTGGACTATTCCCAGCAAACACAAACTGTCGGCATCTTAACGAACCAATACTGTGCCGAATGTAACTGAAATCGATCGATACGCTTTCATCCCCCTTCGTAATTTGTATGCAACAAACTTGCCAATGCTCTTTACATCAATGGTATCTTCGATTCCCCAAAGAAGATTTATATCGAGGACGCAAGAACTTTAGAAACTTCTGCTTTAAACTCGACTTACTTTAGTTGAAATATTTTTTTAAATATACCTTTAATACCGTAGAATTAAATAAATTATAGTAATGGTTAGACTAATTATTAAATTAATTTAATATGTGAAACATGATCTTCTTTATTCTTCTAAAAACTAAATCACTGTTAACTCTGGATCATTTCATCAATGAGTGGATCAAATCGGTCGCACGAAACAGTTGACAAATCTGAAAAGCGGTTCAATCATACGTTGATATTTCTACGATACGTTAATATATAATTCCAAGTAATCGTAGATCTAACGTTGAACAAACAGCCGCGATTCGTATTCGATATTAATCGGGCTGCAAACGACTGCAATTACAATTAGATGATAAAGCACGATTGGAACAGTCGTTCGTACCAATACTACCCTATCGATCGCATCACGTCTAAGCTAGTAGATTAAGAAATTTAACTGATCAAAGAGAATATTTGCCTTTGAGCCTGTGTAATTGGTGTAATTAACATAATGCGTAATCCCGTTTAGCCGGTGTGATCCGCCAGTTCGAGTGTCCTATGAAAACAGCTTGAGCGATCTTGTAATGCGTTCAAGAATCTGGTTACATTAGCGAGAGAATACGTGTTAACGAGTATTTAATCTTTCGAGGATTCAATCAAATTTGCGTAGCGGATAAAATTTTATACGTATTTTCTTTTTTAATAAGTTAACTAGATATTTGGTTTTAGAGTAAAAGACGTACGTAATATTGTGAAGGTAAACATGAGAATACATTTAGCGAGAATGTACTCTTGATTTTTGGCCCAATGAAATTGAAAAGATTTTCCAAGATATTTATTCTTTTATTTATAAACTAGTCGGATTCTAGTTAATTCTACGGCAAAACAAGTGGCATTGTAAAATATCGTCAGAACAAAAGAAATTAAACGAATACAGAACACGTACATTAAATGAGAAAACTTCGAGCGACAAGAGAGAAACGTATACAACGTGAAACTAAGCGTAGCACCTACAACCGATAATCACGTGTTAATTTTCACCTTCCATCGAATAAGAAGAGCGCGAAAAAGAAAGAAGCTAATCCAGACTATACAACGAAATTTTTATAGGCAAAGGAACAACCTTCGATAAAAAGAGGAACACGATAAAAAAAGAAGGAAATACAGACGCGAGGAGAACAAGGATCTGACGATAGAAGAAACAGATACAAGAAAAGAAAAATAAACCACGAGACGAGCGAGAGAAGCTGAGAGGCTGAATAAAATGGGAAGATAAATAAAAGACTAAGACAAAATCCAGTGTGCAAGAAAAAAAGCACACGAGCATGAAAAGAACTACGAAAACGAAGTTGAAGTTCAGTGAAGGAGAATTGAAGAGATTGAAGGGTTGAGATAGAAGAGGAGAAGGTAGTTGTTGCTGAGCGAACGTTCGCCAACGTCTCCTAGCCCATTCTGAAGTCTATTACGGATTCCGTGGAATTATGCCGATTAGCTGGGGTTCCCCGGAATTTACACCGGACTAGCGCTCAATACTAGCCTCCGCGGCGAAATCTCATCTCGTGGAAATAATTAAAACCCATACCTACGCCACGGCACTGAGATCCCTTTAACTAGCAGCGGCTTCTCATCCGACTACCTGTCGCTTCAGCCTCCAACGTCCTCTGCGAGTCGAACAAGAGCCTCGACAACGGATTATAAGCGAAATCGCTCGGGTTTGGACGACTCGCGTGCTCTCAAATATAATCGTGAGACTTCAGTTTACGTCCTGGTCCTGAATGCATGTTTAAAGTTTGATCCTTAAGAATTTAACGTGTGATTCCTGTATGTACGTGTATGGCTCAATGTCGATTATAAGCAGTGGTTTGATACTTGATAGTAATTTTAAATTGCTTTAAATTGCGAGATTTCAGTTTACATTTAAATCGTGGATGGAATTTGATCAGGGATAATTATTTGATACATGATCATTTTTATTGAAATATATGTAATTTTGTACGCTACACCGGATCAGCCGCGCAGTAGTGATACGTATATATGTATATGTGTGATTATGTGTGCAAGTATGTGCGTGCGCAGCATCTCGTAGAACAAAAGAATGTCACTGTTTATGTTACATGGTAAAAAGTGAGACTAGAAGAGTGCTGAAACACGTGTAATGGGTATCTATGAACATCTTGTAAATAACATATTATATAAATACAAAACTATTTTATTATCATCTCTACATGTAATAAAAGTGTTCTTATATACATATGTATTACATAGCGATTACGATCCACAATTCTCAACAATTTTGTTCATGAGTAGATAGTTGAATATCGATCACAGTCTTGTGACTTCATCGCGAATTTAATTGCTTTAAATCACGAATATTCGCAAAAGAAAAATGCGTACTTTTACACAATCATTGGATTCTGAGTATAGGATTATAAGTATATTGAATATAATTGGTTACAGATATTGTTGAGTAGAATAGGATATTGAGACGAGGATGATTAAGCGTTTGGTGTGTGATCATAATTAAATGCATGAATTCTGATCGTTGTTAAACAATGATTTCTGATTTCGCTGTGAATTACATGTCGATTAAAAGAAAAACGTATAGTTTGATCGAGGAGAGAATTCGATACCAGACAGGTTGAAAAATTCTTGACTGGCCTGGTTATTCCGGAGAGGATACGTCAGGTTGCTTTACTTGCGACAGTTTCTTAAAGCGACGAGGAGTTTTTAAGTTATGCAAAGCTATGCGACTTTGCGATCAGGATTCTGTGGTAAAGTCGTTCGACGCGATTCTTGATGAGAAGAATCTTTGAATCGCTGTGGTAGTTTGGATGATTTGATTGAACGAAGCGATTTTTAGACGGTCAAAGTAATTCAGTTTCAGTGCTCTTAGATATCGAGTAATTCCTTCCCCCTTTTACTTTTCTCAATTTTCCTTTACTATCTAATGACGTAACGTCGTTAATAAACTATGGTAATCAATATCTTTTAATCCCGCAAAATCAAATAAAAAATCAGTTTCACTAACATGATGAATCAATATCTTTGTACAAAAAGCCGGAAGGTAACTTATCATATTCTTCCCTTGTAGTTTTTACATTTGATTGTATAAAAAAATAACCATCTATCTGTTCATATAATTTAATAATCCACCCCGGCACGTATCGCAACACGTTCAAACCACAAATAACATTCATCACTTTGCAACATTTCCCAACAAACTGAAATTCAAAGCATTCTTATTACAGCATTAACCATCAACGATTACACATGGCCAGCGCTGATTACAGGTCTCCGTTTCGCGTTTTACGTGATAACGAAATATATATTATGCAAATATGTTTGTCGTGCTTCGTCATCAAATTCGGCTGGCGGATACTGTGGAAGCACGGCCGGCTCGGTGGCCCAATGCCGATAGCATTATTATATTATTCGACTAATGTTATTGCTGTGTTATGTGCCGGCCAATTAATATTGCGGACACGGGGCAGCTTTCCACGTACACAAGGATAGAGAGGGAGAGAGAGAGAGAGAGAGAGGCTTCGCCTTGGTACGCGATATCCCGATGGAATCGACTTCGCGATAAAATTGATTAACGCAACGCCAGTAGCGGGCAACCACACTTTACTGTTTTAAGCAGATCACGCGAACTGTACGTATACTACACTGACAACGGTAAATGGAGTAGAAACTAGCTGGAATGAAAGTTTCTACCGGGCTCTGCCAGGCCTCGAATCACGATATCCGGTCCGGTTAAAGAGCAAAAGACAATGGGCCAAAGACACGATCGCGGAATTAACTGCTTTAGCCTCTTAACTCTTTCCGAACGAAAGATTCTTACTTCGAATGGTTTTCATTAACCTAGATATGCTCCGATTTTTTCTTCACCATGTTTTTCAAAATAATATTGTCTACTCTTCGCTTCCGTTTCAGACTTATGGTGGCTCATGAAAATATTTGATCATTTGACACGGAAAGCTTGTATGAATATATTATGCGTTATATATTTTAGTTTATTATTTCAATTAAAGAAGTATCTTGCGATTATCTTTACGGCAAGGTAGTAGGCATATAGAACTTACCTGGGAAATAATTTTGATTATCGTTTTTCGACATTCTTTATTTAAAAAGTCGTAAAGTTCATCAAGTAATTTTTGAAAAAATGAACAGGAAAAGGACTTCAGAACAAAAACAATGGCAGGAATGAATGAGATGCGTTGTACCATTATTGAGAAGTTTACGGCAGATCGGTTAATAGGGAAGAAAAATCAGGAATCTTAGATGAATATCAAGAATTTCGCTAGAGATTTCTTTGGTTTCCAGTAACTTTGCTTTAACGACTTTTGGATTTCTCCCATTTTCAGGTTTTCTGTCAGACCTTTGAAACTAGCAAGGATTTTGCTGATTATTGGAAAGTGAATCTACAAGATTTTAATTAAACGAAACTCGAGAAATTCCTCTTTTTCCTTTGTGGAAATGTCATAAAAACATTTAGCTAGGAACAGTCAGAAATTATATTTAACATTTCCTTTCTTTTTAAATCATATTAAATCTTTGGAAATACCCAGCGCGTTAAACATTGTAACACGACACGCTCCTCGCTAGAAAGAACGTAGGCTTATGGCGGTGGTACGAAAGTATTTGAAAAACTTTCTCTTTGTTACGAGGTAACAAGTTATAATAGTACCTCGGAAAGTTTTAGCTATCATTCTGTTCCAACGACTTTTTACGCGAGACGAGCCCTAACCCGACTCAAACTTGTCGGCCATTCATGTGTGGATAAATTGTCAATGAAAAATGGACAGAAACGATCCTCGTGACGAATAATGTGCTAGCTTTTCGAATTTTTATACCTTTTTTATTCTTATTTAAATATTAATATTGTGGAAGGCAAGGAGATAAGATGTCGACGTTAATGAGGTACAAGTAACGCTCTGCAGATTACTTAAAGAAGTATAATAAAGTTGAAATGGATATATAATTATACAATATATTTAACAATTCCTTGTTGCTATATTATATAATTTTTTACAGTCTAATAATTACATTCTTTTATTATACATATTCACTAGTTCATATATTTTCTGTTAAAATCAAATTAGTGCCAGGCAGTAATTAAAGTAACGATTTAATTACGAATAATAGAACCGATAATTAAATTATTATTATTTAATAACTATCTTCAATCCCTAAATTGCTATTTATTACCGATATGCTATATTAACTACAATAATTACTCCTAATTACGTTAATGACTCATATACCAGCTTAATGCAACTCCACCGAATGATCCTCGATTAAGTTAATTGCTAAATAACGGGTGTACACTAATTGCAAGTATCTTGTGTAAATATTCGCGGAATCGTATAAAATGAGCTCGAAAAGAACCTGATCGTTCCTAGCTGAAATTCACTGCGCCATTGAAACTTCTAATCATGTTGAAGATATTTCTATTAAGGTCAAATGAACCGCAAAGTGTTATTGAGTCGCGTTATTCATGGCGAGCGTAGTCTGTAAATTCGTGTTTTGGAGCGGGTACCATATTAGAATTCGAAGTTAGCAATTGAACAAATTAACAAAAACAATTTGGAAATCACATTCATCATGCGTATCGTATTATATTATTTATATTTTAATTGTAAGAAGAAATTTATGAAACTTTCTTTATATTTGGAAAATATTCACTTTCGCCATGCTTTTTTCTGTTTTAATGTTTTTAAGAGTTTTAATTAGATCTATAACGAATCTATGTTTAAAAAATAATTCAAAATTGAATCAACGTAACAAAGTCGCAGTGAATCAATGTACAAGCTACAAAGCATTAATTATAATATTATATATATCTGTGTATTTTGATTCAGCTTTGCTTAATACGATCAGTCAATAAATATGACTGTGATAATGACTTTTATAAGTTTAGTATCCATATTCTTACGATTTTACGAAATCTGGATTGTATATTTTCCTTGCTTTTTAATTACACATCTAGTAACCTTAACTTGACGTTTTTAGACTGATAAAAATGTAAATTAGTTTTATCACACATTACGAAATTATATGGAAGAAAAAGGACGAAAGCTGATGTAGTTTTAATAGGAAATTCAATATTTAATAAAGGAGAACAGGATCGTAGAAATTACATTTATTTTTCAATAGAGAAAATTTACACTTCGTAAGAAAGCATTAAAATTCATATTTTAAAGATGATTTTTTGAAATAAAAGTTGTAATTACATTTAGTACATGTTTATTTTTCTTCGACATTCATATTGTAACCTCTTAGCCGTTTGAACCAAATGATCCATTTCATTTGCTTTGCTTCACACCTTTTTTATCCTTGTAATATTTTATGACAGCGTTAACAATATACAGGCAGAATATATAGTCTTTGTTTTTGATACGCCAGTGTCAGATATCAATTGTTGCTTTCCATTAAAATAAATATACCATTATTAGATGCTCTTTTTAACATGCTGATCCGTATCCTTATAATCTTTTAGAATCTTCGACCTCAAAATGCCGCTTCAAAATAGGAAACGAAGAGCAATTTGAAAAACACTATCGCGCTCTGAATGTAAAAATTGTGACGTGGGTCTATATGTCGTACCGTGCTTTAGGATATATCACATTCAATTGTATTAATTGTTACACTAAATTATTAAAGTTAAAGTATATGCATTATATCTTTAAGAAAAATTATAATTTAATTATCAAAAACTTCATGTGCTTGCATAGAGAATAGCATTATCCGTCACACATTGCAGTGCTGTATCGTTTACGTGTAATTCGCGTCAAACTCTGCCGTACATAGAAACAGCCTCGCACAAAACTCAACCGTACCTAAGAAGTTAAAGAACTGTAAAAAGATTACACTTTCTTGAGAAATTGGCTGTGTTAACGCGACCGTGGTTTCTAAACTATGCTAAGTTTGAATTTATTCGCTGAATATAAGATTTATCTTAATAGGGTTCGAATAAGTTTCAGAAGAGTATTTATCTTTCTCGAATGGGAATTTTAATATGTAAATCCCTCTTGAATTATACGGCTTTGGGATTTAACGAAAGCTTACAGCGATTAGGTTTGTCAGTGAATGTTTTATGTAATGCATATCATTCAACATTAAAATTTCTACGATCTGTCGAAAATATATGGCTTTTAAAGCTTACTTTGCAAATTCCTGTCGCAGCAATCGTACTGTAACACGGATCTATTTAACAGATTTTTTTAGAAACTCGTAGAATCCCTCTACATCATGCAGCTTTTATAAAATCCACGGAAAACAAATTCCATTTTCTATCGCGTCTCACCTATGTAATACACGTACATTCTTTAACGACCGATTTGAGCGCGTTACGACCGATCGTTTCGACGAATCGCGACAAACGTGTTCATTAGAAGCATCGTACGACTATAGTTTGATGTTGTTGTTGTGATGTAACATTGGTCTCATTAAAAATGTAAGGTCGTGATAAAATCTGGAAACAACGACGGCAGGTTATTACGCGGTTCTGGAAGATTGCGGCTCCACCGGGCCCTAACTTGCTTCACAACCCTCTCCCGGTTACAAAGGTCGACGGTTTATGGGTTTACACGTCGCGTAAGATTCGCGATAGAGCGCGAAACGTGCCTCGCTGCTCTTTACCTTTGCCATCATGAGAAGCACACACGAGCCTTTTGTTTGCGGTAAAAATGATTCATCGGGCCTTTGTCTGGAAAATCACCAGTTGATTTCATGTACTCGCCAGTGAGAATTGATTATATATGGAGGATTTCTTGAGATTTGCATATTTAGTTTCTTATATTAGGATTTCTTATTTCATAGGATTTTGGATAGTCTGGGTATCGAATGAATAGAAAGCTGTGAAATTTACAAGCTAATGATTCGCTTTGAAGGTTATTGTGGTAGAACATTTGCTGGCTACAAAAATTTATTTACACGTACCTTTATTTTCTAGCGTCTCTGTATACAGTAAAAGTTGGAGTTAACCGTAGATTTAGCATTTAAATTATTCTGCTGTAGATGTTTTTGGGCCTTTTCACTTTTAGTGCTTTGAACTTTTTTCATTTCCTTTATTTTTTTACATCAAACTTTATTTGTTATTTAATTCCGCGATTATGTGATCAACGCGAGTGATTTGGGCGTGTAGTGTGTGTATAGTGCGTGTTGTATGTATCGTGGTCATTGTATACTTTGTTCACAAGAAATCAGAGGCTATATTGGAAGTTTAATATAAAACTATTGCTATTTTTGGTACGATTTTTCTGCAAAGAGATTGGACACTCACGAAATGTGTGTGTGTGATCTTTTTGTGGAAACCCGCGGACGGAACGATCGTGGTGCGTGTAAGAAATTAATAAACATTGTTTATTAATTATTTATAGAGGCGAAAGATTAAAAGAAACATTAATTCTCTCTGCTTGAAAATCTTATGAGGCGATTTTCGACATGTTACAGATTTTAATGACTAGGTAAGTATAATTTTTAATCTACGATTTTCTTTACAAAACGTCGAGCAGAATGGTTTACGTCTTCAAATGTCATAATCTTCATCTCTACGAATTGTCCGAGGTAAGCTGCTGCCCATGTATCGTTCGATTTAAAGATCCCTGCGCACCCTGTTGCTTAGGCTGACTTACTTTTCGTTTGCTCGTATGCAGAGATATTTTGACTCATTTTTAGTTGTCAATAACTAAAAAACAAAGCCGAAAATGTAATTTTTTAATTCTCGACTTTCGTCCTATTTCGTCTTCAAGAATCACCCTTTAAATTTTCTAACACCTGTAGCCGAACATGTATATGAAGTTATTTAAAAGATTTCATATATTTATAAAATGACTTAACTCAATCTATTATAAGTCACCTACATTCCAGACACACTAAGTTAAGGTAATTAAGTTTATATACAATTAAACTGTAAAGATAAATAGCTTAACAGCAACAGAGGTATCAGTTAGCAAATAGCATTAACACAGTAATATTATCTCAGACACGCGGTGCGGTGACCGAGGATCGTTAACCAACACTGTTAATCTTTAATTATCTGAAATTAAAGTAAGCACCGAGATTATCACCGCAATCGAAAGTCGTTCGAACAATTACACTTCTCTCGACTTCGCTTCCTATACGTACATATATATATCTTTAAAGCATTGTTGGGGCGCTTTGTCTCGAACGATCGGACGTCACAGTTATTCGAGTGCGTTTGAAGCAGAGTTGGTAAACGAGTTACGGTCATCGAGGTAACCGTTTACAAGCATATCATCCGAACAACTGTAGCTCAGACACGTAATTGAGAACATCAAAGTTTTCCTTTATTCCTGGTCGGTACAGGAAGTGCAAGACAAGGGTAAAGGGAGAGAGAGATAGAACCGAGAGTCGAGATGTAAGTTTGTTATACCCAAGAGGCGAAGTTTCTTGATATCCCACAAATGAATTTGATAAGCCCGGAAACAGTATTGATGTAGCGCCAAATATTCCGCGGCGGCAAACTATTTGCAAACACACTGTAAAGACACGTTATTGCATTATTTTATGGCTGATTTTAGCAATGTCGACGCTCTGCCACTATATTATCCAGGGATGAACGATGTTCCGTCGCATAAACCAGTATTACTCTGATGAGACTAGCGTCGTCGCTAATTTGCGATTAACGATTGCTATCAATCTGTTTCTAGCAACCGTACAAAGACATAAAAAAAAATATAAATTGGATCATGTCAATTTACAAATTATGGAAGGTTAATTTCTTCTTCTCGAAAACTTTGAATCCCATGCAAAGGCTTTTAATCCCATAGTACCTCATAAGAATTCCTATAGCGCGTCGCTGGCATTGGAATCTTGACTCGGCGATCCGTTTACGCAGCTCAGCTTCCGGTTTCATCGTTCCACAAAATCGCGACTTGTTTGGCGGCAAATTTATCGGGTTCGCGGCGATTTCTCAAACTTTTCGCCGCTCGAACGGGCGCTAACAGAAAGACAGGATTACCTTTCCCACTCTTTTTCTCCGTTTCCTCCTCAACCCTTTTTCTTTCTCTCTCCATCCACCATCCAGAACCCAGAATCCAGAGGGGTTGCCCTCTCGTCTCCCATCCCCTTTTTCTCCTCGACGATCCCGTGGAATTCCTTTGGGAACTTTCCGATATTCATATCTGCTTGCTACTACATCAAAAATTCCAAACTCGCCTCGCTCAGCCCACGAGTTCCCTCAGTTATAAAGGATTCGCAGCCACTTATGATATCAGCCTTCTATCCTATCTCGGTCATCTAGCTCTCCGCCTTCTCTTCGAGCCTCTTCTCCAGCACTCTTCTCCTCCTCGACATCCTCCACTTTTTCGCTACCCTTCTTACCACCCTTGCGCTCTTTCACAACCTCTTTCAAGTCATGAACACAGGACGGTGTTTGAAAACGACTGTCGAACTACGAAGAATTATCGGACATTGCGCAGACTAATGTCGTCTGGTGCCCGAGCGGAATTTCGTAGGATTCAATAATGTGAGTTGACTAAGAAGATCCTTAAGAATATAAAAATTTAATGATAGACTGCATCTTTTTTATGCATTCATGGGAAATTTAAAGATGCAGAAAGGAATAGAATGCGCGGAATATATGGCAATATTCAAAATAAATTAGTCATTATAATATTTAGAGAGTGAAATCTATATTTAGATTTTATTTCCTTAATGTAGTATTTAGCCTAGCAAAATATGAATTTGTGTTAACGCTCGTTAGTCGCATTGTAATAATTCACTCTTAATGGAAAATGGTAAAAATTATAGTTTTTTCCCAGTAAGGCGGTCGTTAAAAGAAATATTCTGCATCGTTCCTTCTTACGGCTATCCATTCGTCGTCATCAATGTCCGGAAGCCTCTCTCCAGTCGCTCGCTCTCTTTTCTCTTACCTTCGTCTCTATCTCTTCTGTTTGTTCATCGTCTCTGTCTGCTTCTACCGATTTGTTCGACCTTTCATCCTTCTCTCTTCGACGTAACCGTTTTCTCCGTCTTTTCCGGTGTTTCCGCGCCGATCTGGATTAACGAGCCGACCCTTTTTCTGCCGTCCACTTCGGACTCTGGCCATCCGGCCCGTACGTGACTCGCCTCGAAACGAGTCTCTCCATATACATGTACTATACTAGATATGTATGTACTATGAGAGATCGCTACTTCGGTTCTTCTTCCTCGTCACTAGTTTCTATTACTCTCGCTTCTACTCGCCGTTTTAATAAGATTTTTTCTCTTCTTTTATTTTCCTCGTTCCTCTTCATTGAAGCGGTTTATTTTTTTTTTATCCTTTCACTTTTGACTTTAGTGTTCTTCGTATGATTAAACGTACCATTTGATTTACGCCATCGAGGAGTTTTCTTTGATTTCGATGGCAGATAAAATCAATCGCGACGGCTATCGTAAAACTTCTTCTGTTGTGGGCTTTTTTCTGCGGTTGAATATTTCCCGGTGGTTTCTTATTCTTTGTGGACGAGGTACTCGATTTCTCGATTCTGTAAATATTGAAATTCTTTAAAATATTTGACAGACTGTTGTTTTCTTTAAGATGGAGCTTCAATATGGCAATATTCCACGTAAGTTCAATTTTCTAGGAAAACAGGAGTCGAAAAATGCTTCTGGCTTGATATTCCAGAATATTGAAAATTTCAGAAATCTGAAGAGTTAATAATGAAAGTTGAATGAATGCTCCATGATAAAATTTGCAATCGAATATTCATATAATACACGGTTAGTCTCATTATCTTAATTAATAAAATTATTTTTTTGTATTTATTGTTTATATTATTATTATTTATTATTTATATTATTTATATTATTTATATTATTTATATTATTTAAATGTAATTTTATTCTTTTGCAGGGAGATACTTTAAATTAAAATACTTTTTCTGAAATAAAAACTTTATTAACTAATTCTCTATTTCTAAAATTACGATACAAACGAACAGATTGCCTACAGGGAATCCTTCGTGGTAACTTGAGTAATTAATTGCTGAAATATATCGCACCACCGAATTATAGTTAAACTAAATTCAACACTAATACGAGTTCAATTGATTTCAACTGCATCACAACAATTGTAACATCGTGTATGTTTTGATCGATACGCCGATTTTTGTTCGCTATGTTTAGGTATTAAAACATTACCAATGAATATTGCAAAACATCTGCTAAAAATTTCAGAGCTGTTCCTCGTTTTACGGGATTTCACCCGAAAATCAGGTCGACCAAAATCGCCGCAGTCTCGACTACAATGTACACGATTCGCAAAATCGAAGCGAATTCAGTTCATGGCACCAGAGTTAGACAAGATTAGAAATTTATCGCAAACACATCTCGTAATTTCTATTTACATTTCAGATTGATATCAAATTTGACCAATATAATCGTGCCAGTTGTGTCTCATTACAGTACTAACGATATTTCAAAATGTTTTATATGACACATACAATATGCACATAAATGTTTTCCGTGGCGAGTGTCCAAATACTTTGGTGAATTAGTGTATCGGTGAATTCCAACAGTTTCGTTAATAACCACAGACGGCCGGTTGTTTGTTGACGTCGAAAAACCAGACATCGATCGGCGACCGATGCGGTCGAATAAATGCAATTTAATTAATGAGAATGCACGTGGAAGTTTTATTTACTATTTTGATCGTACCGCGATCCCATTGCTGTCGCCTTGAGTGCTGATCCTTAATTAATGGCCGAACGTGGAGTGCCATCCTGTCGTCGTATTGCGGATTAATTCGATTCCAAGTGTCTATTAATTATCGGTCGGCTAGAATTGCGTGGTTGTCATAGGATCGAAATTCTAGCAAGAGGAACGCGCCGTAAACCTTTCCCGTATTGGTGGCCTTCTGGACGCGTGTGTACATGAGCCAGAGGGGACTTTCACGCGTTCGTGGATGGATGGAGAGAATTCTATAGCATCAAGGAATAGCGTGGAAACGAGAGTGACGGAGGAATAGGGCAAGAGGGACAGGGAGAGTCGCGAACTCGTTAAGCATGAACGACCGATCGTTTGAGGCTTGGAAATCGGTTGCGGTGTAAACGTCACGTTTCAGAGAGCGTCTACAATGGCTCATTAAATTGAATAATCATCGAGGTCATATCCCAGCCGGCGAGGATGCGGTATCTGCAATTTATTTGGTCATCGGTCGGCAAAGTTATGTTAGTCCAGTTGGCCAAGTACTATCATCGAGTGTATTCAGTCTGGATGAGATGTCTACAACGACATAGACTGTCATGGCAAGATGTTATTCTTCTCTCCTAATATCGAGCCATCGAGATGACCAATCCTTTCGGTCTATCGAATGAACTTTGGCTGATGAAAATTGGCTAACTGGCGTTATGATTTTTTAAGTATTAATAATGTTTGTTCACTATTAATGTAGATTTAGCATGAACAAGTCTGCTAAGAAGTATCGTGTATTTTCTATATTGTAGATAAATTCTAATCGATTTACTCGCTTTGATTTTTATGTAAAAACTGTATATAAAATTATTACTTTAATACTTTAATATATTCAGTTGTAATATTTTATTATATCATTATCTCGATCCATAACCTAATGAATTGTCCTTCTTGACTTTAATTCCAATAAAATTTCAACCATTTCTTCCACCATATTTCTCACTATTCCTCGCTATTCCTGTTAAATATATACATTTTATATATATACGTTTAATATATATACATTTTTCAATATTTTTTATATTGCTCCCTATACTATGCACACCCTTAGAATCGTTACGACACCAACAACAAAACTAATTGCTTCAAAAACAACGTTTTACATATTTTTATATTATAGTTAGTTTATAAAATATGATAACGTGTCCTCTATAAGCGAAAAAAGCAGGATTTTTCCTTTTTAAATGCTTTTTGTCTCGTTTCGATCCATCGTATCGTTTCAGAGATATCGTCGTTTGAAGCGGAGAATAATTTTGAATATTTTAACGTGGCTATGCCTATTGGGTGGTCGAATATCTCTTCCTCGCACGCGAGCGCTGACCTATCTCAAGCTTGATGGTTGTGCGGCGGTCAGTGACAGACGCTGAGTGGGCGTCTTTTTGCTACTGCCAAGCGACGTACGCATTTCCAGAAAAAAACCAGGTCACGATAGATCGTTCACATTTATTTTCACACATTATACTACACATTATACTTTAAACTCGAGTATCTTCGATGTTAATTGAGATGTCAACTTGAGACAAATTGTATTTTTAATGTCGTGCTTTCCTTTAGCTACTGACATGTCAGCTTTGGTGATTATGGAATTTTTGTGGAAGCACCGTGAGTTAAAATTTGATGTTAGATTAGCGCATGAAAAGATTTTTATTGGTTTCCTCGTAATTTTGAAGAGATATATTGTTAATTATTGGTGTCTAAATACAAGGAAATCCGACAAGTCAATTTTTGTTGTGTGACAGAGAGTGACAAAAACATCCTAAATCTTTTTACTTGATCCTAAAATCGATGAAACGATATTTTTAGTGTAAGATTTGTTGAAAAGACTGGGAATATAACTTATCATGTTTTTTATTCGTGGCCTTCATATTAAATGGAATTGAAAGTTAACTCTGTAAATGTGATTATAATAATTTTTAATTTACATATCAAAACAAACCAACCTAAACTTTCTTTAAATTCACTTTGTGTCAAGCGAGTTGAAAATGAATTGGCGCATGTTTATCTGTTAAAAAATAGATTAATGTAAACGTTCACACCATAGGAGCTTTTTGAGCTCGGTACTTTCGGCCAAGCCATCTATTTTATTCGCGATATACGCGTCGCGGAGCATCGATTTGGCAACGAATTTCACACGAGCAATGCAAAATATAATAACATGCATCGACGTGACTCGTTGTCACAACGTATAATGCCCTCGATAAGTACATATTTTCCATCGTACACGATAATGTACCGATTGAACGGACGTTTATGCCATATCCGTTTATCACGTGTATCGCTTAATTAATCACTCTTCGTACTTTCATTGTTCAAATCGGACAGAAACAATTTGGCTTTTATTACTCGTGTCCGTTTGAATTGGATTTGGTTCGCAACCTTGCCGAAACATTTCCGCGCTACCGACATATCATCCTGGAAGAATGACCGAATATAAATTACTGTAATAATAATGTCTACATTCCGTTGTCCTACAATTCGAACGCGTTTATTTAGAATTGATTAAACGATTTGTAATTATCGTCTGCTCCGTCGTTTATTAAAGTCGATGCCTTTCTCCGCAATCAAGCGAAATCCTATTTAAATCATAACTAGCCTGTAATCAAATTGTTACCAGAAATCTCGGCATTGTTAAATCCTATTGAAGTCATAATTAGTCCGTAATCGAATTGTTACCAGGAATCTCGGCCTTGTTAAATTAGAACAAAATAATTAGTTGGTGTTTTCATTAAGACAGCATAGTTTGTAAATTCAATTATTATTGTTAGTAAGAGTTTCAGGCTTTCGAAATCTGCCGAAAGCTGAAGAATTAATCCAATTTTTTTGCCTTCGATTTCTTCCAAATCACAATCATTCCATACAAAAGTAAATATTATATTAATTGCAAAGATCGCTATATAGAACTTCGTGGAAAGTAACAAAGCGATCCTTGAGCAAACATCGAGGGAAGAACGGGGCAATTTGTCTATGCACGAATCAGAGAGAGAAAGGCCTTTCCGGTTCGAGGTCACCGATATTCAACGGTTTCATTTTGTTAGACCTAAAATCCGAGAGTAGGCGGAACGGGTTTCGGTGTTTGGCCATCAGTCATTTCATGACGTGCCGGCTAAACACGGTACAACACTCATTCCATTTGATCCCCGAATAACGGCCGTTGCCCGATGTCTCTTTGAACGATATAAATGGAAACGCGTACCCTTTGCGGTCTTTGTACGACGCAAGCGAAGGGCAGCAAGTTGGATGATTCTGTTCAGGGTCAACGACTATCAATGTCCGAATATGCTGTCACTTTTTTCCCTACGTGAGTGTTCGCGTTCTCGGCAGACTCTCAGCATTTTCTGATAGAACGACCCGTGTAGAAATATATACACATTTTTTCTTCTCTTTTTACTCTCTTTTCCTTTTTTTTTTTTTTTTTTTTGCTGAAGAAAGGTAGTAGGGAGTTGTAAACGGGAGTTGTAAATTGGATCCCATTGGATGGTGAAAGTACTTGATGTATTTTTGGTAAAATGAAATTGCATGATTGTAATAGAAATGTTGACTGGATGAGATGATAAAGAGAAGTCGTTGACTTGTACAGGTTCGTGCGAAAGTTGAGAAGTTATTCAGATTGGGACGATAGGGAAATTTGTTTATTATTCTTCCTTACTTCCAAGTGATTGAAAATATTATGAGATTGTAAGTTTCAGAGGTTGTAGGTTGTATTAGTTGAGTTAATACTTTTTTATTTTTTATTTTATTTAAATATCGTATGAATATTTATTAGTAACGTCTGACCATACATTAACTTGTACTACGTTTCTTTTAAGTAGGAGGTCACTTGTTGCTTTTTTGATCAGTAGAAACAAGAAAATTGATTAATTTATTTTGTTCTTTGTTCTTTTGTCCTTTGTATTTTGAACAAAATTTAGAAGTTGTTATACGGTCATACATATGCCATGAAATGTTTGTGTAATTTTTGGTGTGTAAAGTTTAAAATATAAGCGTAAAATTTTTTGTGTACCGTTCCACACCCGATTAATGCTCGATATTTATATTAATTAATTTATGTAGACTCGTTAGATTGCCGTTAAAGAACGACAGCAGCAGATCAGTAAACTGAATAAGCATCTAGGTCAATGGGACGTTTTAATATGCTGCATATAATACAATATATATCTATACAATATATATTTATAAAGTAGGAATCCTGATGAATTTTAAAATGAGTCTCTTGCATGTAATATAACAGAAATGATATTATACGTTGATATAAATACGTTGTAATGAAGAATAGTTATAAACATTTTTTCAATTTATACAAATATCGGTGATCATGTATATTTTGTCATTTTAAATTTGTAATAAAAACGGAATTTTTTCAATTTAATAAAATTAAAAATAAAATTTGCAACATCAATTAAACGTTGAAAATTTCTAATGAAATATTCATCTATGTAAATATCACGGCACATAATTTTAAACGTTGATTACACAGATACTAAAAATGATTGACAATGAGATTTATACATTAATCGTTTCTTTATTCAGTTTCATATATATATTTATCTCCGTTGGTACCAGCAGTGCGATAATTCATTGATAGGCTTAGTACAAGTATCCATCACGGGATCACGTTATTACACGATACATTATTTAATTACATCGACGCAAGTATGCATATCGTTAATCATATTCGTATATTATACCGTATGTATGTATGCATATGTTATATTTATATTATACGTGTATGCGCGTAATTATTGTACAGTGTGCGGCTACGCCCTTAAATATTCGACTCTCGAAGGGGAAGATGATCGTATTCACAATATGACAAATCCTTCTGTTCGTTCATTTTTTATTTCTTTCTTCATAAATAATGTACGTTATGTATGTATGTATAGTGCAAAATATATTAAGGCCCGGCCATTTATAGGAGGGCGATTCTCAGTCCTCCTCAAAGACTAATCATTCATATATGTTTACTTCTTTTTTTTTAGTCACTCTCTTTTATTTTGGTTTATTATCAAATCCGCACATCTATCGATCGAGTATTACTTATTGTTAATTAATGGAAATGGAACTAACACTAATTTAGCATTTGATAAATGACGAAGCACAAAAAGCCAATTCGAATGGATAGGTCGATGCTAAATAAAATTGTATATTATGTTCTTTAAGTGCAAATCGTGATCTTTGGAGGGTATGCTCTGTCATTTTTGTTAATATTTTAGTTATTTTTTATCGAATATCCAAAGATGTATCAACACTTTGTAAATAATAGTTGTCAAATATCAGAATTTTTTAATCTTCGAACTTTTAATCTTTAGAGTTTCTAAATTTCAAATAAAAATATAAATAGTGCACTTGTTAATAAATTGATGAGGATTCTGTATAAAAAAAAGAAAATATTAATATTATAATTACTTACGATGATTGTGGTCTCTCATAAATGTTAAGCCATCTTTGGTTACCTAATGAAATTAACTACAATATTGACAAAATGACAGAGCATTTTTAAAATAAAATAACTTACATTACAAAAATCCAGGTCCTGAAAGTGTCGAAGATTTCGGTCGAAATCGCTTAAAATTCGAGTTAGAAATCCCAAAAAAGTATTTCCCGGATATGTAAGGAAAAATTCAACGGGGGTGAAAAGCCACCCGATATGTTATCCGATATGAGCTTTAATTTCTGTTTTTCGTTGATAGTTTTCACCCGCGCGTCAATCGACTTACTCTATTAAATTCGGTACACTTTTAGAGATACATTATATTTATGCGATTTCCTTTAATTTTTTTAAACATGCTATGTTTCCCGATTGCCTCGTAACATGAGATTTATCTGGATCTTTTAATATAATAGAATAAAAACGGTTAGTAGAACAAAAATATTTACATCCACTCAGAATCAGTGTACTAATAATTAAATAATGTAGTATATTTTACAATACGCTTTTATATCGATTGTTTCGCTTTGCATAAATATACATTTCATTCACTTACACGTTTCATTCTCCGTATAATTTTGCAGATGAATTGAAAGTTATAATTTAGAAATGATCGATGATATTCATGATAATCTGTGGATAAATTTCTTCGTTAATGTTAATTAAATTATCTAACGATAAAAATTCTATCAACTTCTCTCTTTTTCATTTTCGTGTTATTGTTGAAAGAAAATGGTTGATGGAATCTTTTTCGATATTTAAGATTTTGTTTCATGTTACCAAACCATGGAAAGCCGATTTTGTTGTGTAATTTGATTTCATATTGTATTTATATCTTACACTCTATTATATATATATTATATATATTATATATATATATTATATATATATCATATAAACGTCGTAAACACCTACAGCCAACAATTCAATAACTTTAATAATATCGTTTCATTATATTTTGTATTTTACACAATCTACACATAAATGTATTCTCATATTCACTAATATTAAATGTCGCATAATTTCTTCTTTCTAGTTACTAACAGTCATCGATTCACTCATATTCATTCATTTCGCATGTTTGCAATTGCGCGTAGAAATTTTGTTTATTTGTGAATTATCAACTTATATGGAATCATCTTCCTTGTTTTCTATTTTTCGTCTTGAATTGCTGAATTTTTATATTATTAAATTCTCAAATATTTGAGTTCTGCATTTCAAATTCACCACATTAAAAATTATATTAAGCTATAAACTATAAGATTTCTACCATAAAAATTTTAATTAATCAGTTATTATCACTGGAAGAGTAACGAAATTAAAAATTTTTGCGTAATTTCTTACTTTCTTTCCAAACGAACCGCACTTTTTCTTTTAAATAAATCTTTGGCTGTAATTATTAAATTGGACGTCAAGAACAGGGATTATTTTCTCACGCAACAAAGGAATTCGTTCCGTCGAATAAGTTAAAGGGAAATTTGTTTAAACTGGCGTTCGTTATATTTCAGCCTCTAATTAAATAAAATGTTCCGTACGATCTTCTGTGAACTAGTTGCTTTGTTTATACAAAATTTTCTGATAAAAGATTTCTTAATTATTAACAGGATAATGTCGTTACCGGAAACATTGTTATAACATTAATATCTTGCATCAAACACTGATATATCCCTCTAAAACAAAATTTCATTAATTAGAATGTATTTAAAAGAGAAGATCAAAGGCGATTAATAGGTGAAACGCGGAATCACTACTTCAAATTCACACACTTTGGCACGTTCTTTCAACTGAAGCGAATTATTTTACTTTCTTTTTAATACTTTTTTAATATGCTTAGAAAGAATATTATTTGTAAAGAATCCTAGAAAACTGCATTTTCTCAACAAATCTGTCAAGTTGTCTAGCAAAAATGCGATCTATTTATAAATCTAAACTTTAATTTTACTTTGATTTATAGTGAGAAATAAATAATATCTCAGTCTGTTTTTTCCAACAGAAACTTCAAAAATATATTAAACATCCTCTACAATATTAATAATATAACTCAAGATGATATAGTTCCATCTCACAAATCTATTATTATTTACTATCACATATCATGTATATGATAATTCAAAATATGTAAATTTAAAAAATCGCATAACCTATCTATATACATAGGATAAATGAAATTTTGCTCGTTTTCTTTTTGTACGTAAAAATCGTACATATATTTCCTAACATTACATACCCGTTTAAGATGCACACACACCCTCTCATACATCCGTACAGAATCATTCATGACTCGCCATAATAATGCTCAACGATACTTTTCTCTCTTTTTATTTGTTGGTTGCAAAAGCAAAGGGATACATTTCTTACATTCTTACTAGCTCGGAATATTTTCCACTTTTGCGTTTCTTCGTTTTTTCATAATATTTTTTTATTCGTTTTTACACTACATACGGTGGAAGCTCATCATACGAACAACGTGGCGTTCTGTGCATGCACACCGATATAACAGTATCGAAAGCACGGATACAACTTCATTTCTCGCTCATACGACGACTTTAATTAATGACTTTGTGCTTTATTGCGCGACTCTTTTATTTTTGACCTTTATCTCGTCTCGTGCTCTCTTTTTTTCTGCCAGTTCTTCTTTTCGTTTTCCTTTTATCCGTGTATATGAGCGACGAGACTTTCTTGTAAAAGGGAGCAAAACGCACGCTGCACGCTGAATGAATTAACTATACTTTGTCAGGAAACTGCGTTTATCGTTATCGTTACACTGTCATTTTCATACAACGTATACGTGGTTACTTTGTAATTTTTGAACCGTTATACTTAAATTTTATATATATATATATAAAATTTCATTTCAAAATTTTATAGATTAGAAAATCGATGATATCTTAATCAGAGGCGTAATATTTTTCGGTATGATGGGAGTTTATCTTTTCCGTGTAAGTGATATAATTTTTGAGGAAAAACAAATTTGTAAGGAATGAAAGTCCAATGAAAGTTACGAGTAACTAGAAGAAATTATTGAAATTAAGGAACAAATAAAATTTTTCTAGCTAATTATCAATCGATATTGTGTTAAATGTTGGTCATTAATATGTAAATATGTAAACAATTGAGATAATAAATTTCCATTTCACAAGAATGAACTGTTTTTCATTTTTGAATTTATTAGACATTGGGACATCCACGAAATGTATAATATGCTACCAAAGTGGATGAAGTTTAATTGGCGAAACTTATTCAAAAGTTTTCTAAGCTTGATAAAATCTTTTCTCACGAAAAGTATATTAATTTTACATTCGTGTAACGATTACCATAAACTCAGTTCGTCTGTACAATTTTTTTCGTATTTATTACAAATCTAACGATATCTTCAGACTTGTGTACTCCTAATCGTTGCTTAAAAATGTGAAATCATATTGCTACTTTATAATTGATTAGGGATATGTATTGGATTCGTATAGGTTACTAATAATTGCCAATTTATTCCTTGTCCTCCTACGTAATACAAGAAACAATAGAATAGAATGATACAATTTATATGTTTCCTCTCGATGATACCTACGCCAACAATGAAATTTCTCTTGAATATTTGCGTCCAAATTTTAGATAATCTAGTGAAACGGATATGATGTACGAATAATATATATGTATCTGGCAATTTTAATTGTATTCATTAGTATCGTAAAAATTTGTAAAGACCTCAGAGGACATATTCCAAGATTTTATGACACTTCAACAAAGAATCAAAATAACAGAATTAAAAACCTCACTAGAAACATTAAATGAAAGGAAAAATTATCAAAAATTATCAAGAGCTGTCGAACAACAAATTGTTAAACAACCTCTGCATGATTTCTTAGAAATCAATTCTACTTCTTATTAATTTTTTACTTTCATCACACAAATACACGATTCATTTACGTCAATAAGTTTATTCGTCGTAAGAAGACGATATAAAGAATAGCAAATTCTAAAGTGAATTTAAAAAATAGTATTTGCAACATCATCGCTCCTTTTATCTTATAGAGTTGATCAATGTGGCGTCTGAATGGCTTACGTATCAACTACACGAAAACGTAGCTGATTCGAGTTTTAATCAAATCCAGAACTACGATTCACACATGATCCTTTGTGAACCGGTGATGAACAACATTTGCGTAACTAAATTCCATTCGTTCACATTATCTCGGTTGTCTGATATTCCCGTCAACGATCATAATAATCCAGCGAGTCGGATATGAAGGGAACAGATTTTATTTCATGCCCTCCATATGCGTGTTCACACGTTGAAAAAAGACACGTGAATCCGTGAAACATAACGTGAAAAGGGACAGAGAAAAGTAGGAGGAAAAACGAGGTAGAGATGAGGATGGGACAAGAAAAAAGTACACGAGCCCGGGGTTTAATAATTCTATCATTGCAACAGATCGGACAATTCGACAGACCGGTCGTCGAAGAGAGACAGAGAAGGCGAACATGCAGTGCTAACGAGATATCTCGTTAAGCCTAGAACGGACAATCGCACGGTGGAGCGAACTGTTCGATATGACGAGATCCACGACGAGATCTTCGTTCTGCCGTTACGTTTCTCCGATATTCATTAGAATATTAATTTCACGTTCGTCAGCTCTGATACAATAACGTACCCCTGTTGGTCGACGTGCAATTGTACCCGTGACCCAAGTTTATCGCGGTACGACTAAAGGTTCGACTCGTTTCGCGGTCTGAATAAACAAGGAATCAGTCCGTCGATTTTTCTCCATTTGTTCAAACGGCGTACGCGAGGAAAAATTCGAGTAGAAATTCGTTCGATAAATTGTCCAGCCGAAACAATTACCCTCTTTTTACCAAGTATTATTTGATAACTGAAAGGGGTGATTAATTTGAGAGAATTAATGAGATGGAGAAATCAAAAAATCTTTACTTTTTGTTTCGTTATTTCTATTGATATTCTATTTGGAAGTAATTTATAATCCTGTTTTTTATTTTATGCATGTTTTCTTTGAATAAAAGTTACTGTTAAGAGTGACTACAAAAAGTATTTTCGGATCATTGTATATATTACGTACTAATTAACTAGGTCCAATTATAATGAATTTCGTATCGTTTACCAATTCGTCTGCAATTACGCGTGAATTGATGAAAAAGATCATTTAGTAGGTCAAGCGTACTGTTTTTTCGGTTCTTTAAATGTTTTTCCTGTTTTCTTCGAGCGGTTCAGTTTTTATAGTCATTTACTGTATTTAACTACCTGGCACATTGGCGCGTATTTTTAAAACCACTTTAAAATACTTCTCTGGTCTGGTTCTTTTGTTGAAAGATCGTGTAAGTGGTGCTACATTAAAGTGTGGACTTATACACGTAGGTCAAGTGGATTACAGAGTAACAGGTGGATGGTGAAATTGCTCTAACGAGACGTGTCTTCTTAATTGGAGAGATAAAAATGCCTACCTAGGCGACGTAACGAATTTAAATCTATCGCTTGCCAAGAGTTTGCGTATTATTTGCAAAACGCGTTGTTTACAAATGACCAAAATTTAACCTAGTGAAATTATTCACTTGTAAAATAATAAATGAAGTGTTATACAATTTTTGAAGATAAGATTCTACGAAAAGGTTTGCCAATAAAATTTAAATATTAGTTAAATACTTATTTTTCTGGATAGATAATTTGTTGTTCAGTTCAGCTTTCTAG
This sequence comes from Bombus pascuorum, assembly GCF_905332965.1. Classification (NCBI taxonomy): domain Eukaryota; kingdom Metazoa; phylum Arthropoda; class Insecta; order Hymenoptera; family Apidae; genus Bombus; species Bombus pascuorum. The sequence goes on from NC_083493.1 coordinate 3,280,960, forward strand.
AGGAAATATTGTACATAGATAGAAAAAAAATATGGAAGATTAATATTTAGATAGAAATATGATAATTGAAAATTTTGTAATAAATAAATACAGAATGTGGGCGTTAATTGTTTACCATTCTAACTTCTGTGTTTTGCAAATTTGCTTCAATCAGAAGTTACGAATTTTTAAAATTCAAAGAACTAATAACAAAGTTCGAATAAATAACAGTTTTTCACTCAAGTCGGAATAATATGATATATATTTTGGTCCAGTGTAATGAATTATCGAATTTTAGATAAAAATGTATAAGGCTCGTATGATATTTTCATCAGTCCTTCAACGGTGAAGATCACGAAGTTTTGTATAAAATTCTTCTAATTCAGTTAAACTTGCTTTTACATTACACGATACTTAGTACTTTCAAACTAGGCAAATACGTTGCGAAAAGTTGTAGAAAAAGTTAAATCCACGTAAAATGAAATATCAAAATTTGTACAAGTTGTATAGGAGAAGTATGTAAGAAATATTTTGCTCGAAATACGTCGAAAAATATTTTCGTATCGTTTTGTGATCTTATTTTATAATATCCACGATAAATACATAAAAAAGGAAAAAATTCAAATAAAGACAAGAAACGAATTATAAATAAATAAATGAAAATAACATTTTCTAGCCAAAAATGAATAAAATTCAAAATGAATACTCGGTAAAATATTAAACCAAATTAAACCAAATTAACAAAAATTAAAAATGATAGAATTTTAAAACTATACACATGAGATAGAAATCTGTATGTATCATTACTTACCGAACGAACTCTGCAAACAGATACAACCTCTTTCGATTCTAATTCGTCAGCTAGATCCGGTAGTGTATCATCGATGGAGGGATCGAACAAATGCAACGATGAGATATCAACACAAACTTGTAACTAATCTTTTCGAAATGAACTTGCTTTTTCTCTGTCGACGAGTATAACGCAGCACAGAAATCGATATGCATCGACACACAGGAAAAGAAATGATCGACCGTCGTCGTTGAAGTAAACGCATGATTCTTCGTTCCTTCTGTATTCACGTGTTTTTTTTTTTCTTTTTTTTATAGTGTTCTTTACGTCAAAGCGAGCAGTTGGGACAATACTATTAGAAGAATACAAGAGGCGGGTGGTAAAATGTCGTTTGAGGACGTCGACGAGGATGCGTCGTCGCCGTTGAAGAATGGTTCCAAGGTTGAACCTGTTTCCCGTAAAGAGCCTTGATACACGTTAGTCAGTCTGTGATCTCGATCGTTGACCGCTTCGTTCGTGTCACTGTCCAGTCTTCGGTCTCCCAGTTTCTTCGAGTGTTTCGGTAGATCCATATCTAAAATAAACGAAATAATTTTAAGTTGAATTAATAAAACTTTTCATTTTTCTCAGTTTTATTGAAGAGGATGAAGTTAAATGGAAAATATTTCGCTCGTTGTGGACTTGAGATGGGTTTACACACACACACCCACACACACACACACACACATAAAGGTATTTTCATGTTATTAAATTTTACTTATAGTATGACTATATATTTTCTTGCTACAGAAATTATAAGTAGTGTTTTATCCAAAGCTAGTGGTATAGTACGGTACATGGTCAGACATCGCGCCACGTATTTGTGTACTCAGTTAATAGATTGCAAATCTTTAATCTGAACTCTATTTCTCTTAAATTTCGATATTATGCAACGTATAATATATAATTAAATTTTGTTCGTGTAAAAAATTCTTTACTCGTATAAGCAATATTTCAAACTTGTGCTGCATAAAAAATTGGCTACACGATACGTTTCGGACTAACGACACGCTTGGTAGTTAGTGGGACAATTTAAGTGACATCAGACGCCATACACTTTTTTTTTTGCGCATGCATAACTTCGTGATAGAAACTATACCAGGGTTGTGGAGTGGAGCATTTTCACGCTCGACGTCACATTACATAGGAGGCGGTATTGGCGGAAAAAGAGGAAGCAAGAATGCATCTCTTTGACGAGGAATTTCTATAGTGGATTCAATTTATACATGTATCGACATGTACTCTACTAACACTAATATCTTCTGGGCATCTCCGTGCAACTGTTTACATGCGATATTAAATTTGTGCTGTGGTTTCATAAAAATACTTCAGTTTTTACATCCCCTCCCCTACGGCGAAACCGTGTAACTTGTTATATTAAAATTTCTTTACGATTCTATTGCTTCGTTGTTGGAAAATTTTTGTTTCCGTCAACGTAATTTCGACTGTTGGGAATTAATTCTAAATGGATCGCGTTTATCTTTGGACTTTATTTAAATTATCAAGTTTCAAAAATTCACAGTATATAAAAAGTAATATTTGCAAATATTCGGTGAAAAATGATAAAATTTAACAAAACAGATAGTCTCTGTGTAATTATTCAGAGCTTTGAAATATAAATATGAGGATAGTTATATAAATATATATATAATATATATATAATATTTTTATAACTATATATATAATATTTTTATTGATTCAAACGAGTGAACGATGAATGTCCTATAGGACGTTACTCATTAAAATATATTTTAAAATTTGAATTTTATTTTTATTGCAATTCTCGTGTCAATAAAATCTCAAACATACACATAAAGTTTCTGATATAAAATGATGATAATAAAAATGAAAGAAGTCTGTCATTTGATTTATAGAATTTTAAAGAAATATCAATCGATCATATAATAGATTGATACTAATTACATGCATATTAATATTCATCTACTATTTCTAATAAAATAATTTTTCAAGGCCTTTATTACTAGTAAAGAAACAATTTGTTCAAACTATCCTAAGGAATCGTCCGATGTTCAGGTAAAAAAAAAGAAAGGAAAGAAAAAACAAAAAGAAACTGCAATCTTCCATCGCGATAACGCAAGGGCCATGTGTTGCAAAATTGACACACCAGAAATTGGAAAAGGCGAAACGGGAAGTTTCGTCGCTTCCGCCGTACTCTTTCGATATTGTTTTCTAAAATTATTATATATCCCAAGTAATTCACCGAAATTACGAAAATACAAAAGCAAGCAAACCAGTTTTCTCCTTTTATTTAGCAAGAGGAGATAAAGCAAGGATAAGGAAATTCGTTAACGCGACGTTTCATTCGCAACATTTTTCAATAAATCTAAATAATCGAATTTTGTTTCTTAACATTGTGTCTACGAAAAGTAATGTCACGAGTTCGCTTAATACCTTCTTTGTCACCATTTCTCTTACCTAGATTCTATAACTCTTTTTTTAAAGAAATCGAAGTATCTATAACATTATGGTAAACTATATTGCATGTTATTTGATCCTTAATGGCTTAATTACACACAATAGGTTTATCTTGCAAAAACGCGAAGTCCCGAAGAAAAATTCTTTGCATCCATCGCTGTCGTTGAAAACTGAAAGATATCCTTAACGTTATCATCACGACCCTTCGGCAAAAGCCATCAAGGTACGAGTGGAAATGGCGCACGTCTTGCGGCATAACCGCTTCCAAAAAACTGAAGCCCATTCTCGGTTCTATCCTGCATCGAAAATTTGCCGGCTGGCGTCCGCAAAAAGCCTAATCGACCAAGTAAAGCGTAACGAGCAATTTGCAGGCCGGATTCAATTTATTGCGTATACACTTCCGCGATCGGATCTGGCCCCGGACAGATGTTGCGGGGCTGGAAGCTGAAAAGAAGAAGCGGGAAAAAGAAATCGCGGAAGGTGGTGGAACGCTCGACAAAGGGGCACGAGAAAACGAGACATTGCCACAGGGTGGTAGGGTGGATATAGGGGAGGAGAGGAAGGTTGGAACGAGGGGAATGGAAGGGTGAAACGTGCGGCAGCTCGTCGAAATAGCAGTTTAGCACTGATAGCACTTGGCGGACTTTTATCGATCATGTCTGGCAACAGATGGCTCACCCAATTCCCGGCGGCGCGTTTTGTCTGGCCGGCCTGATAAACGATAACTAATACGGAACAGAAGAAGCAGCAGCAAGAGAAAAGGGAAGAGAGATGTAGCGTTGGGGTAGGATGGGCCGGCGGTTGGATATTGTTTCGCGGACTTTTAGCCCTTGACGTGACGTGCCAACATCTCTCGCCACTGTCGTCCCATCCTCCTCTATGCGATGCTTCCTGCTACTGCTATACTCCTATATATCCTCTCCTTCTCCATCTGTACCCTCTTTTTTCTCCTCGTTTTCTCTTCTAGCCACCCTCGATCGCGTCTGTTGTACAGGGTGTGCCACCCGCGACCGCATCTCTGATTTACTATTCTCCTCTCTGCAGACATGCTTGTGGTTCTTTGTCTATTTGATTGTTCGATTTGTTCGTCCATTTGTATATTTGGCGAAATCATGTTCGTATAACTCGGGTATCACCGTTGTATTTTTACAACTTAAAATGACTTTTCGTGCGTATTAAATAAGCTAACATATAATAGCGTAAATGATGCGGTTTTCTTTTGAGAGTTGAGTTTAATAAAACGATAACGAACTACTTAGTTCATATATTAAGTATTAGATGCGCACTGATATGCATTTATTCAAAATTATCAAAATAAATCAGAATTTCTATACTTCTATATTCATCATAATAAACGTTTAATTTCTTTTCAATGTACTACTCTGGTGAATATTAGTTTTATTCTTAATGAAAACTGTAAATTATTCAGCATTCTCCGATCCATCTTTTATCAGCCTATGTAATAGATATCATTACTAATTCAAACTCTCCTTAAACTTTCCAAATTACAAGTTTATCACACGGATTAAGCGACCACGGTACAACAATCGAGAGAAGTATGCTTCCTATAGTTTACTTTAACCCATCAAGATTCTCGGCCAAAAATATTTCAAACAATTATCAAACTATTTCAATCATTGCATCCTGCTCTTAGCTTGAAATTTAGCCAGAATGTTGAACGCAATTGATCTGTTATAGGTCACAACCAGACTCTGTGTTCAAGTGTAAAATCCCACCCGTTACGTTTCTCTGCTTTCTTTTCTCCCATCGTTCTCTTCACGCTCCGTTTATACCTTCGCTTCGGTTTAACGGTTAATCCCCCGGGTTTATCTGATCGCGTGACTTCAACGAGAAGTTGGAGCACGCCGCGCGAGCCAGGACAATCTTTGCACACACACTCCCCGTGGACGATAATACACGCGTCGGCTTTGTTAGTTTACACGGCTTACGCGATAAAATTTCCGTCATTAAACGCCGGGGCGTAGCCGATTGGCGCGCTGATAATAGACTGCGTGTTACAGTGATTTCCTTGTAAATACTTAAACTCGGTTTTACTCCACTTGTTACGTCTTTCTGGATATCGTCTGATTCGCGCCTGAACGCCCAACGCGCACCGCGTGCCTTCGTCACGGCAACCATAATCATTCTCTTCCATCTCTTTTAGATTGAAATGTTACATAGTTAATGCTTTTCTTTCTCAGATAAATATTGATTACGATAACACATAGGACGTAGATAAGTACGATTATTTTGAAGAATGAATTTTGCTTCATAATTTCGTCCCTGTGGATTTACACCATGTAGTTCGCGATATAAAACTCATACCTGACGACGAGTGAGTTCGTCGTAATAAATTCGATCATTTTAAAGTTGCAGTTGCATTATACAACATACACGTGCAACATACGCGTTGTCCTGCGCAACTTTCATTCGAAAATTTATATTGCTAAGTACGGCGAACAAACAATATGTCGCGACAAGTTCCACGTTTATTTGAAAATGAAATTCCCTTTTTAAGCGCACTCGGGATTTTTCACCGTACAAAACAAGTGGGACGAAAATGGCTAACGAAATTTTATATTTAGAAAATTATCAATCCGCCGATAATTATGGCTTTTATTATCTCGAGTCGATGGGTTTACAAACACTTTTTATTGCTGATCTACTCAAGATAATCTAAGAGTATTTGGTCAACTGGAAAGTTAATGAATTTTGTAGATATTTACAGGATCATTATTAGTATGTTTTATTTAACATTCTTTCATAGAAATTTAATTTAAGTTTGAAGAATGAAGTTTCCAATATACGATAGGTTTCGTATTTATACTACGTACGAGCGTAATTGTATAGAAAATTTAAATATGCGAGTTTAACCGTAACGATTAAATTCATGAACTTTCCTCTTCGAAGTAACGCATATTGTTAACTCGAAATTATCTTTCTCTATCAATCGTTCCGTTAGATTAAAGAGGATTTTGACACATTCATTTCGCGTATATTCTATATTACATCGAGATAAAATATCGCGACACTTCTCTAAAAATGTAGTAGAATACGTCCCTCGCTAAATTGCAAATTACTATTCAACCAATAAAACGTCAGGTTTATTTTGTTTAGAATTAAAATCTATCGTTTCACGGCACGATACGAACAATATATACGTGTGACATTGTTTTTGCTTGCCGATAGTCGAACGAACATTTCCGCGTCGAGAGTTGCAACGAAACAAATTTGGATTTGCGTTAGAGAACTAAACCGGAGCAGACGATAACCATCGGTTTCGCAAAAATAAGCAGCTTGGCCAATTCCAGCCCGATACTCTAGCTATTACGCTCAAATTAATAATCAATGCTAATTGCCATTGTCATTAGGTGAACGACCATTACACCATATATATCGTGAATAACTATGTCATACGATCTACTTTGTCTGCGTTTTCCGGTTAACCGAGAAATTTTGCAGAATTCAACGAAATTTATTCGCTGCTGCTTGTTTCAAGAAATATCACATTTTATTTCTATCATCGGGAATCGTTATTATTCGTGATATCTCCCGTATATCAACAATGCGACTATTTCAATTATTTTGTACGAACATTTATCTTTGATTTGCATGTAAATTGTTAACAACGGTTCTGAATAATCCGCATACGCCGTGAAACCTGACAGTTTGACGCATACGCGAATTATTATTCTTCCACGTGTTTCCTACTTTTTCATAAAATTGTTGCGCGATAATATAACTTTGCATCGCATAATATTATAAAATTTTGAAAGTAGCAATGGGAATTTATATCAGTTTTTATAATAATGTATAATTACATTATGATACGGAAGGTTTAGCACAGAAATGGGACAATCGCATTTTGTTTGGAAAACAAGAAAAGTATAGAAAGCAAATGTTTTTTTCGCATGATAATAGCGGCAGTCGTTAATGTTTTAATGTTCAGAAGTGTAGGGATGATAGAGCGGATGACTGTTACAGGAGATTGAACTGTTATTTTATTGCTAGCTAAAAAGAGACGTTCGCTCATACTCGCTGTACCGTTTACTTACACTCGCTAGCAAAGACTCTTTTGTCTTCGCGCAGGCAGTTGCTGTAAGCACACACATACACACACACCCACGTGCATATCCCTTTTGACCTAAGCCAACGTGCCTCACAAGGATTTCACGTGACCACCAACACGTCATCGCCTGCTGACCTTAAAGCTAAGCAGACAACTATCGGCGGTCGGTTCTCATCACCCATAGCTCTGTTTCCTTGAACTATCTAATATGTACCACTTATCCTAACTTATACACTAACACCATAGAAGCATGGAGTTTTTTCTATTAAAGTTTATCTTTACGCATAGTATTGCTGAACTAATGATTTTATCCTTAGAACCACTTTTCCTCTAAATTCTTCATGTGTAATTTAATCGTATGCATATTTTCATTTTTAAATGAAATACGAATTTAATTTCTAGGTTTCTTTACAAAAATATAATCTTCGTTGTATACATTGATAGTGTACATTTCTTTATTTTTTTTCTATTGTACATTTTTCTGATTCAAAGCAAATAATGGCATATTCCTTTCTCCTCGATGATTCATAATAAACAGTGATTAATTAGCAATTAAGATAGAAATATAATTTTACTTTATTTATGCTGCGTTTTGTGTTGACTTTCTTCATGCCGTACTATAATTTTTATCGCACTGTCTCTAATTAAGCGAGTGTAACGCAACACATATATGCGATCCAATTAACATTGGATTACGCAGAATCGTGATTTCGTGAGATACGTTCACCGTATGGAACGTATTAAAAAAGAGAGAAGAAAACGAAATAATACTAATAAATAATTTCTCTGAAGAAGAATTTTGTAATTTGAATATAATTCAATAAGTGAATATCCCTTATTTTTATTTTTCTAAAGAAATGTAAAAATTAAGAAAGCTGGAGTAATACATTCCAATGTATATAACTCTCAATATTATTCACCTTTTAATTCACATTTATCATCGTTTCATCTTTTTATCTCGTAATTAATAACACCCGCCCATCCTTTAGAAGTCCAATATTCCTTGCGAACTTTGTTTTGTTCTCTTTTGCTGGCATTCCTAACGAAATTCTGTTTATCGAAACAATTTCGTATAAAAAGGCCGTGCATATGTGTATTATGGGGGCGTGCCTGTAGTCACGAAGAAGAAAAATTCTTTTTGATAGGTAAACATAAACGGAGGTAGAGGAAGAAGTTGGAAAGCACTGAAGTTGAGAGTTTGCGATCCTCGTAAACGTATTATCCATGAGAACTCACCGTAAAGTCGAATGTTTCCCTCTGCGTCGCCGATTGAGTTCTTTGAGATGCACTTGTAACCACCGAGATCCTGTTTCTGTAGATTCATAATTACCAAGCGCATCTGTACACTGTACACGGATGTCTTCACTTCTGACATCGAGTATTTGTGATTGCTAATTATCATCTCGCCTGAAACAGAAAAAGGATTTACATTTTTAAAAATTACCTGTTGAAACATCGTACAAATTTTCAGTATTTTGAACGATCATAATTTTATTTGTACGATTGTAGCATTAAATAAATAAATATATAAAGTAGGAGTTTCTAAGTTCTTTCATAATCACGTGAGCACAAACCATCGTCACATGGTTGTTAGCGCGTAACGTACAAAATTTACACGGATAATTTTCTCTATATACGCACAAATGTCTTTTCGTAGCGTGTGCATACTACAAAAATTGCTTCACGTGTTTTCTTTTCTTAAACTAAAAAATTATTCAAGCATTAATATCTAAACTACGAGAAAAAAGTCAGATTTTATTTTTACTAGAAATAAATGGATTTCCAACGTATACTATAATACGTCAAGCGTCGAACTTTCTTTGGTTTACTATAGAAAAATTATTAAGGCATTTCAATGGTAAACAAATACCAATTAAACAAAGTTAAAAGCACTGTTCTTCTCTCATGGTTCTTTAACATTTTAAAATAATCCGTACATATAACTAATCTTCGCGAAACAATTTTATATAAAATGTATCAAATTATGCTAACTTCGTTTCACAAAACGTTACACCATAAGAAAGTAAAGAGGTCCTAAGGATCCCGTAGAATGGGAATTTTCGAACCGTACAATGCTCGGCTTCGCTTCGCATTTAAATTTCTGTACGTGACTTATCTTCGTGGCTCGCCAGCGAACACGCTTCGGCGAATTATTATTTTACTCAGCCAGCCAACGAAAATTCAGTTTCTATCGCGTGCGATTTAATAAACCTATCTATCGATTCATGTTCTTCGACTCGAAAAATAAAATCTTATGTCTGGCTTTTATACAGTGGTGAACAGAGGCAAGTTTAAAATACATCATAATTTGATAAAATTAAATTATGTCTAACAAAGGAAAAAAATAAATTTGACAAGTGCAGTGTGAATGAACTTTGGATGTTTACATATTCGTATTTTTACAAATAGTAACAAAGGAGAAATATTTAAATAAAAATGTGTTATCTTTCAGATAAGTTATTATATGTATTTTATTCTTGATATTTACATAAATATTCTTGCACATATATACTGGATATAAATACATGAACAACAACAATTTAACAATAAATAATTTGTCCACATTAAAATAGATGGTTATTACCAATATAATAAAGAATTTCTAGTAAATACAGAATTTACTAATACTTCTATATACAACTGTCTTTCGTTCAGAATTGCTTCTTTCTGGAAGCGATTTCGTTAGAACTATAATACTCTACAGCTTTAGTAATATTTTTCGAAATGAGGAATAAAACCAAACGACGGTGGAAACAGTTAATTGAATCTTACCTGATTCGCGTGTCCAATAATTAATGGCCTTCGGAGAAGCTTCGACGAGACAAACCAGCGTTACGTTGGTTCCAGTTGGCGCGCCGACTAGCTGGTTTGGTACTTGAACCATCGGGTGAACTGCAATTTATCGCGACGCCATTAATCAATGGCCGAACATAAAGTATACGTATATGTAATAATTATCGGACACACCGCGATTTGTCACCCGTCATTGATACGGTTCAATGAAACGTAACGCGCCGACACGTTCGGGTTAAAGTAAATTCGATCACGTGAAATTGCGTACGGCGATCGTCGGATTTCAGGAAATTTATTTTCGATATGACGCTTTTTGCACCCCACCGATACATACTGACAGAAAATTCAATAATTTTGGAATATAAGTAGCCTCTTAAAATTGAATTACAGAAAGTGGCTAATATTAAATTCCTAACGTATATTTATTTTTACTCTATCCTTGGCGAGAAGACCTGATACTGTCTTAATAGAACCTGTTTCATGTGTTTGACAGAATATATTTAAATTCTCTTGCAGACTTATATCACCGTAAGCAATATAACGAGTCTCTGAGATACTATTTTTACAAAAAGAAATATTCATATGTTATTCTATATACATATATCGTTTATACACATTTACCGCTGTTTCGGTACTATTTCAGAATTTTAAGTACAAACTGCCATTTTTTATAACACCATCTCTCATTCTTGTCAAAAGATTTCTACCCACCGAAAAGAATAAAGCAAAAGGAACAATGGAAAAAGATATTACATAGAAAAATCGCTATAAGAATAAGCGAGTGTATTGCTATCTCGAAATTCCTCTATCCTAATAGTCATACTTCCCTATTAATTCGCAGATTGTAAGTTCTATTATACTAATCTACGTATTAAAAAGTCAACTATATCCAAAAACTATTAATCACCAAACATACAACTTTTCTTTAAATTTCACCGTGTTCGTCACCTTCTCAGCCATGAATCTAGCTATAGCATATACGCGTCACGCAACTACAAGAACGCAAAGTACGCTGCATCGCGATACGAAATGACGCAATCGTAATTTCAAATTTCTACCAGTATATTCCTCATTTCCAACAGACTTTCAAATCTGCGTCAACTTTGTTCGCACTACCACTGACAGAAGCTCGCGATACAACTCAGGACTCGAGGTCGAATTAAATATAAGACGAGCATTTGTTATGAAGTTGCTGGAAACCGTGTCACACGCGTAAGAGTCATTTTCCCGGTGAAACGCAGCCGGATCATATTCATTCTGCACAATTGCGCTACGGTACAGTCTTCTCTCTAATAATGAGAGAGACAGAGAGACAGAGAGAGAGGGAGAGAGCAAAGGTCGTAGGACGGAAGCGGGATGGTTAAAAGCAACAGAGATCGCATGCCGATGTATTGTGCCGGTTACAATCGCCTTACGAGATATTTCCTGGTGTTCGTCTTTTTGTGGTGGCCATTAGCCGTCGTCGAGGCCGCATAACTTATGATAATGAAATGCTGGCGTGGTTGACGGTCCTGTCATTTAAAAGGAGCGGAAGGTAACTCGCGGCGTAGCGCGTCTATCGTTCCGAATATCGTAAGCAGCTTTCCGTGAGCTGCTTAGGTCTTAACAGCCATCCTCTTTCCGCGCCGGCCAGTTCTTTTGACCGGAGTAGGTTACGTTTGTTCCTGCATTTTGAGGAAGAAGCGGCTACAAAATACTCCTCGTGTCTCGGACCACTTGCTTAATCATACATATATTTCCAAGATAAGTCGGGAAAAGTGGACCAGCGATGTCTGCGAGACTCTTGTTTCGTCAAGCGGATTTCCGATTTGTTTTCGACGTAAGAAGGTTCCGACCGGCGATGTTATTGCAACGTATCATCGTGATCCAGATGCATTGGGGATGAATCGGGTTAGGCACGAGAATTGGTGAGAGAGGATTTCATATGTGTTCAGGTAATAGGATGAAATTTTTGGTGGTGGAACTGAAACTATTTTTGCAATGTGAATTTTTGATTTGAAATTGCAGGGACATAACGCGATAAGTCACATTATTTTCCATAAAGAATCAGCATTAAAATTCAGTATGTTCAGTATGTCGCTTGGTCCCGTATTACCATAATTGTTCTTTTATTTGGTTTGGAAGCGAAATATATGATTTTTCATTCTCTTCAAAATTTTCAAAATACCGATCGTTACAGTATTAAAATATTACTGTTTTGATAATTATTCAGCGACTTGTAAATTTTTAGTTTTATTTTTTAAAAACTTACGTCTTTGAATCTAACAGAATGTTTTCATTTTTAATTGCGTCACTAAAATTCTCTCGTTCAATCATAATGTGGGATTAAAAGAAATAATCAATAAAAGCATACAATTATCGTATCTTTCCTACGATCTTCAAATAGAAGATGGTGTAAAAAGTAATTCGATTTACAAATATTTCTCAAACTATCTGTCAAATGAATAATTACTTTTTAAATTTGCAAATGTAAATTATATAAATCTTATACCTTGTTAATAGAAGTATAAAACGTGGTATCGAGTCTGTTTAGTTGCAGAGGAGAGACTCGCAAAAGCATGATGAAGTTTTCAAGGTGTCAGGAGGTTGATCGAGTTAGAAAGCAGAGTTCGAAAAGGGCAAATTAGATTAAAATCAAAATTGAACTGTATTACGATAGCATATATCGATTACCTTACAAACTAAACCACAACTCGGTGAAGACCACGTCGTGCATAACACGAAAACAAATCTGCAGTTTCTCGCGTGCCCTTGGGACTTGTAGGTTTGCGATGGAATGAAGTGAGAACCCTTTGATTCCCTAGTGAGAGGAAAATACATTCCCTTCACTGGCAGCTCGTAGAATAATCTATTGTTGCCTTCTACCAATATTAGGACATAAATTCAAGAAAATATTTAAAAATCAAATTTCCAACCATGTTTTTAAATCGTATTGTTTGCTATACATTTAAATTGAATTGTTCACAAAGATGGACTAAAATATAAATTTAACGAAACACAACGTCAATCCGAATAATTACCTTTGTTGTAGAATCAGAAACGCTGCCAAACGGACATTAATTAACAAACAAATTTTAATTCGTATCAGCCAAGAATTCATTAAATTTCCATCAACGAAATAATTAATCACAACCTTCCTGTAATATGAACGTATCGCGTGAATCGGTTTGGGATCCATTTTACGTATTGTACATTAATTAGCCGTAATTAATTAACCGATATACTTTTAAAGCGTTTGGAAAATCTGTTCGAAAGGAAATGTTTATTTGGAAGAGTCTATTTAAATAGGAAACCTGTTCAGAGGTATTCGAAAGCTATTCAAGGTGGGAAAATAACTGTGTTTCGATGAAAGCTTTCACGGTACGAACAATTTCGACGCTGAGGGCATCGCGTCGATACGGACAGAATTATTTAATACACCATAGCGGGAATTAAAACTTTTTTCGTTTCAACTACAGACTTGCGGGACTCGTAAATCAATCTTTATATCTCGACACGTACCGTTGTTCGTTCGAATATTCATTTAGCTCGATTGCGGAACCGTCGTTTCGGTCCGATGTTTAGATTAATGAGCTGAACGAAATCCAATTCTGTAATTGGCCAGGCTGAAAGTACGATGATATCCAAAAAACGTGAATAAAGATGTACATACACCGAGGCAATAAACGCGCGTTTCCACAATCGAATTGCCAGGAACAACGGATTGAATCTCTTTTCGCCAGAAAGTTATTCCGAGCTTAAATATTTTTGTGACCTCTGCGAAACGTATACTTGCATTAAATATCTTGTAGCTTCTATGTGCAAATGCACGTTTTTAGATTTGTTCCACGCTCCATCAATAAAACTGCGACAATTAGGTTTCGTTACAAAACCAACTACATTTCAAAACGTTTCGTATAATACACATAATATATTCATAACCGGCATTTCCCAATATCCGAATACTTTTGCGAGCCTGGGTATAAACAAAACTCTATCAATTTACCAATTCAATTTGATCTTTATCGAAGGAAGGAAGAACGGGAGGAAGGAAGGAAGAAAGGTAATTGTAGAAGGGCCAGCAACGACAGGGCGAAATATCGCCAGCGCTGGCATTCTCTGAAAATGTTAGAGGGCTAGGATGGTATTTGGTCGGAGATAGGTCGGCTCGCCGCGAAATAAATCATTTAAATTGGAGGAAAGAGAAATCCCGGCTAATAGCTTAGGATTTCGGCCGAAGGTGTGTCCCCTGATGCGATTGTGGCGATGAAGTAAGCCTGTAAGGCGAAACATTGGGATGCCCTAATAGGTTTCCAGGTTGGCTGGTCAAGCCGCTTTATGTGGTTTCTCCGATGGTAGCCGATCTTCATGATGAGTATTAACGCTATGATATCAAAAGTTGCTGGTAACCTCCGATAAATCTTTCTTAACTTGTATTAACGACTGCGCCGGTTCTCCCTAGTCTATTTATTGTCTCGCATGAATGTTGACTAAACTAAGGAATTATTAACTTACAGTTTCTTTAGAATTTAAAGATTGTACCTGCAAGACTGTTTTCTATCGTTAACAAATTCCTTCAATTTGAAGGTAAAACGAAAGAATCGTTATTGATTCGTGTAATTTGATATTAAAATTTCATATATATAGATAATGAAAGTTTTCCGAGATAAAAATGAAATTGGGATACAAGAAGATTTAATCTTATTTCGAAAAAGATGTTGGTTTAATATAGAATGATTCTTCTAGAATACTTTCACTTTCACAAAAAATTTAACTATTTCATTTGAAAAAGAGAGAAAGGGATAAATTTGTAATACTGCCAATTATATGGAACATGTAAAATGTAATATTTGCTTTAAATCGTCGACAAGGGAGGAATTCAAGCGTAACGGGTGACGGCGCTGTGTAGAACGTGTTAAAACAGCGAATCGTTTAAAGATGTCCAGTTGGGAATACTGTGGAGCGAAATACGCTTGTCGTGCTGCGGCAAAACGCTAGGAAATCCTGTAATAGGTTTCTAGGTTGACTGGCTAAGGGAGCAGGCTGTGGTTTCGCGGGGATGGCTCCCATAGAAAGCAGAATTCCCTCTGCTTCTAGGCCAAAGGACAGATCTTCGTACTTCCATGGTAATACTGTAACCTTCGCGCTTCGCTGCATCTCTACCAAGCCGGCGTCGCGGCGTGAATAGACGATTGGTACGACGGTTTCTTCGTTCAATATTGATGGACAGTTTAAAGATGTACTCGTCGCTTGTGAAACTACCAGTAACCACCGAGTTTCCGGCGTCCATCCGCTACGTTTTGACGCAAATAATCCCTGGGAATAATGTAAATTTCATATCGTCTTCGTTGCTGCCCCTTCAGTGACTGACAAATGCTTGCCACGCTGCGCGATTATACAATATTAAACTTAGACTAAAGATTGCAAAATCTTGTCAACGTAAGTTTAAAAGATGAACTGAGGATAAAAATTTTGAATTTCGCAAATGTGCATGTCGTAATCCTTGAAAAGTTGCAAAAATATTAATATTTTTATATGCGATTCGTTTGAAAGTTAACAATCCGTAAAAAATGCTTTGCTGCTCAAATTTCATATGTTACTACACCTATATAGACGTTAGTACATCCAACGTTAAAGTAGCAATCTCAAAAATTCGAATCGAGCAGCATAAGCAATTTCAAAATCGTTAATTCCAACGTGATCTACCGGCGTAACCATAATTTCTGTTTGTCCAATGGAGATACAAGATTGCTCGTTTTAATCGAATAATACGATTCCATTCGGACTAGCATACGCACATGGCAAGAATGCTTCGACCGATCGTATCCATGGAAGGAATTCATTGGTCGTGATGTTACGGACGATAACGCGATCATAAATCACAATAGTCCGACTAAAAAGTGCGCGACGTAAAAAGGATGTAAAGCAGAAATCGTAAACTGCAGTTTAACGTGTAAGGGGAGGTAGTGGTAGGTAAAGGCGACAGAAATCCAATACTGCAGTAAGAGGTATACGCGTAAAGTTCTTATCTATGGAAACAAGAGTCGAAATTCCAGATTGGCGCGTGGACAATAAAAACGACAATTTTTCATTACTGATTCAAACCATTACTATGATTTCTCCTATCTATATGGGATTCACTACAAAAATTTGATACAATAAAAATGAAACGTGAAAGCTGATAAAAAAGTATTTCATTGGAAAATAAAGGTATGCGTAAATACTTTTTTTGCAGCCATTGTATTGCTTATGGTAATATAATTTACACAAAGGATATCTTTAGATTTATTATCTTAACGTTAGAATACTTGTTCTCTGGAAAAGAAAAATTGCAGGTTACAATGTTTCGTATTTTAAACGTAGTTCAAAGTAAGAATAGAATCCAATAACGTTGGAATTTTAATACGAGATTTAAATTCAAAGGAGTCGTCGGATGTATCTTAAAATAATATTTGCAAAGTAGGTATACTTTAAAATATGCATAAGCTTCTTTCGATCGATCTGTCATCAGAATCGCGTTTCTCCTCGATAAATATCCCACTGGTCGATGAAAGTTTAGTCAACCCATACATAGTCACCGGAGGGGAGTGGAGTAAACTTCAATTAAATCCATATTTTAAGTTTTGGAAAGTGGTCGAATTCCATTCCTTTCGGCAAATTTGAACGCCTGTTCAACGAAGAATTCCATTCGCGCCGAGTTTTAGATTCATAGAAGAAGTTGAACCGAGTCGCCTCGGAATTTGTGTACAAACTATTCATCGCTTTTTAGTATCAACTTCCACTATAGCAGTCGTTACTGGTGCGTCACCGGTATCAGGAATCTCGTTAATACCATCGACCTTGCGAAACTTCCCCGAACAGA
The DNA here is from genome assembly GCF_905332965.1 of Bombus pascuorum. Taxonomy (NCBI): domain Eukaryota; kingdom Metazoa; phylum Arthropoda; class Insecta; order Hymenoptera; family Apidae; genus Bombus; species Bombus pascuorum. The sequence goes on from NC_083493.1 coordinate 3,297,907, forward strand.
CGTCGTTTTCTCTCACGGAGACCGCGTGTACTAGACGATCGTTTTTCATTCGTTTATTTGTCACTAATGCTGTTGCGAGGGAAAAAGAGTGTCTTATATTTAGAGAAGTAACTTTAAGGAATGGAGCAGATGTGTGTAAAATGTTCGCTTATAAACAGGTCAATATATGCTGCTTCTAATTACTAATTCATTATTAATTTGTAGCCGCGATCCAACTGTCATAGCGTACAGATGTCTGCTATAATCCTCCGCCAGTTTACAAACAGTAAGCGAATAATACCGTTAGAAAAGGACAACTATAGCTATGTATCTCGAAGTGAAAACGAAGAAAAGCGTATGAAACTGCTCGATCGTTGATACCGATTTTCACTATAATCGGTATTATCTGGTTCGGAGATGGCTTCGAACATACAACCAGGACATTCCTCAATCCATCAACCAGGTGATCTGCCACTTTCATGGCAGAAGTACGACTTATCCAAAGAATTGTCTAGAAATAAGCATGGAAGAAGTCCGCGAGGGAAAAAGGATATAAAAAGGAATGCAAAATTCAAAGAAGATCCTGAGATAAATGCAATAACAACCTCCAATAGATTTATATTATTAGATACACCTGATGGATATACCTGAAAGTTAACCATCACAGAGGGAATCCCCGTCTCTTCCAACCCACCCTGATGACGTCATAGACATACAAAGAATGACGAAAACGTTGATAAGTATCGTCGGTACAGACGAATTCAAATTAAAAGTAAATAATGACCAGGTCAAGATAATACCGACTAGCTTTAATTCATACAGAAAAATAATAAAATTTCTAAACATGCTGGACGCTAACTTTCACATTGTCTCAATTAAAACAGGACAGGCCTTTTTGTGTAGTCCTACGCAACTTACGTCACTCAGCAGACCTAGGAGGATTAAAGGAAGAACTTCTACAGCACGGACACGAAGTAACTAACATCAGCGATATAGAACACAGAGCTACACAAAATCCAATGTCCATGTTTCTCATAGACCTCAAGCAAAGCCAAATAACTAAATCATTTACAACATTGACAAAATTGTGAAGTACATAGTAAACCTCGAACCACTACATAAAAAAAAGAGAGATAGTGCAGTACAAGAGATGTTAAAGATACAGCCATACCGAAAGATATTGTAATCACCAATTTCGCTGTGTAAAATGCTCAGATTAATATCCAACAAATGAGTGCACTAAATCGGCAGACATTCCTCCGAAATGCGTCCTTTGCTGAGATAATTATCCAAAAAATTATAACAGCTGTCCAGCTCATAAGGTGCTCTGTAGAAAAATGTACCTTGAATTCAGACCGAAATACAATCAGAATCCTAATATTACTTCTCTAGATAACGAAATAAGAAGCCATTTAAGACTTGCCTCTTCATCCGTATCCTATACTTGGGCAATTCTAGGAAATACGAGCGATAAACGCCCACATGATAACATCGATAACAGCCAAACAGTTAATGCACAAACTACAGAAATCCTTTACGGGCTAGAAAAACTAATTGAGAAACAAACAGAACAGATCAATAACCTGCTGGCTCCGCTAACGCTAGTAATAAACAAAATAACGAAATTTTCAACAAAATAACAAACTACAGAAATTTTTCACGGGCTAGAGAAACTAATTGAGAAACAAACAGAACGGATCAATAACCTGCTGCCTCTGCTAACGTTACTGTAATAAACAAAATGACGTTTAATGCCAAATAATGAAGTCGATACGTATCGGAACGCTAACGGCCTGGTTCGACATAAAAACGACCTAGAAATCTTTCTAGACTGCCAAGAAATAGACATAATGCTTATTCTTGAAACTCATTTTACGGACAAAATTTAGTTTAAAGCCAACGGTTACAATACTTATCACTCTCGATACCTTAGCGGATCAGGTATTATTATAAAATCTAATATCAAGCACTACGAACTTCCACTATACAAGAAGGATCATCTCCAAGCAACTAACATTATGATTCAAGATTGGCATAGTCCGTTTGAAATACCTATGTATTGTTCTCCGAGGCACAGCTTATTAAAAGAGGATTTTGATCATTTTCTTTTAAAGTCTGGGTCACAGGTTTATAGCAGGAGGCGATTTTAATGCTAAACGTATTGACTGGGGTAATAGAAACATCACTCCAAAAGGTAGATTACTATACAAAAGTATTTTATCAAATAAATTAAATTACATTAGTACAGGTGAACCCATACTGACCTATGGACACAAACAAATTACTTGACTTACTGGACTTCTTCATAAACAAAAATATATCTCCGAGATACATTCAAGTTAATTGTTCTCTAGAGTTGTCCTCAGATCACTCACCAGTTATTGTAACAGTCGGTTCTACAATTATTGAAAATCAACCTGCTATCTGAATCTATAACAAACCAATTAATTGGTCTCACTTTAGGGAAAAATTGAAGATAAAAGGAAGTTACGAAGGTTATAGTTACGAAGGTTAGGAAGGTGTAAAGTAGCAGACATTCTGAAGTAGACAAACTTGAAGAAAACAAAATAGAAGACAAACGGAAACTAAACAACGCAACCAGAAAACCAGAAAATTTCCACAAAAGTTCAGAAATGAGTGTTTTTAAATATATTTGGATAAGCTGACTTCCACATCCCTTACAAACTACTCTCTCTGGAAAGTTCCGAACAGACTCACTAGATCACAGCAGATAATTCCTTCCATTAGTTCTCCACGTGGTGATTGGGAAAGGTGTCCCATAGACAGAGCCAACCTATTCGCTTCTCATCTAGCTACAGTATTCAAACCGTTTCTTCCCAAATCCATTTCGTGTGAAACCGAAATATTTAAACATCTCCAATCGTCAAGCCAAGCCTCTTTCCCTATCAAGTTCTTTTCTTTCCAGGAAGTCAATGCAATGATTGACAAAAATCTTAACTCTATGAAAGCCCTAGGACACGATATGATCAGCGATAAGGTGATCAAAGAATTACCGAAAAAGGGGACAGCGCTCAGCATATCCAATTTTAACGTAATCATCCATTTTTGGTTATTATCCATCCTCATGGAAACTGTCAAACATCACACTCATTCACGAACGACTGTAGTATCATACCGACCAAGCTTACTATCGAGCCTATCCAAACTCTTGGAAAAAAAGTTAAACAAACGCCTACGTACCATACTGGATGATACAGTGACGATTCCAAATCATCAATTTGGGTTTCGAAAACGGTATTCAACAATTGAACTGGTATACCGTATTACACATAATATTAGCCGGGAATTGGGAAAGAAATCATGCATTCTTACCTAAACAACAGACAATTTAAGATTTTTAGATGCTACAACTGCAGCTTTTCCTACCGAGGCTGGAGTACCACAATGCTGTGTACTTAGACCAATCTTATACTTTATCTATACGACAGACCTACTCATTTCGGCCAATGTCAATAGAGCTACATTTGCTGACGATACCGCAAGCTTAGCAGCGGATAAAAACCCCGAAGTAGCTTCTCCAGTCCTTCAGGATCACTTGGAACACAAATGAAGGCAAATCAACGCATGTTACGTTCACCTTAAAAAAACGCACATGTCCACTGGTAATGCTAAACAACACAATAATTTCAGCCATGGATACAGTAAAGCTATTAGACAGAAGATTAACTTGGAAATAAGTAAGTTCTACTTAAAGACAGTTTTACTGACTCATAGGCCAGCGTTTGAAATTAAGTCTAGAAAACAAAATCATTTTATATAAAATCATTCTAAAACCTGTATAGATCTATGGGATTCAACTGTGGGGTGCAGGAATTCAATTCCAACATTGAGATTCTACAGTGATTTCAATCGAAAACGCTCAGGCTTATTTGTAATGCCCCTCGGTACGTAAACCAATGAAACCATACACAGAAACTTAAAAATACCAAGAGTTAAAGAAGAAATTTTGAAATTCAGTAACAGCTACAATATACGCTTCACTAAGCATTCTAATCCTCTAGTCACTCAGCTTCTAAATAGAACAGACCACCGGAGAAGACTGAAAAGGCACTGTACACTGGATCTACACAACAGATTTAATTAGCAAAGGATACTTTAATCCATTAAGATATGTACCAAAAGAAGTAGTCTTACCGTAAGGTTACAAATTAAGACATCGTAATTACTAAAAAATCTTTATAAGAATTGATTGTAATATTCTACCGATTAAAAAATTCATTAATTCGTATACTTTGATAAAATTCACATACTATTGTAGTATCGTGGACGAAATGCCTAAGAGATATCGGGCGAACTATAAACAATGTTGCGAGAAAGCCGAAGTGCCGACAGGCTCATCAATGTGTCGTCGGTCCTTCAATCGAATAGTTTCATGGCGAAGGCCTATGTGACCCTGGCAACGAGCGGTTGCGGAACATGTATGTGGTGGGGCTAAGACAGAAGACAAAGGGATGCTAAGGGAGAAAGACGAATTAACAGTCAGTGTCAGTGGAGAAGCCGGAGAGTGTTAGTTGAGAAGTCAGAGAAAGAGTATTGCTAGCGTTGTCGAGAGAGTGTGGTCTGCGTAAGAGAAAGCGTTGGATCCGTGGTGACGAGAGTTTCAAATGAACTATTTAGTTGTCTAAATTATAATACGTTGTTGTGATTAGTTCACGTTAAACAACCATCGTTTCATGTTTAATCAACATCTGTTTAATTCATTCATTGTCATTAAACTAATTGTAATATAAGATACTACACTATTATGATCAGACCAAAGTATTTTAATACATGAATAAATAAAGTACATAAAACATCTATGACATATTAAGTTCTATTCCCCGAAATTCTCTTAATATATAAATTTTAACCTTCCAACTATGAAAATTTGGAATAGTGGCGGAACTAGTTATGTTCTCATAAGTTCTTCCATGTATCGTCATAAGCAATTACAAAGCGATTGTTACATGCGATACTCCAGAAATGGAAGCGGAATTGCGCGGAACAAAATAAAGCTTCGTACAATTTGTCCCAGAAGAGGTGAACTGGCCCGAAATTGTTCCACCAGCGACAGCGATTTACGGCAGTTGTAATCAGTTTGATTAACGCAGACAGCCGCGATAAATGCAGGTAGCACGATGCATCGAGGCTACTTCAATTTGCGAGGAACTCGCGAAGCCTCGACTAGCATCGCCTATTAGGTCTATTGGAAACTTGTACCCGTTGTTTTTTTCCTTTATCGATTAGCTTTCTGTCAAATGAAACTGTTGGACCGCGGTATATTACGCGTGATTCTCATGGATAATATATTGTTCAAAATGATCAAAGAAGATTGATCAAATCGTTCAATGTTGGTGCAAATATTTCAATACTATTGTCTTATTAGATCGTGCATTGCTGCAAATAAAAATTGGAAGAATCAGTAGCGTGATCAGAGACGTGAGAAGATTCGTAGCTGTAGACTAGTTGTAGAGTCGGTCAAAAGTTAGAAGTTAATCCGCACGAATCTAAATTAAGTCCTGCGAGTGAAACGGTCTAGATAGATAGCTAGTGGGCACGTTTATTTAGGGTAGAACGGTGACCCAGTAAATTTAACCCTTTAATTTTCTTGACCGAAATATTCTGCAGAAACGAGCCACCTTGCTAAATAACTTTCGGCTAATAAACACTTTGAGGTTTACTGTCTTTTGAGTACCATCGTAGAAAGTATAGGTAACCAACAGAAAACTGCAACCTTTCAGTTTTATGCTTTATAGGTGTTTTTAATAATAAAATTTAGAATTGTCGAGGGATAACTAATTGCGATTAAAGTATTAAATTATAACCAGAACTTTATTGAAACGTAGAAAGATTAATCACGAGTTCGATTAATAAAATAAACGTAGTAATTGATAAGATACTAGAACTTCTCTACGTTTGAGTTTTAATAAATTGTCATTTGGAAGTGTAACTGAAAGAAAATATTTATTCAAAAATAGAATAGAGAGATTGCTGACGAATTAAGGACCATTTAAACGGTGTTGTTTTTTGACGTAAAATAAGCTTACAAGGAAAGACATTAAGGGATTCTAGATAGAGAAGACTGCGGTTTCCACAGGATAAGTACGGTCCACGGGAAGTAGCATTTTCCTCGCTCCAGAATGAGGAAACCATGGTGTTTCTACCTTAATAAGATAACACCCAATTCCATTCTATTATTACATAGGTAAACCATGTTTTACTACGATATTCTTTCATTAATATTATTTTTGACTCTTTCTTTTATCGTATCAAAGATAATCATCGATTAAAATGCCTGCGATTGTCAAAGTTATGCAACAGATATGCTCGTTTCGTGTATTTTATACGATATTCTGTACGATCATCGTCTCACGATGAGTAAAAACGACAGATAACTATGACTAACGTGATAAATAACACGATGAACGGAGTCTCGTTCGCGTATCGTTTCACCGTTGTAAGACACGCTAATTAAACAATCGAATTTGTTTTGGTCGCGGCTAGTAAATCGCGTGTAATCAACCAACAATTAACCAGAGCTCTGTGAACGCAGCCGATGTGTCAGTTATTTCCATTCACACGTTGCTATTCAAGAGTTGTACAACAGGGGAAGCAAAATGGTGGGAAGGTGTTGGCAACGGTTAAGCAGGCTTTCTGCACAATAATGACCAGCTATTGCACAATTGGGAATTACGCGCTGAATTTGAACCACTGCATGTTTAATTCAGAAGCCAGAGATTATTAATCTGATTTTCCACTTCTGTCGCTATGTACGTACGTGTAGCGAGGATATGTTGAACATTATCAACGCGTTTCATCAAACATCAACGAACCATCTAGGCGGATATGAGTTAGACATTGGTGAGAAATATGAGAAGGTTTTTCCACGTGAACAAATGATACAAGTTTTTAAAACTCATATTGTCTGTTACGTGGAACGCAGAAAAGTTGTCGACAATATACAGGTTGGTTCACGTAACTGGGACAAGTAATATGGTTGCAATTAAAAAATTATGCGAAAGAAAAGATGCGAATCATTCAAGAAATACCATCTTTCTCACAGAGTTTTCTTACGTGCAATTTCTTTTGGAGGTCCTTTCGTTATTCTCCATTAAAAATATTGAGAAACGTTTGGTCTATAAGACGTTTTAAACAAAGTTTAGTTAACTCGAACGAAGTCTTTCTGAAAGTGCTTTGATGTTGCTTCAATACCAACATTCCACATTTTGTACATTAACTTCGATATATTCAATTTCCTACTTCCAGGAACAAATTTCTTTCACAAATTTCTCGCAGCAGAGATACGGAAAGAAATTCCTTATCAGCCAGCGAATTAACGAAAGAAAGAGTCCTGGTGGCGCTTTCATGCGAAAAGAAGCATCGTCGTTTCTCTCATAGAATAAATGTTCTATCGCGCGCGAGTACCCTTAAGATTCGTTGTAACGACCTATCTTGAAATTGTATCAAAATGAAATTTCGCGGAAGACCTTTGGAATGGCCGAATCGGACAAAAATTCGCGCCTCTCCTCTTCCTTCCCTCCGGTCACGTTTCCAGGCAACGAGGTTCTTTCGACTCGCGTCGAGGACCGCGCGCTTTTATCAAAAAAAAAAAAAAAAAAAAAGGAGGAAAGACAGAGATAGGAAACGAGGTCCTCTCGCGTTCTTCTTCTGTTTTACTTGTTCGTGGAAGATAAAAGGAGGGACGATCGTTCTCCGTTCCCAACGAAGAGACCACGTAAATTTCTCGCTTTGCGTGGCGATGTAACAATCAGAACGAGTCGAACCGGATCGATCGTAAAACCCCTTTCTCTGCCTGTCTTTGAGCGTTTCCCCGTAACACACAGACGATCCTCCAGCCATCTTCGAGATGATCCGGTTTGTCCTTCTCCTCAGCCTGGTCTCTCAATCGACAATAGCCCCGATCGCTTGAATTTCGAAGCAATAGCTCGCGAATGCAATCGTCTATACGGTCTGCGGGCACGGAGCGTATTCAATGAAATTCGATTATCCCGCACGATCTTATCGCTCGAGGGCAGGTGCAAGATCGTAGCAGGAACCTAGGTACATCCAATTTCCGGCGAAGAATTACCTCTCTCTCGGTCCTAAGACACCGAGGAACGCAATAGTAACCGCGATTTAACTCGCCGGTCATTGGCTACACCACTGATTCGCAGTTCTTTTGCTTACACGCCTTTTTTTCCAACTTGCTTGTTCGTTCACTATTCCGTTGTTGATTTGAGCTTGTAGGCTTAATTACTGTTAGATTTTATTTGGGGATTTTGTTCATTTTCAATTTTATGTGCTAGTTTCAGTTTTGAGATCTAATTGTAAGCGTGGGTTTTTAAGATTAAAGATAAGTAAATGTAAATTAACGAATTTTAAAACTGCTTCAATTACTCTTTGAACATTATAAGTTGCAATATTGCCTTTATTAAACTATTTACTTTATTCACATTTATTTTATTTGGGGATTTTGTTCATTTTCAATTTTATGTGCTAGTTTCAGTTTTGAGATCTAATTGTAAGCGTGGGTTTTTAAGATTAAAGATAAGTAAATGTAAATTAACGAATTTTAAAACTGCTTCAATTACTCTTTGAACATTATAAGTTGCAATATTGCGTTTATTAAACTATTTACTTTATTCACATTTATTTTATTTGGGGATTTTGTTCATTTTCAATTTTATGTGCTAGTTTCAGTTTTGAGATCTAATTGTAAGCGTGGATTTTTAAGATTAAAGATAAGTAAATGTAAGTTAACGGATTTTAAAACTGCTTCAATTACTTTTTGAACATTATAAGTTGCAATATTGCCGTTATTAAACTTTATTCACTATTTTTGCGTATTCCATTGGGTAGGTGCGCATTTCCTTTCTCGTGCTTATTCTTCTTTTACTTTCTATCTATATTTAGCAGTCGATATATCGTCTACAGAATAATTATATTATCTTTCTCTTTTTCCAAGATTCTGCTTTGTACACTCTATTCGTCGCGCCTTAGCTCGTTCCTACTGTTATTTAAGTTGCAATTTATCTTTACTTTCTTTTTTCCACTCCGTTACCGTCTGCAATCATCCTCTCGCTTTCCACCTTCCCACCGCTTCTTCTTCTCCGTTTCTAATACAGATACGAGTTTCCCTTTTGCAACGTTGAAATTATGTAAAGAAGGATACGATGGCTATCTTCGTGCATGCTCGCTGCAACCACACTCTTGCTTTTCTCTTTCTTCGCTTTTTTATTTCTTCTTTTTTGCTTCTTCTTCATTCGTTCTCCTTTGCCTTTGGTAGCCTAACCACGCTGTGTACATTTGGTTTGAGGTGGGACGTCCTTAAGATTGCAACTCGCGTCGGATAGGACCGCGGCTTCGCATTGTGCGCGATTCACAGAATACACTCCGTGCCTAAGTGGCGGGAATATGATGGCTTTATCGTGGTCTAGTTGCCGGAGGAATTTTATTTCTTTGTTCTATTCCTTGTGCTTTGTCAATGATGCATTTCATTTCTCGGCGTCGTGAATTTTAAGAAATTTTTATGTCCTAATGTTTCAAAGAACTCTGTTCACCTTTCCTCTTTCTTCCTTTCCTTGCAGAACAGAGAGAAATACATGGTTAAACACATAATTGAATGCCATCAATTTCGTTTCGATGGATCTTGTTTCAGCACGTAACATGGTAGCTATTTGTATTGAGACTTCAAAAAGATCTAGAATTTTTATTTTTAGAATTTCTAGTATTTTTCGGTTTTATAGAAATTTTAGACTTCCCAGGTTTTTAATGTTTGACACATATTTTAGAGATTTGAAGATTTGCGAAATTCGTATAAAATAAATATTTCTTCATTAATTACATTTCCTAAATTCTTTACGTTGCTGAACAACAAATTCATGTGTTTTGGTAGCATTGTGTAAGTCTCAATACACGTGTGTTATGAATTCCCAAGCTTTTATCTCCATATATAAAATAATTGATTCGTGAAAACACGCACGACTTATGAAGCATCAAACATTAATTTGTTTTCACGGGAAAATAAAAGTTGAAGGGTTCAATAAAAGGGCTGTAATATATCCTTACAGTGAACGATAATTTTCAAGCGCTAAAGAGTAATTGCTTTATTATTAGAACCGGTAATACTTTTGAAGTATTTATATGTACAATACATTTTTTCAAAATTTCAATCGCTACAACTTTTATAATAAAGAAGTTAAAGCATTTTTAATGAAAAATATTGTCTAGATTTCGCATTTTACCACATTTCGCGTAGGAAGAGAATTTTGTTATAACAATGTAATGATACGAGTCTGGAAGTATATTTATTTTGAATATCACGGTAGGAAACAAGTTACAAATTTGATATGTGTGACATGACGTTGAATATGTTATACGTATGATGAAGTAACTCAATTTACAGCTTCACGTGCAGTCAGCAAAGAAAACAGACGTGAGGGAGTTATTTAAATATCTCGAAGCATTGATAAACGGTTGGTTATAGATAGAATGATTATAGATCGTGAAAGATCTCTAAATAAAGAAATTATTATAGCAGGGGAGATTGGCAATCTTATTTATGACTTATCGCGTTTTTTCTAGATAAAGATTATCATAAAATCTATTAGACCATTATATAAAAAACAACAAAAATTATTACAGACAAGATCTCCACACGATTCACTCGAAACAACGGATAAACCATCACGTCAACATTGGCGATAAAATTTCTACCATTCATCGAGATGTTGTTCATCAACCTTTTTCCTATCTCCTATATTAAATTTTCTATATTAAATCGTCGTAAATAAATGACCTCAACTATTATTACACCAGGGGGATAATTAGATCGATAGTGGTGGACATTGATAAATCATGGTGCATGGTACGTGTTCAGAAACGTGTAAGAATCTCTAAAAATAAGCCAGAACCCGATAAACGGGAATTAGCGGAATCCATTCCTCGGCTATGAAGATAATCTTTGGATTACGAAGGGTGGCTGAGATAAATCTTTTCGGTGAAAATAGCTAGTGAAACGATATTAGGGCGTACTCACAGTGTACGTGCAGCATCATTCGTTTGCTGACTGATGGTGGTACTCCGTTACTCGCGATGCACAGGTAGGTACCCATCTCGCTTCTGGTTACTTTCGACAGAGTCAGCGTTTCTCCTTCAGCAGTAGCTACTGCAATACAGAGTCAGACGAGCGGAATTAAAGATTCTGAAAAATTTTGTGAGTCGCTTGTCGAATGGGTGATTTCTCGAGAAATCGAAACGCAAACTTACCAATGTGAATTATTTACGTAGATCTGAGCTTTTTTCTTCACTAAACGAGCATAGTGATATTTTATGGAAAATTAATTTGTAAAGGTGCTGTCAATTAGAGCAATAAAAGTGAGAAGTTTATTTGGAGACTGGTTGCTTAAAAAATGATTCATTCGAATTCGTGCAAGTAATATTTTCGCTGATTCGAAGGATTTCTCGGTCGAATAAATTTGCAAGTTTACTTTCGGTGAATCAATACGAAAGATAAAGACTAAATATATAGTTTATCAAAACTTGTCTGTTTTCCTTACTGTTTGTTTGAATTTCAGAATTTTGACATATAAAGTGTAATGCTTCAATTGAATCTCGATGTCAATGGAAAGCTACTTACACGGTTGATTCGTTCAACCTTATCGAGTAAATAATCGAATTGGCTCTATTACTAATCAAACACATTGGATTAGATGCGATACGAAGCTTAAGGTTCCGCTATCGTCCCGTTCAATTCAACACATCGATACTACTTGCTCGAACTCCTCACGAAGTGCGAGCGAACAGCTGAGGGTGAAAATGCAGTTTCACCTTCGCTTGCGAATCAGCATTTCTCTCGACGAAATGAAAATACTCTATTGTTTTATGCAAAAGAATGCATTATTGTCTCTAAAAAATATCATCTTATTTCCTACTGCATTCCCGATAATAAATATTTTTCTAAAAATTAAAAGATTTTTTTGTTGAGGAATCCATGGACCCTATATTTGAATAACTAAAGTAATCTCGAAAAATATCAAAGAAGAGAGGAGTAAAAGTAGACCGGTTCTTCGAACAGACATGCTTGCGTTACAAGTCTTTTGTACTGAAACTCGATCTTACCTTTAAATTGGTACTATTTCTCAAAAACGTATACTTGAATTCTTCTATGAAATTCTACGAATTCAACAGACGAAGCGATTCGAAGTGGAAATAAAACTGGAGGACTTCACAAGATAATGCGAGTAACGTGAGTTTATACGTATACTGCTGAAATTTTTATTCTTCAAATTATTTCTAATATTTCGCTATCTAACACAAAAAAAATGCGCGTGCTTTCCTTGAAAAGAAACTTCAAGAAACGACGTGGGATCTTTTTTCACAAATTGACGCGTGGTTTCATATTTGTCACGTCTAGTGAATAATCTACTATGAATGAGATTAGAATTTATATGTTCTATTATCTTACGACGTTAAAGTATGAATTATTTTCCTTAAATTGTTTACGTCTATAGCGTGCACGTCGAGTTTGAAAATTACTTCTTCGCTGAGAATATATCAAATTACTGGTTCATTCAATGGCTGTCAAAACTCTACTTAAGTCGGCATTGTGACAAGTATCGAGGCGACGAATATTTGCATGATTCGATGCAACGAGGAGGAAAACATTGAAATATGAGTGGCGACAGTTTCGTTTCGCTCACGAGTTCAGTAGCCTGAGGAATTATCGTATATCTTACACTTTAAAATCGATTTCATAATCACCGAAGTATGAAAATAAGCGAAAATTATCATGCAAACTATATTACGAATGTGAAAAAATTTGTCGCAAAAAGAGAAAAGTATGTTGGGATGTTTTAACTCGTTGGATGTACCATCATACGTCGAATGCGTCGACTTCGTAAAAGTTAATTTATAAAAGTTCGTTTGATTTTTGCTGTAATTTATTCCATTTTTAACACAGAAAAACTTCTATTGTTTGAAATTTTAATCACAAGATGCATGAATTTGCTGAAATTTCGCTTGTACCACATATCAGTTGACACAGTTTCCACGAACAGAAAAGGGGAGCTCTTCAAAAAGTTGTGATTTATGAATTGAAATGTACGAGGTGAAGTTGATGAATTGACTTCAATTTCGATATTATCCCTGTTTTCCGATTTCAATCTGATGTTTTATACGAGCCGCTTTACTTACATCGAAAATATATTATCATATTATATACACGCCATTGGCATCGCCATTTCGCAATCTTTTCGCATACTCAAAGTCGATCCAAGTAACATATAAATCGTCATTTATTCACTGTTGATTGACTATAATGGAAATTATACAGTATCGTTATTTTCAAAATTGCTGATATTTTTGTATGAATACTGAAATCATTGATAAAACCGAAGGATACAAAAAGATTACTATTAATATAAATCACAAATAAAATTCCAAAAGCCCATACATATTTTCCATGGAATATCCAGTAATTTGATCATATTTACATATAATACCTGTCATGTAAAACCGTGAAAGAAAATTTAATAATGAAAATGGAGCTGAAATAATTGAAATATCAGGTAGAATAATATTTTCGAGATGTTTAATCCGAGTTACGCAATTGGTAATCAAAAACGCAACTTATAAAGAGTATTATCTTTTTCAAAAAATGATCGTATTAAAGAAATACAACCAGTGCAAAAATACTCGACGTATTTCCAACTGATGTAATGAAGATAAAAACCGAACATAACTGGAGACGCAATCACGGGTTTGTAGGTTTTGTAAACATACTCACTTTTCGTTTTGCCACCGGACGATCCGGCACGGGAAATAATCTCGGCGCCATCTTCTCGCTTCCATACGATCTCAGGTTTTGGATAGCCGCGAGCCTTGCAGACCAGTTTTGCGGATCCGCCCTCAGGTACCATCAAGTCGTTCGAGGTCTCTTCGGATATTATGTCCGGCGGTATCACCACTTCTAGAAACGCGCTCTGTAAATTCAATACACCAAGGTATCGGTATTATCATGCTCTATTGCAGAGAGAATATGGCAATATTATCATATAATCCGAAAAAGGATAATTCTTTAATTTCATGAAATCAACGAATTATTTTCGTTTAATAGCTCGATCTAGGGGAATCGTGATAATGTATTTTAACTTCTGGCCTCGAAGACGTTTAATTATTAAGCAGATTTTAATTAAGCTGGGACAGGAAACGGTCATATTTCTGCCATGTAAATTCCGAAAATTTTAGAACATAATTCGTTGGAATTTAGCCACCTCCGTCTATGCGGGTGCAGACCGTCGGAAAACACTACTTTCACCAAGCACAGAACGGATTTCACTTTGAAATGAATGCCTTCCATACCAAAGCATTGCGTACAATAAAAATCTGACCCGGATCTACGGTAAAAAGATTCTCTACTTCTCCGACCATTTTCCTTTCCTTTCCCACTCTTTCTCCGCTCTTCTTTTTTTCTTCCTTTCTTTATTTTTTTTTTTCATTTCATTTCTTTTTTTTTTTTCTTATTGCACGACTTGTTATTTCAAAGGATAATTTATTCGTACCTGACTCTTCATAGGATCCGTGTTGACTTGACACATGTAAATGCCTCGATCTTCTCGGCGTACCCCACGAATATTCAACGTCCACGTGTTGTAGTCACTGTGTGTTACTGATAAACGCGCGTTGTTCGTGATCACGTGTTCGTGAATCGCCAGGACTGCCTTGGTGTCTGCTTTGATCCACGCCACCTGGCCTCACAAACCCATTTCTTAACACACTGCGCTATTTCTTCGTCCATATGCACGGTACCGCTTACGCGGCACTGGCGAAAACTTATCGCTAACAATATGCACAGACTCGATGTTTTAATACCTTAATTGCTAGATAATTCCGCGTAGAACTCGTTTTCGAAACGATCTCGACTCGTTTCATATCCTTTGTCATGGAAATGAAACATGCTCGAATTCGAGTTTATCCATAATTAATCGATGAAAGTGATTGCTCGTCGTTAAAATTCCTTTCCTTTTTGAATGAAAAGTTCATAAGAACGAAACTAGCGATTATAAATACATTGTTACTTAAGACCATCCTTTAATATCCCTTTTAATATTCTTTAAGATTATAGGCTATGATTTGGAATAGTTTTTTACGTAATAGTTGACATTTTTATAAAAGTAGTCTTTAGGGCATTACGTTACGTTTCGGATTAATTCCATGTAAAAAATTGAAAAAAGAAAACCGAACGAATGATCGAACTGGAAAATACTTGCTCTAGAATGAAAAATGTGCGGATGTGCCATTTTTATCGTCGCTATTTTCAACTAGTTTTATCACGTTTCAAGAGCATTAAAAATTTCAAACTATTGAACAAACTTATGCAGGAAAAATATAATTACGTAACGTTGCGCTTATGAGAAATATGATAGGAGAAGATGCGTTATAGAAAGATAAACTTCATTATACCGTAGTTTGTCTTTCCCTCTGGTTTTTCTATCCTTAAACAGAAAATACAACTCGTTCCAATTGCATGATGATCTTGCATTTTAGAATAGTGAGAATAATATTCGTTCCACTATTTTACCTTTCCCGTTTACACAAGTATCTATAAATTAAATTTCGCACTTGATTTAACTATCGATTGTACGAATGTTTTTACAACGCGTTATTTTATAGAAATTCTTTTAAATTGGCAAGATCAAAGGAATTCACAATCCTGTCAAAGAGTAATTAAAGTTTCTCTCTAGCATTTAAGCATGCTCCATTTCCGCATGGATTTTATAACGCTATAAAGGTTTAATCAGTTTCGTAATAATAAAAGGACGAATTGATTCTTTTTGTAATACATATGCTTGCAGAAGAACTTAACAAAGATTTATTTATAAGGAATATACTGTTTAGTACAGAATACGTTGTTTTCTCAGAATACTGATATTAATGTTAACGTAGATGTTTTTTAGTATTCTTCTGCAAAATATGTATCGGACCAAGCATTTTAATCTCTTAGTATTTTCCTGCAAAACTTATTTATTAAATATCAGACTTCTAATATTTTTATTTTCTTCTTTTATACGATAATTAATTTTTTTCTGAATTCATTATATCTATTTCCCTGTTCAAAGTACCTAAAGAAACTTCCTATATCGTATTTTCTCAATTTCAATTTCTGAGATCGTTAATTCTTAACATCTCGTTGTGTAGGATATTTTTTATCTTATTTTAAAAACGTATTATATCTGCATGTATTAATGATATTAGATTATATATATATAAACTATAATTTTTTACATTGAGAAATCCTACGACGACTAAACTACGAGACACCTACAATATCAACGAGGCATTTCACATCATATGCTTAAACTTAAATTCAATCGATTATTTCTCAGATAAACTTTCTTTAATTGTTCTTGATGATTGTCAGATTTTATATCTTTATACAACCGAGTAATCTTCTCAATAGATAGACTTTAATTTTAATATTGATTAGTGCCATCATTACAATTAAAAAGAAATATTTCAAACTTAATTAACCAATATGCGTAGAAGTGCGCTTTGTTTAAACACTTTATCGACCCTCAAAACCCAGATATTTCACCGCAATGCGAAAAATATTATTCAATTTTACTAAGCTATACCGTGAAGGCAACAATCCGAGATACAGTAGACGAAGTTCATTTTCCAACGTCAACATTTTCCTTCCGAATGCAGCTCGGTCTCCTATAGATGTACGCGAAGTTTTGGCGGGAAGTTTTCTTATTTCGCATAGATATTATTGGCACGAAATTGAACCGGCGGCATGTCGAATATTTGACCTCGCGTCGCTTTGATAGGCTATCTATCAACCAACAAAAGAGGTCTGCGGTTCTTATCGATAACTCGAAAGCGGAGTGTACAGAGAAGGCAGCTGGAGAGGTTTACGGAGAAGCTGTGAGGGTTGAGGTGGAGGATCGCGTTTGGAAGCGGCAGTGGAGAGACAGAGAGAGAGGGAGAGAGAGAGAGAGAGAGAAAGAGAGAGAAAGAGAGAGAGGGAGGTAGAGAGAGACCAACCAGTAGCTAGAAGCTAGAGAAAGCGGGGTGGAGGGCTTTGAGTGTTTGGTAGTGACGGCCCTGTGAGTGCCTCCACTTATAATACATTATACGAGGATAGTAAACCCTCTTCTCCCTTTCCTTCTACTTGCCCTTCGCCTTCCTGAGCAGCTCCAAAAACGAGCTCTCTTCGGGAACTGAAAAAGTCCCCCGGACGACAGATGCGCGCGATTCTGAAACATTTATGCCACTTTCCCGCCCCTCGGTGTCCTATCGTCCTCTGCGATGGACCTTTTGCTTTTACGTCGTTCTTCTTTTCGAGATTCATCGATGGATGATTAATCTGTTTTGGGATATCGAGCTTTGGAACTTCCGAACACTATAAACACGTGTATCCGTCGATCCTAGAATTAATTTCGTTCGATTGCACGGGGCCATTTGCCCAAAGGCTATTATTTGGTATTTGGTATGATAGGATATTGTTTAACACTTTTCAGTTTGCGGCAATATCTGGTTTAATTTATATCTTCCTTTAGGGTATTAATATTTAAAAAGATCCCCAATAATACAATATTTATAAAACGATCCATTATTTTCCATTATTATCCATTATTATCCATTATTTTATAAAACCATCACACCGTAGTATTGTGTTATTTCATTTTAATAATTTTATAGTTTCATAAAAAGCACCACCCTTATCATCCGCTGGTTGTAATTAACGGTTTCTCATTGCCTACGTTACTGTTTTATTTAAACAGCTCCACAGCCTTTTCATAAATTTAAGCTCCGCGTACATGCCTAAGGAAACTGCGTCGAAACGCGGAACGCTTGTCGGTTCCGAGGCTCCACCTCTTTCTTTCGATCTTTCAACGAGCTGGCTGGTCGAAATATTCAGGGAAAGTCGAAAGTCGCGGTACGATCTTCGCTCAGAGGATCGTATACACGAAAGAAGGGAAACCCCTTTCTCGTTCGGAAAACTCTTCGCCGTTTGGCCGCGAAATCCACCTCCGAGGAAGGGTTGAGAACTATTGGATTTAAGAAGCTGCGTGAAACGTTAAAATTGTTTATTCTTAAGACTTTTTAGTATTTTTGAAGACGCTTTGTCATTTTGAAATATTGTAACGTTTTAGAGCTACGAAATTAGTTAAAAGTCATGGTGAAGTAGACGTGACCGGAAACGTTAAGTGCCGCAGCAAAATTAGCTCTTTCCGGTGCTGTTGCGTCTGTGAGAACAAGAAAGTAGAAGACATAAGAGAAAACAAACTTGAAGGAGCTTGCACATATAGGAGAGAGGGAGAGGGGAGAGTAATAACGATGGAGAAAGGAAAAAGAACGATGTGGAAGAGGAAAGGAATGATCTAGTAACGGTGTCTCGCGAGCAGTCGCAAATTTGCAGCACAATGAGCAGTCCACGACTTTAAAGGGCTGAACTCTATGGAAACGAGTTTATCTTAAGCGAAAGACGCCTTCCGCCTAATGCAGTTTTCCCTACGCATTTTCAACTGGCGATCGGTCTGGCGGCCTCGTACCTTTGTCGAGGGTGAAAAATAAGGACTACTAAAGGAACTTGAAGCAAAAGGAAAAGTGAAGAAGAAAAAGGATAGGAAGCGTGTACACGGAGAGAAAGATAGAAAGCGAGAGAGAAGAATAGATAGGATAAGAGGATGGGAGCGTGGATAGACGACGATGGAGCAGACGAAAGGCGAAAGAGAGCGAAACAGAGGAAGGGGGAAGGACGTGGAACCCTAGTCAGATATAATATCACACTATGTGCACCTATCTACCGTGGTCTCCATTCTCGGCCCTCTTTCATATGCAAAACCATCGTCGGCGCTCTATTGTGGCGCATTGTGGGATCAGGAGCCTCGTCGGTCCAGTCTACCACACCTCGTTTATTTCCCGCCATCTTCTGGCTCATACCCTCCTTCCACGACCACCTAACTTCTCTCTTTCGTCTTCTTTTTCATCCTTCTTCTCGTTTTCTTCCCTGCCTTATCCCCTTTTCTCTGTTCGTACGACTGCATTCTCCCCTGTTCACCGACTATTCTTTTATTTTCTCGACTTCTGTTTTCGGTAGCGAGCTACGGCTGTTCCTTTCAACGGCATGCAGATAAATGGATAAGCTTGCTAATTAAAAGTTTCGCAGGGCCCGATCCCTTTCTTCGTATCCTGCTGCTGCTTCCTGTCGTCACCCCTCCTCTCACGCTGTCTAATGTTATTTCATCGTCTTCCTATTCTCCTTCATCCGTTTCCGTTTCTTCTGCTTGCATTTGGCCTCTCTGCTCGCGCTTCGTTATATTCAAACGGCCACCGGTTCTATTTGGTTGTCGCTGCCGGCCGGCTTTACGCTCGAGATTTCAGAAAGCATTATTCCCTCACTAGCCTTTGTTCCCCGGCCTCTGCTTTTTGCAACTGGGGACAACTTTAAATGTTAGTATTTATTACTGCAGAGTGCTCGGTTCGCAGCAGATTACTGTGACGGTTTTACACATGCAGCATCGCGCGATTAACCGATTGTATCAAGCGACCCTTATGATATTGTGGCTTACGCGTCTACAGCTACACGTGACCGTCAGTTTTCTTCGTCATCATCGGCTGTTTTCATCGGCAGAAGGGTTGCATGGTTTGTTGAATCCCGTCGCTTGGTTAACGATTTACCTTGCTTCGACCTGTTGGCTGTTTTATTTTACTTGTTTTCGGATTTATTTCTTCTATTTATTTCTCCTTACCGTCGAAAGACCTCGCAACTTTGTAGCGATTAACCACGAAAGTTTTTTTTTATAAAAATGTCATCCTTCTACTATGGTATCGTGTCTATACTATGCGAAATGAATTTTAGGTTGCTCGTTTCGAGATTAATTTGTTGGTTCTTTGACATTACACGGTTCGACAGCCTTGCAGCGCTAAGCCATGCGAGCTACCTATATCATATAAAATAAGAGTCTATCTTCAAAAGATAGCTTTATAAAGCTTAAGTTTTGTCTTTGTAGAATTATACAAGGATTGGTTGTTTCGAGATATTTAATTCCTAATATTCTTCTTTGTGAAGCCCTAATTAGCGCTGATGTTTATGCTTTTCTCGAGGACATAGTAATAAAGTTGCGCCCGTCTTTTATATGTAAAGTAGCTTCGTAATTGACGTTTCTTTGGTTCGTACTTTTATCAAAGTTTTTTCCCTTTCATTTCTTTGTATGTATGGATAATACACAGGATATTTCTATAGTATCTGTTCCTAATAAATTTGTTACAGAAATACAGTCGGTTGATTTGTCGCGTCAGCTGTTTGTAAATGGAATTGATGTGTAGATGTCCTTTTTTATTCTTAACTTACGTTAATTTAACTTAGTATATTAAATTAGTCTCTCAAGGATTAAAATAATGTCAACGGGATATTTTAATTTATCATTTTGATCAATCCATTCTATTTTTGCATGTAATTTAGAAATAAATGGGATATACGTAATCTAGAAATAAAATATCTAGTTAGTCACCTGCTTTTATGCGTTTTTATTCGTCAAATTCAATATTGGGAATCGACGGGACTATCGTTTCTTTGAAATATAGCCGTTTTTATGCAATTTTTTCATAATTAATAGGCATAACACGATATTGCAAGGAACCGTCAATAAACGACAGATTCGAACTTTTTCTTCGCGTTTATAACGAAATTTATGTACGCCAGACCAATGACAGATCGAAGATAAAATAGAGAAAGGTACGTGACGACCATCGTCGATAGGAAATAATACTTCTAAAATATGACCTGGATTGCTTTTATTTCTCTCCTATTCTGTTTGTTTAGGTAATAATCCTTTGAAATGTTGGTAGCATACTTTTATTGTATAGGTTAAATATAATATCAATATCGAACGTAAGTCACAGAAAGCAATATAAAAATTATTTGAGAAATCTTGATACTTCTTTGGGACAAAAATCGTTTTTGAATAATTTTCACTGCTTGTAGAAAACGTTTTATCGAGCATGTAGGATTTTTATAAGTTAAGCTTTCAAACGAGATAACAATTCCTATAAATTTTAATAATTTCTCAATAGTTTTTCAAGTTCACTTCATTTTTCGTAAATGTCAAAATATTTATTATAGAAAATACATAAGTGTATTTAGTGTTTCCAACTTTATGAGATATATTTCTTTATGGACGATCAGTGTATTGTTTGAATCATCGGCTACAAAATTCATCGGATACTTCATGTAGTTCACATGTTATGCTGTTAATTAAACAGATTACTTCGCGGCGTGTACCAAGGAGATATGAATTTTGAAACCGTCTGCTTTTGATACATGTACATTAGTCCGAGGCAAAGGCTTAACTTAATCTTCCCGACTTTGACGTAATTAGTATCATGCGCTAAACAAGATAAAATTTGGCGGAGTATATTTATGAATCTGTACATTTCTTCCCTTGGATTTACCTCATTTTTCAACTTTCGATTAACTGTTTCATATTCTCGGATTCCGGCAATCTCCTGTACAACTTGTATTGATGCCTTTAATATAAGTATTCGTTTAAATCACGGTTTTATCTTGCCTCCATTTTATTCGTTTCGACAAACGAGTAACATATATTTCAGATACGCTGATCCGTGAGTATTGATCGCTATAGGGAATTTTCTCGATTCAACGTTTTATTTAAAAATAGGAAAGGGACGAACCAATGATTTTCTTCCATTCTGGCTTGCAATTTTTTATATATTACTATTCACCGACAATATCAAAGATTTTCAACTGGAGTCGTAATTTTTGTTAACAGTAAAAATGCAATTTTGTGAAGCGAAGCACATAATCTATACAATACAAGGTATCCCGATATTGAGAAAATTAATAAAATTACTCTATCGAGGGAATCACTTTTCAAACATTTTAAAAACAATTACAAATTATATTTAAAAAATTTTGATATTTAAACGTATCAAAAACGAACGAAAGAGTTTCTTCGGGACTTGGCTATAGAGTCTCCACCAATTCCATACAAACCCTGATAATTCCACTAGAGAAGGCGTCTATCTTATTAGAAATTCCTTCGTCGAGCGTCTGTCACAAGACTCTCTAATCTTTGGACTTGGAGGTTCTTCATTTTGTAGAATTTCAATTTCGCAGGAACCATTCTTTACAAAATCGTACTTTCTCCTAAACATTGCGGCATATTGTGACGCGCACACTTAAGTGCGTTTAAGACGGACCACGTTTTATGGCTAGTCATGTATGTTTCAACCACGATGAACGAGTAATTGTTTTAACGCGTGAAACGCAATACGATTTTCCGTGCCCATAAAAGTGTTTCGTCCTTTTTTTCTTTTACAATGAAAACGGTTATTTTCTTCGTTTGCGATTACTTGTTCAGTCATTTTTCCTTTTTTTTCTTTTGACTATAGTAGTAAATAATTCTTTTGCGATGAGAAAGAGAATGGCAAATGTGCGACGCTCGCTCATAAATCTCTTTAAAGACCGTGTGCGAGAGGAGCAATGGATATGGTAATAATAGATTATAAACAACGGAGTGGAGCTATTTCAGAATTGTCACAGTGAATTTCGAATTTTATCTTGAGGTTCTGTTATACTGCATACGACAGGCTTTCGTTGAATGCGAAGCTTTATGCGTTTTGACGGATCAGCTTCCGATGTCTCGTGATTTTCGTTCAAAACGAGCCGGTGCTTTGCTTAATAATTCGCCGTGGAGCTGTTAAAAATCGTTTGAGAACGATGAATTCAATCTAATATTTCTGGCGATTCGACCATTAATAATAATTCGACGATTGAAGAGAACCCGTTAAATTGGTTAAATCTATCAATAATTAACGCTACGAAGTGTTTTTAGCAGTTAGTAAATAACTGAAGCGACACTTAATTTCGTCCGATCCTTAAAAAGAATAATAGAATTGTAATTTTTATGGCACTATTTCCTTTCGTTCAATTTCGCGAAATTGGTACTTTAAAGTTTGTTCATAATGGAATAGTCTTTCATTTTTCATTTTCTATTTTCGTGGACTCTTTAACTCGATGATAAATCTTACCAACATTATCTTAATTTATTCTCTGCTTGTTACTGTAATTCAAATATTTGACAAAAAATATCTTACGTTTGTTATATATTTTATAGACATCATTTAACCCTTTCGTTCCAAAGTTATTTAATAACTGTAAACGTTTGTCTATCATTTTTCTACCTAGCGCATCATCTATTATTTTCTAATGATATTTTATCCAATGTAAGAAGAATTCAAAATAAGAATGAATATTTCGTTCGATAATTTTAAAGATGCCAGTACAATTATAGTGGAAACGAAGGGGTTAAATGAATTTTTAAACGCTCGGTTTTCTCATCAGCTTAATTTATTAGTTCACTTTACTATTTCTTATTAATTCATTTACTAGTTTTTATTTCTCTACATTCATTCTATAAAATCTGACATCACGTGTTCTCTAACATACACCTGATATCTAGAGCCTCTTTTACTTTCTATCTTCTACCAACGATTAATCCGCCTCTTTTATTAATCTTATTTAATCTAAATTAATGCTTATTGAAAAACATGCTCATGCAACCTCTGTCATCACCTTCTGTTATCATATAATCATGCATCAAGGCATGCCTTTTATAAGTGAGAATTCATAGATACGCTAAGAACAATCTGATATTCAACACTCGACTCGATCGTCGAGACCCCGCTATTACTTACGACGCATAACACATCTTAAACATTGTGCACTCAACTGTCGTCCAATGCAGCTTGCATCATATTTCATCCCACGAACAAACAGTTTCAAGTGTGTTGTGCAATTGTGGAAAAACGTTTTGTGCGACATACGTCTGTGCGTTTATATATAGATCATATAAAATTTTTCTCCGTGATGAATCAGCGGCCAACCGTCAAACCTAATTTCGTGTTTGTAGAATACCTTCTTTTCGTATTGGAAAGTACTAGGTTCAGTAACGGGACGAATAAATTTTTGCTCGAACGATATTAAAACTTACGGTGTATTTTTTCGGTTTACTCATGGTGCTTTCGATATATATGAGTACTATAATTTAATCCGCTGTGATAATAAAAGTATAGTTACTGCAGTGATTAAACGGTGGCCATGTAATAATTATAAATATAGAATATTAAATTTTTTTAAATAAAATTTTGAATATAGTAAGAAAGCTTTATTACGGTAATTGTAATAAAATTTGATACAATTTTTCAGAAATTTGATAATGCTGAAATATTCTAGAAGATTCACGATTTTGAAAAAGAATTTGTTATGTAAAAATACTTTCGATTAACTCCTTGGAAGAAATTTGCGAGCATACAATAATTATCACGAGGAATTTCACGAAAGATCTGTCGGAAGTTGTAACTAGTTGTCACGTTCCGGTATGTCTGGGCATCGCCAATGTTTCGTTCTGGAAGTTCCAATTATGGCGTTTAAGCATCGAAGCTTAAATCTAAAAAGCCAAGAAGCCATTTATCATTGCAGTAGAATATCAAAATTAATTTTCTTGAATACACAAAGGATGATGTTCCCTCAAATGAATTTCCAAGATAAGATTCCAAATTCTCTTGGCTAATTTATCTTTGAATTACCTGCAGCGATTATTTCTCATTTCATATTAAAGTTTTTGCTACGCAAGCTTGAACATAAAATATTTCTCGATTGCAATACGATGAAAACTGATGATATCAGCAGTCCGTGCGGAAAAGCGAAAATCATCATGGTGAAACTTGTATTTCTAACTGGTATATCGCACTATAGTATACATTTATTGCCGGCTATTCATCGGCGCGTGAATGAAGATTAAGCTTTTCGAGTACGCTTGTTTAAGTTGCTCGTCTTGGTGGATACACGCCACCACGAACAACCACTACGGAAGAATATTCACCGAGGCTTTCAGAGAGTTGCGTGAAGGAATATTCGAGCTGGAAATGCGAAAAATATCAGCTCGTGAGAAATCTGATGTGAGGTAGCTTGAAAATTTCTCGAGAGCATTTTCGTTCAAAGGAAACACTGTGTTTAAAATTTCCACTGCTATATCAAACCTTCTATATTTACCTGTCGTTTGCAATTTCTTTTTCTATTAGTACAGTGATTTAAACGAACTTTAAAAAAAAAGAATAGATCGAAATTTTTTGTGTGGTATCGAAAAAAAATTCCGAGAATTTCGTGATATATGAAATATCTCCATAGAAACCCCGATAAATGAATGAAAAATAAAATTTGAAGAATAAAAATTTTCTAGTTTCATTTCTTATTTGTTTAACACTTTTCCCTGCGTAAGTCGAAAGATATCAGATGGTTAGGCCAGAGTGATTTGTCATTCAGCGTATTCGCAAAGGGGCAAAGATACTCGGCGTGTTTACGGCCGTATATATGCGCATACATTTGGCGCAAGACTTTAACCGGGACTCTTGATCATGAGGATGAAAATGAAAATGATAATTTGTCGTATACGAATCAGCAAGTCAAATAGCAGCAAGTTAGGCAGGTTCGCGCCTTCGGCCGCATCTCGCTGCGCTCGAGAAAGAATGATGATTTTCTTTCGTGGAACAAGCGATAATTGAAATTATGCATGCGTTTCCGAAACACATTTCTTTGTCTCGCCTTTCTCCGCGTATCAATTTCATTCTCGTTTCGGGCACTTCGAGACTTCGTTCAAACTGTTTTCGAATTGATGAAAATAAGAATGAATATTATTTATAATTATTTAAAGAGGAATGAATTTTTATATCATTTTTAGAATCATTCCATTCGTCACCTTCGTTACGATAGTAAGTAATAAAAAAAAATTAAGAGGAAGTAGGGAACACCTTTAACTTCAGAAAATTCTTTTAGGAATACTTTCTCCATTTGGAAAGGTGCAAACGAGTGCAGCGTGGAAACAGCGAAAGGAAGAAGGTGGATCGCAAACCCTGTTGGCAAAAAGAATCATTCATTTGCCGAGTTATAAAGTTTAAGGTTTCAAGGCTTAATTAAAGTCTACAGGGCAACTTTCGTCGAAAATCTCTTCGAAAAGAAATATTCTCTTCGCCGACTCTTTCGTACAGTAAGAAATTCGTTCAACAAGTGGAATCGTAAAACTGTCAAATATATTTCTATGAGTTTTACTTGTGAAATTACCGCTTTTGTTTGTGCAAGATAATCAAGAGAATATATCGATTTATAAGAAACTCTAACTTGGATATTAACTGTAATCTGGTTATTAATTTGGATGTTGTTATTAATTGCAAAAGTTTTTAATCTGACATTTATGCTTTAACGCGATCAAATATATTTTTCATCGTAAACGACAGATATACGAAAGATTATTATTTATTGGCGAAAAATGTAACTAATTCCGAATACTTGGAATGTTTTCTCTGCTGCGGAAAATAATAAATTAATGGCTGTTTGTTTCGTCGATAATCAATTTCATTCGTTACACATTTGTGTAAAATATATTTCAAGTATGTATTTAGTTATTGAAATGGAAGATATCTAATAAAATATATCACTTGAATGACATTATCGAAAGCATGGAAGAAAAAGACTGGCTGAAACACGAATACAATTATTTGACTTTCAACAAACACGAATGTGCATATATATATCGTATGGAAGGTACATTGTTCTGATTTCTCTAGAGTATTGTTTTTTTCCGACAGAAATAGGTAGATTGCAGCAGCCGGGAAAACATCAATGTTATTAGCTTTCTGTACAGTTTTACCAATTAAATAAAAATTTGATATAATAAATAACTTCTATTAGCAATTTATTCATTTATTATAAATAGTATTGCAATTATTGAAAATAATAGTTTTGTTTTATTTATTCAACTGTATAAATATATGAGTTCTCTGCATCGCTAACTAGAGCGGTATTAATTCGTTTTTTGTTAAATGCTGCATATTTATTGTTTATCGTGTTCATATTCGTATCAAATATTTGTTATTTTTGTTATGTTAACAACATTTGATCTAAATGCAGATCTATGTCTTGTCATCAATGTCTGTCTCTTGCTATATATCTTTTATGTTTCTTTCCTATAGTATTTACAGACTCAGTCTTTCAATTACTTTTTAGATTTCACTTTGCTGTGATGCATTCGTCGTATCTTTTTGTATATCGTGAACTCGAAAAAGAATTAGATTGGCAGTTTGACTTTACAATTACTAATTTTCTGCTTCATCTAATTTATCAATAGCTATAGTTTCGATTCCGCATAATCTACTTTCCAAGCTACTGCTATTTTTCAGATGCCTTAGACTGTTCGAACGGCAATGCCATTTTTTAAATATCTAGATATTGCTCCGAGTGTTAATTTCCAAAAATAAATTTATATTAATGCAAATACTAAAAAATGGATCTGTCTATGAAACAGTCTAAGAATAAGCACATGCTACCTTGGTATCGATACGTAGCAGCGATTAGAAGGCCAGTTCACATCGATTGTTCATGATAATTCATGAGTGAAACAAATGTGAAATAACACGAGGATCTACACAGAGTGTTTCAAAATGATGGAGCGAAGGATTTTAAAATTTAGAAATAAACGTAAAATGAGAAAAAAACCGGAATTGATAAACATGAACTGCTTAGAAATATCAATGAACATACATATTATATTGATTGACTATTTTATTTCATCATATATATGTATATCAAAAAATAAACATCTCTAGAGAATTAGCCCTGAAGCACCTGAGGAAAGCTGTTAGAAGGTAGGAGATGATGCCCTGCCAATTGCTCAAAAAATGACTCGACCGAGCAACTCCTATAAACTTTATCTATTATATAAACCTATATCCATAAACTCTATTATGGTATGAAATGTACTTATAATATAATATTGTCTGTAATCAGCAGTATATTTATCGCATATGAAACACTCTGTAAAACGTAAAGTGAGGAAACACGGTCGAAGGGAACGGGCCGAACGCTCTAACTATGCCTGAAACTGTCTGGTGTCACAGTTGTCATCGTGTATAGGTACACAGTGAAAGAGAGACAGTATGCACGAACTTTTCGTAAGCTATCGTCTGCTATTCTGCAAGCTATTCTTTCTCTCGTTCTTTCTTCCTATCGTTCTGTAATCGCGGGTTTTTTTCACGTCTATCTTCTTTCTTTTCGTTCCGTTTCGTTTCTTTCTACTCTTTTCGTGTGTTTACTTTTTTCTTGCGTGTCTCGTTACCAAGAGGAACCACCTTCCGGTCGACAAGGTCCGGCGTAGAGAAGCCGTAAGGAATGAGAACGAGGGAGGAAGGAAGGAACGCCGCGGAAGAAGAAAAAAGTATGCTCGAAAAGTTTAAGTCACGCGGACTGGCACGTTTCAGTTCATGTGCAGCGGTTCTATATCGGCTGATGGGTGAAAATGGATGTCGTACAGAGAGAGATGCTTTAGTGATGGTGGCGGCTGCTGCGGTGGTTTTCTTTTTCATAGCTGGCAGTGGTGCAGTTAAATGCAGTGCTGTGAGGTGCAGGCACACGCGCATATAAGTAGTGCAGTAGTAATAGTAGTAGTGATGGTAGTAGTAGTAGTAGTAGGTAGTAGTAGTAGTAGTAGTAGTAGTAGTAGTAGTAGATAAGGTAGTCCATTACAGGCGGACACAGGTTAATGGTAAAATAGTTACCCGGGCCTTGGCGCCGCCAGAGTGATCTCCGCTCGCGGAGGAGGAAGGACTCACCCGGTATCCACCGAGGTTGCTCACCACGCAGGTGAAGGTTGCGTCTCGACCCTGCGAGATCGTTAAGTTCTCCAACGGGTATGTGAAGTCTGGCTCGAGCCCCGTCACTGTAACAATCAATCGGCCACTTTTTTCATCGAATAATTGGTCATTTTTTTACATGCGTGCACATTTATCCTTTTTTATCAGTCAGATGACTGACTTGAACATCTACTAAGCCGTATTTCTTTAGATTTAGATCATTGTTCATACCTATTTCATTGTTATTATTTATAGTTTACTCCATATTCAAATTTCACAATGTAACGACAGGGAAATGTATGAAAATTATTTTTAATATTCAGCGACAAAAATTTCGTCGACGTTAACGATATCAAAGCATAAAATGCAGTGAAAAGAAAAATGTGTCAAAAAATGTGTGAAAAAAGAGTGGCGAAGCCCCGATATATGTCGAAAGTTTCCAAAATAGCATGTATGGATAAAATAAAATACCAATATGTAAAACACTCAAGCTGTGCATTGTGAAACGGATTGACCTTTTGTTCGAACTACTAAAAAAAGCTTGTATTCAAGTCGGAGCGCATACGTCCATACTCGGGATTAATGTCTTAAATTGATTCTGTGTCGATATTACCGCTCAATTGAATATTACTATATGAGGTATATACGTTTGTTCATGTGTCTTTTAAAACTATTTCACAATGTTATATTAGTTTCCAGAAATGTATAGTTTCTATATGACTACATATTAAATTATTTTATATTTTTCTTCGTTCATTATAATAAAACGGAAAATTTTCCGTGAAGAGACGGGAGTGGTAGCATATTCTTATAGATTAAAATGATTAGATAATAATTAATGATAGAAAAAAAAAAACTGACGGTGAGCATAAACCGAGGCTTGAAGAAGAGTCTAATTTCTAGAGACATCAGGTTTCTTAAGGGAATGTTATCTGCGAAGCAAGCAACGTCGAAAAGTTTTACTGGCGCACACTTTGGATGCTTTATCTTCGCTGGTATGAAGCAGCGCGGAAAATTCTGCTCCTCGAGATTTTCATTTTATCTTCTTCTTTTAAAGAGAATTCTACTATCTCTAAGGAAATGCCTTTTTTGAAGCAAATAGCCCCGATTTGGCAATGATTTCAGCGCGAATTTTTCATAGAACAAGGTGTTACGTTCGTAACTAAGAAATATGTTGATACGCGATATGTTAAAATGCGAATTTGTATACAGGGTCAAGGTGCATGGATCATGTTACTAAAGCAAAAATGCCTTTATAATTTACAATACTCGATACAAATGGAAAAATTACTAAATTTCTCGCAGTCGTAGAATCTTCCAAAACCGTTCAAAATCGTAGGTATGCGTAGCATGTGTAATTGAAATTCACGAACTGTTACTTCAAGTTACGAGAAACGAGGAACTGAAAATTTAAAGGATGTAAGGGATTAAAAGGTAAATTCACAGGAGAAAACGTCCAGTGTATAAAAAGTGCTAGAGATAATATTACTCCAACTCGTAGAGAAGAGAGATAATCGTTTGCATAACTAATGTTTAGGGTTATAGATTAATCTTTATTCTTCGCTTTTTCTTTTCCTATACGTGTATGAATAATATTTTATTAAAATCTCCGTATGGTTAAGGTATTATATTCTTCTAAAATTTCAAGAGAAGGGGATAGGTAAAAGCAAGAAATATTTTCACGAAACTTTTTCGATGAAGTGAGATGCTTTTTAAAACACTCGAAGAACAAAGAAAATTATACATGATATAAATTCATGATTATATCTTAAATAGTAAACACATTTAAAAATGTTTGAAATTATGTTTTTGAAAACTAAAGAAATTGAAAAATAAGAAATGTATTACATAGACAATTTCTAAAAGGTTATGTACGTTTTTCTTGTAATAGATGTTATTCATATCGTAATATTTGATTATCACGTTATTATTTGATATCGATATTGTAATTCGATGAAAAGTTAGTAAATGCAAATGATCGACGACGATAGAGGAAAATTGTAATGGAGATTTAAATGAATGCATATTTTCAGATGAAATTAAATTACTACATTTTCCAATGAATATATGTATATATTATTACACAAATAAATATAAATATAAATATATAATTATATATATTAATTATATTATATATATTTGGTCATATTAATTATATATAATTTCATCGGTGAAAGTACAAACATTTCAAGTAACGAATCCTTTACCTTCCATTCGTTTGTTCAACAACTGCTTTTCAAAATTACTGATTCGAAATATATAGTTTCAATATATAGACTAACAATTATATATAGAATACTAATTTATAGACTAATAATAATATATAGACACGCCACGACATATAAATATAAATGTAAAATAATTTCAAATATACGTTCATCTTTCTATATTCTCATCTTGAATTTGCCAGGTGGTGGCATCAAACCCTTTGATTCGTTATCCACAAAGTATTTCTTTCGATTATGAAATAAATGTATGCACATATTCATGTGGAAGTCTCGTGAAATTGACTATTTTATGTCGCGCAAGATAAGATATTACGTTTTGTATAAAATGCAGAATCGAATTAACTGTATTTCATGTAAACGAATTTTGTACGAAAATGAGCCGGTAAATCGCGAAACGAAATACCGAATACTCCCAAATTTTTTAATTAGAATTTATATCAATTTCTTCAATACCTCTTTTTTCTTTTAAATATCCCATGGTATCTGACAAAGCATTGAAATATCGTGGGAAATATTAAATTATAACAATTTTCAAGCTAACAGTATCAAAGCATAAGAAAAGGGTGATGTATCATGAATACACCAAATTGTATTCGTTCTATGCCATTTTACCGTGTCTTACGATATTATTTCAATTTCTAGCTATCTTAAAGATATAGGTTGTCCCAGTTACGTGGAAAGCCCTGTAGAGAAGCGCATTGAGAAGTTCCCGTAAATCGTATTACAATGAAAAATTAGAGGGAAGCTTCAGCGGTATCTCTAACGCAGCTGGAACGACAGTTATGCAATCGAACATATATCACCGGTGAGCCATCGCGAAATAAAGGTGCGCTCAATAAAACGCCAGCGTCGCTTGGGGAAGAAACTGATTCACCATATAAACTTTTTTGCCATTTTCAAGAAAAACGCGTACGTGCGGATTTCGAATTTACCTTGCGACGAGTGGTTCGCCGCGATATCTTCTAACAAGGGATAGAAAACCGTCATGACGATGGTTTCGATAGTTAGGCATGACTTTTTGTCGCTCAGATTTTCCACAAACACGAATGTATACTGGTTCACGAAAGTATT
Organism: Bombus pascuorum; assembly: GCF_905332965.1. Lineage (NCBI taxonomy): Eukaryota > Metazoa > Arthropoda > Insecta > Hymenoptera > Apidae > Bombus > Bombus pascuorum. Next base: position 3,329,895 of record NC_083493.1, read on the forward strand.
TGAACACATACTATAGAAAACTTTTATATTCATATTAACGTGTCGTATGAAATATTTTACAATTTTATTAGTACGGTTATGAGACTCAATTATCATGATATTAGTAAAGTTTGAAATCTATCTGAAATACATACTTTTAAACATTTGCATTCAATTATAGGTTATTATTTTTCACTCACTAGGAAGTATTTGTGGATCCTGCTGGGATAGGCTTTTCATGACACTTTTTGGTGACACATTTTTTTTAATTGGCCGGAAGATAAGAGAAAAATAAATGGGAAAGATTTTTTGAAATATCAAATGTCATTTACGTGAAAGCAGGTCAGCAGTTTATGACAGTTTGTATGGAAGTACGCAACCATTAAAAACTCTTTCAACCTCAAAAATCATTTCCAATATTTGTTCGCTGACTAAAATTCGGTTACACGTGCACGCACGATAAAGACAAACAATGCTTGTTTTAAATAAACTGCAAAAATCTTATCTATGCTATCGCATAACGCACATGTATTGTAAACTGTGAACACACAAAGTGAGCAAAGCTAGCAAATGGAATTTCAAGCAGAAAGCGACGAATTACTTTTTTTAAATGCGTGCCGTAAATGTAGCGTTTGAAGCAAAATGTCTTGGAAAAAAGATAAAGGCAGGAACATTTGTTCATTTTCTGTATAACACAGATAGTTCGATCTTTCATTATATATTGTATGTACAGCTATAATTCTGACAAATTAATCTTAGTCTTTTAACGAGGGAAACATATTTGGATTTTATATTAATTTCATATATCACGCGAATCGGGAATATTTTTTGCTTTCCTTAATTAGTCTTTCAAAATCAAGTACATAAAGTTTTAGATCATAAATATAAGAAGAAGGATTTACACAGTGTCTCATATCCATAAACGCAAATATTAATGTTACCATTGCCTAAACACGATCTGCAGTACAACATCTTAAATCAGCAATTACGCGCTCACTTCCGTCTCTCATTACCGATTTCCTCGTCTTGTTATTTTCTTGCTAACTAGAACCAGTTCCGTTCGATATTCGCCTCAAATTTATGCTCTCCCACAAACACGTAAATTTTCCAGTGCACGAAACATCGTTTAAGCTTTAAACGAATGAAACGAGGGAGCGAACTTCGCGATTAATCAATTTGTTGCAACAACCTTCTCACACGAATTACTTGATTCGTCGAAAAGAAATGGTTTGGATAGGCAAACACATGAGGCGAGGCGTGAGATACGTTTCTTAAGCGAAGCATGTGTTGCACAGACGATGTTTCTTGTCAAAAATTCCTAATGAAAATTTCAATGAATCCGGAAAGTTTTTGATTGGTCCTTACGATTTCGTGCGATAGGTGACCGCGTCCGGTGTTAGGCGTTTTTGATTACAAATTTGTGTACATAGCACGCGCGAACGATTGAAAATTGAGAACTCGAGGGAGTTTCCTCGGTCGATGAAAGACGACAGGAGAAGAGAGCTAAAAATTTATTTCATCAAAATCCAAGAGCGTGTCATGTGTTCAACGGCTAAAAACGGTGGAGGTTTATGCGATGATTGCGAGATATTAATATTTAGAATTCGTCCGTTTTGTTCTAGGGATCGCCCAAAATAATTTACGTATTCTTTTTCTGGCCTCCGGCGCGCAGTTTCGTGAAAGCTCCATACAGCTATGCGATATTGGCATCTAAAATATTTCCGTGAACTGTTAATATTGCAACGAGACAACTCAAGAAGGAAAGTTGTTGCTCGCCAGCGTCGAAAATATATAATGCACGTTTCGAATCGATGATCGGAGAGACTGGGTGACGACTAGTATTGCAGACGAACTTCCACCACAAATTTTAAAGCGCGAATATAATCTTTAGAATGTTTAGAAAGAGAGGACATAATGTTTATAATGTTTAGAAATTGATTTTTTTTAACACTAGAACTACCGCTAATTAACACAAAGCTATTTCTAACAAAACCAGTCAAAATGACTGGTCTTTAGAAATATGCGATAATAGAATATTTTTATATTTATTGATTTATTACTTTTTTATAGAAAGAATTCCATGTTATGTAGTACATTTTTGATATTATTAATCCATCTGGGACCATGATCCTTAAACGAGGGTTGACATATTTATAAAATTGTGGAACCAGTCATTTTGATTTCTGTGGTATTTCTAGTGTTACCATCTAGCGATCTAGCGATCGATCCGGAAATTTCCTAACAACTGATATCATCGTATTAAATGATGTGGAATGAAAAAAAGCAAGGAAACTGGTTAATGGGGGTTCGATAAACAGATTGCAAGACCCTTTTATATTTTAACAAGCACCGGTCATTTTGACGGGTATTGGTATAAGTAACCTTAATACAAAATTATTTTAAGTTTGAATACATAAAAAATAAAATAAAATTGTAATGTCGTTACATTATTACGCAAAAAAATATAACATGAAGTAGGAATTTTGAAATAAAATTGTAAAACCAGTCAATTTGACCGGTGTGATAGTTCCAGTGTTAAATATGACAGAGTTTATATTGCGAGATCTACGGTAGTTTAGCACGCCGTTTCCTCTTTCAATGAAATTTCTACCTATTCCGAAATTTTTACCTGTTCTTTTAATTTAATCTTCATATTGATTCTTTCCACAAATCTAATTTAGGCAGCTATATATCTTAAAAATTGTTCAAAATATCAAAAATATCAACGGCATCCCTGTATCCCTATTAATCCTTTCATCACTAATTCTAAACATCTATAAACGGCATATCACCCACTCAATTCAATAATCGTCCTCGGATTGCAGAAAATCGTCGAATAAAATCTGATGGTGAGATACATGGAAAAGAACAATGTGAGCACGCTGATCGATAAAAGGAACAGAAGGGATATCAAATCGCGACTCGCATCGATTATCAAGGATATCACGCGGTCGGTAATGATGAGCGTTATGTTGTGCGACAAGAGGATGGCAATGGCGTTGTACGAGAGGAGGCAACAGAGCCGACTGAATTTTACGAGGATATTTACATGAGCGCAATATTTTATAGAGCACTTAATGCTGGGTCACGTTCTGTCCCTCAGTGGCGAGGCGGCCATCTATGAATCAAAGTACGCTTTAAAGATTTCTTTCTCATACCGCCCTGTGCCACGGATAAGGAACTCGCTCAGGCTCGTACCTTGCCTAGAATATCTTACACGGTATCTCTCCGTCGCTTTCTTATTGTTCCCTTTCTTTCTCTTTCTCTTGCTTTCTTCCAATTTTCCATCTTTTCCATCTTTTCCATCTTGCAAGAGAAACCTGGTTTCGTTGCTCTCGTCTCTTCTTTCAACGAGAGATGCTTGTCTGTCTGTTAGTAATGCGCACGCTGAAGGGAGTGGAACCTTCGTCGAAGAAAACGGAACGCTACTTGAAATTGGAAACGCGGAGAAACGCTAGAGTTGTTACGTTGTCGCGTACGATTTTGCTCGCATTGATCCCCCAACAAGTTGTACACACATTGAAGGTTGGAATGACGAGCGACGCCGAGACTTCGCGATAATTTTTATTAGTGGTTGTACATACACGGGTGAGTGTACATACGTGGTCGAGCATTTTTCGATAGGATCAGGTAAAATATATTATATAAGCGTAGTAAATAATTTGTCACGTAATTCTTCGCATTCGGTTATAAACGATTTTTAAACGAATTACGAGCTGCGAAATGTTTGTACGGTGTGTAAACTAAAATGTTTGTTTAGTTTCTTAGAGTGAAAAATCAAGACGAGTTGATTCAGTGAATACGACGGTAGTTAATCGTAAAATTTAAACAATAGGATGAACGTGAGTAATATGAAAAGATTTATAATAAAACAGACGACGATAGGATTACGGTAATTAGCACTTACAATTACATAAGCTTAAGCAAGACGTGGACCATTAATTCTAATTGCCAGTATTTTCTCTCGGACATTCTCTTACTTTCGCTTCTTAATGCATTGTGGCAGTCGGCTTGACAATTTCGTCTGCCTGATGTTTCTATTGTTTAAATAATTTAAAGAATACATATATTTACCTTTTGAGTGATTACATTAAACTGATCTACATTAATAAACGACAATTAAATATTTTTCTCTAATCATAAAAAATCAGAAACACTGTAGCAATTAAAATACATCACGTTCTTCGAGTTATCTAGAATCAAAGGATGGAATTAAATTCAAATGGTATGGTAACATCCGATAACATCTGGATTAAATAGCAGTGCAATGCCAATTAAAAATTTGCATCTACATAAATTATGTGCGTCATAAAGCAACGCATTAAAAAGATCGAACTAATTCGCTGGGAACCTATTGATAGAGAGGGAGAAAATCTGGGGGAATCCCCGATTGCGCCGGTGTAAATATCAGCGAAAGGGGTGGTACGCGTGTGTACGCTAAAACGGCATGCTTTAATTTCACGCGGCGGAACCTCGGCGGCGAATGCAATTACTCTTGCAATCAATTTAGATAACTCCCAGTAGAACCGGCACGTAATTGTTAACGCGATTATCCGGCTCAGCCGGCAAGTTGTGTAAGCTGGAACAACGGTCAAGAAGAAACGCGACGCGTCGCGAAAGGCGCCCCTTTTCACAAGAAAATCCGCCTTCGTTTGTAACGCCGAGGAAAGCGAGCAACTTCGTCACGTTCGAGAAAAATGCTATTGGACCAGAGGAAATAAATTTTTTCACACGAGATTGGATATTTTTCTTTAAATTTTTTAGCTGCGCGATACGAAAATATCTTTTATTTGGAGTGCTTTTTCGAATTTTTTAACTGGCATTCCTGTGCAAAAAAGCATAGGATCCTTTTTTCAGCGGATGTTATAACGAATTTAAACGCATGTTGTACGGATTGATGTTGAATACCGAAAAGCTGATCAAATACCAAGGCTGTGTTGGAATGGTACGTGAATTTACTGTTTAGGTTAGCAAATGCTCGTAGTGACGTGTATCAGCAGCGATACATTGCCTAAAACTGGGAATCGTGAATCTTGATGCTCCTACAATTATCTCTGGAGTAATAGCAGCGCGAGCTTTAATTATTCGATTCATCATGGGGCTCCTGCAGTGGTAGATTGCTGTCGATAAACGTTCAACGTACTTATCAGCATATTATAGAGATACGTATAGAAGGAGTAATTAGAATTTGTGCTATTATTGCTTTATGAATATACAGAACATGAAAAATGGAGGTGTACAATATTTATCGAGTGTGATTGTAGACATCGAGAGAATGAGAAAAGTTCTTCTTTTTCGCTTGGAACTTTACGTGCATGTGTTCGATTAATATCTGCTTCTGGTACGCTTCTTCGCAGTTTTCCAGTCACGCTAACAGAGACATTATTAATTCGGCAGAATGGGAATCACAGTACCGTGTAACTGTTTTCTTGATTAATGAATCTTTTTCCACTGGTCCAGCCGAGGTTTTGGTCCGTACACGTAGATTTCGTGCCAAAGAAGCCATCCACTCCTACTATTCTGTTTCCCTTGATTTTGATAAATTCGAAGACGATGCGACGCCACGTAGAATGGATTGCAGTTCCGTGGACGAGTTCTGTCGGAGCGTTTGTTTCGCGGCTATTTATCGTGTTCTCGCTTTTAGAGGATTTGTCCCTCATAGGATAATCATTGTTAACCGTGTGATACGTACGAAATGTAAGTGGCAGCTTGAAAAGGATCAGGATTTGCATTGTATCTAGTGAGAGATTTATTGCGCACGATTATAGTATCTGAAATTGTTAATGGATTGGTGCTCGTTAATCTTAATGTTACAAATGAAAGTCATTAGGTTTAACAAAATACCTATTATTATTTTTACTTATATGTTTGGATGTGCTATTGGATATTACAAAGGTGTTTGTGAAACCGCCACTTTCCTTAGTCTCCAATGTTCGTGTGACACGCGACACGATGCAGTTTTTGTTTTTCCACCGGTGCATTTCCACGCGTATCCGAAAATTTACAAGGGTAATACCACGGTGCACGGAACGATTCATCCAACTTTGCGACCCGTGATTTAATCCCTCGAAACTTGTACAGGGTATGAGTAACACGAAGAATATGAGATTATCGGTGTACGTTTGAATATATTCGGAATTATTTACCAGTCCATTCGTCCGTTTATATACGCCGCTCATTAATACACATAGTTAGGGAAACAAAAAAAGATTGGAGAAGAGAATGAAATTATTGAATTGTTGGAAAGGAAGATAGCGAAACTTAAAAAAACCTCGATGTTAATCTACTTTTCTATGAATAGCTGCGACTAGTCGTTGAATAGCTTCTATAATTTGGTTACTCGAAGTAATTTCTGTTGGTTTCTAAAAGTATTCAATTTCTTGGAATTAAAATAATATCCTAGTGTACATAAATGTCACACGTGGAGTTGAACATTTCAGGTTCAATAATATTTTTCCCTCGGTCTTCGTCGTTATATCGAGCAACCGAGCTTTTCTATCGTTAATAGCTATATTTAATATCATAACGTTGGTTTTATAAATTCTTTCCAACTTAAAAAGATAGAATTAAAAATTCCTTTTTTCTCTTTGTTTACTACTTCCCGAAAGAAGCTACTAAAATATCCGAACATAATATCGAATAAAACGATATTCGCGTATTTGGTCATTTTGATTAATTAATGGACGACTAGCGGATACAATGGATATTTCCGAGATAATACACATTTTATGCCGATGAGATATTAATCCTGAAATTAATAATGGTCACTTGTATTAAGCGTGATTCGTGACAATTAATATGTCTTTAAATAATGAATACAGGTAAGACAGTATCGCAAGTACTACAAATTGCAATTAAAATTAATTTGGACGAAAGTTGATCCGGCCAACGATCGTAACATTATGTATTTGGTTTAACCAGCTGACAATGATTTTAATGAGTTTTTCACATGACACTCAAGGATGCTCTCTTGCCGATTTTAATATCCGTCATAGACACGCACGCGTTTATGAGTGTCGTTCTCCCTACCGTTTGTCATGCAAAATTATTAAACGAGCAAATCCTCGTTCATTTCGAGATGCATGTGTATTTAAACGTAAATATACTACGTTAAAAATCATTCGACGCGTACGTGGAATTTAGCAACGTCGTATATTACATTTATTCGATGTAATATAATACATATTAATAAAATAATTCTACTTTGAAAGTACCGCGTTTTGTTATCCCTGAAAAATTATTGATGCAAAGCATTTTAAAGTACACGATTTTATGGACTTCGTGAAAGTTTAAATCTGACTGAGCAATCGTGTCAAATATGAAATATGTTTTTAAATATTGTATGTGATCAATACACTGAATCTTCGTTTATATAACCTCTGTTTATATGAACGAAATTTTAGTAGTGTCCAATTGACCGAACTTTAGTCCAGCTGCTATTATCTGAATTACAGCCGTGCGTCAATCCACTTATATGAACGTCTAACAATAACATATACAGTGGCTCACGAAAGTATTCGAACGCTGTAACACTGTTGATAGTTTTTCATCTTCCTTTGCACCAAATGTAAACATCATTGATAAATGAAAATATTGGTACGTTCACTCGATGTTAGGATATCGTTTCAGTAACAGTAACATAAAAGTCTGCACAATAGTATTTAAAATCAATACTAAAAAGTCTGAAACAAAAAAGTGTGAAAGAGAAATAATATTTCGATTATATGAGGACGGCAAATCATATAACGAGATTGCCGGAATTGTGAATAGAAGTCCACAATACACTATATCATAAATAACTTGCAAACAAAGCTCGATCGGGTCGACCAAAGAAATTGACTGGAAGAGAGGAGAAAGTTATCATTCGCGAATTAAAAAAAAAATCCTACTACATCCGCTCCTCAACTCGCAAGTATGATAGCTGATATATTTCACAAAAAAGTTCACTCGGAATTATGTCGACAAATTTTACGAAACAATAATTTTCATGGCAGAGTACCGCGAAGAAAGCCATATATTAATGCGGTAAATCATAAGAAAAGATTGACTTTTGCAAAAATCTGTATTAATAAAGATAGTTCTTTTTGGGACAAAGTCATCTTTTCAGGCAAATCAAAGTTTAACACTTTTGGTTTAGATGGTTAAAATTATGTGTGGAGAAAACCAAATACTGGATTGGAAATTCGACGTTTATATCAAACAGTGTAACACGTGGTGGATCGGTCATGGTGTGGGGGTGCATGGCTGCCAGTGGCACCGGAAATTTGATATGTATTGATGGAATACTTGATAAATATAAGTATTTAAATATTTAAAAAAATAACCTTAAAGGAAGTGCCCGTAAATTAGGATTATTGGAAGATTTCCACTTCATAGGATAATAATTCTAAGCAACACTGCTAGAATTGTAAAAGAATGGATCGTATATAACACACCACACATGTTAATTATTCCACCGCAAAGTCCAGACATAAATCCGATTGAAAATTTATGGGCTGAAATATGGGTAAAAGATCGAATAAATTTCAGATAATCTCAAAGCAAGTATTGAAAGATAAAATTATAGAAATACGGAACTCCGTTGAGTGTAGTTTTACAAAATCATTGGTTTACAGTATGAAACGTCGATTCAGACACACTATTTCTGCTAAAGGTGGACCAACAAAATATTAATATTAAATAATATAATAATATATGTAGCGTTCAAATACTTTTGCGAGTCACTTACAGTGCGTGTTTCTAATAAATGTATCATGACTCCTACCTACGTTGTTGAATCCTTTTCAAATTTTACTGACATAATCTTAAGACTTCCATCTTTCTATTGATATCTGCTTGTCGAAACAAATTAATGTACATTAATTCGGCCATTCAAGATTACATATGTAAGCGTTCGAATACTTTCGTGAGCCACTGTAAACAGTATACGTGTGGCATAAACAGGCACGTGTGTAACGCACTCTCATGCTTCGCAATCGATATAAATTTGCAACGATATTACATACACATGTACGTATTTCAAAGCAAATGTTTTGTAGAATCCTCTTATACGGACGCGAATCCTTATTAATTGAATGAAAAATTATAAATAGTGAGGAGGGCTGAATGGACTCCTATTATATGTATAAATGACCTCGTTATACGAACTAGCTTGTCCCCCGAAAGGTTCATTCTAAACGAAGTTCAGCTTTACCATAAATAAATATACATAATAAAGATACATATGAATAGAAATCGTTTTATATTTGCCAAATGCATAATGATATGACAGCTAAATTGCACTTTGTTTTTTGGTCATCATCTTTGTAAATATTATATTTGATGTTGCAATAATTCTAACGATCAAAACATTTCAAAAGCAGAATTATAACTTTAAGCATTTAGCTCGAAGAGAAATTGTAACGATGTATGGATTTGAGTCCTTTCTATGCATTTTCACTGTAATAAATATTATAGAGCTGTCAACGGGGAGAAACTTTTTGCTCGTACGTGAAATAAAACGCGGCTGGTTCAAAAATATCTGTTCGGCGCTGCAATTTGTTTTTCGTCGAATTTCCATTGTCAAGATTGATTCCCCGATGGACCATGTCCGTCGAGTGAACGTTCTCCAGAGGGTAAACGGACATTCCAGTAATTTCAATGACCATCCGTCGTATTCAAACACTAATTTGAGCCGTACGAAGAATTCCACCCTCCCTCGGGCGCATCTCGCCGTTTTTCTTCATTTTCCAGAAAATGGACCGACACTTGTGATTTAAAGTCTTTGTATTACTTGTTATTTACACGAAAGTAATTTCAGCTGATGCAGATAATATCAACAATTACATATTTTCAAGGAACTGAGAATCTCTTGCTTTATTATTCCTCTGACGTATTTATCTTCAAAAGATACATTTATTATCGCATTATACGTATATTAATTAAGGCAGGAGTATGTAATTATCTTGTTCAATATACAATCAAATTCTTATACTGAAAAAGATGGATTCTGCAGTATTGAATAACATACAATAAAATTTTAATTTGCAGATAGTAATTTTCTTAAGAAATAGTCTATAGAAATATCAAAACAATATATTTTATAATAAATTCTATGATATGTTCTAAACTCTTGGCACTATAGATAAGAATGTAAAGAACAGTCCATAATTCAATTTCACCGTGCTCGATTTCACCGGAAACAAATGTTGGCCCTTCGAGCGGAAGCGGGCAACGGTAGGGCGAACCAAAATTGAACCGAACGAAATATTAGTGGGAATCTATCAGGATTCATTAAGCGGCCGCGAAACATTACCAAATGGTCAACAGAACAGAGAACGGGCAGCAATTCACTTCAACCGGCCGAATTCATGGTTATTTTAGCAAATACTTCTTGCCTCTTCCTGTCCTTTTCTCTCTTCCTTTTTCTCTCTGTACCACTGTATTCGCTTGAAATCGCATTAAGAAACGGAAACGATGAATGGAGGATGTTTCGCGACAACGCGAAATACATTGAATAAATATTACCCGTGCACAAGTGTCGTTGGAAAATATTTTGAAACGGTCGAAGCGGAAGAAAAGCAAACGGGACATCGTTCCCGCCGATTGCTAAAATTGATTCCTCGCACTTTCATACCGGAGCAAATAGCCGGTCCTACGTTTACTGAGAAAATACGAAGGTCAATACTTTTCGGACTGCAATGGATGGAGTGGCTTCTGTGTATCATTTTGTCGTATAATCGCATCACGAGTATCAACTTATTAGCCACGTCCGCGCTTACTTTCTACTCCTACTTCTTTGGTGCGACACTATGGTTTTGAAGCAAAATATCGTGAGACAAATATTACTCTCACTGGTCCAATAAAGAATATTTGGAGAAAATAGCGCAACTTCGGCAGAGCTTTACGCTTTCAATTCCTAATCACGTACAATTTTTTTCAGAAACGGCGCTAACTATGTTCGAACACATCCACGCTTAATTTTGTTCAACAGTGCTTTCAATACCGGCACAAAAACCATAACGAGCCTGTTCACAGTTTCGACACATCCGCAATTACGTGGCCGTTAGTAATGTTGGCAGACGCGTTCCTTTTCCACGGAACTTCTTTATTTCTGAAACTTTTCGCACCCAGAGTCTCTGAACTAGCCTGGGAAAAGTCGGAAAGTTCGTGAAAGTCAGTATAACGAGTGATCTTCTATTTCTCTACGTCAGCCAGTATTAAGAAACACGTGTTCTACAAGAATTCGTGTACGTACAATATTTAAACAAATTGAACATTTATAGTCGTTTCTGTAGTTGCTCTATAATATATATTAGTTTATTAAGAAATCTTTTAGGTTTTATTTTAGTTATAAGTTATAAATTATGAAGTTTATTGAATTACTATTATCTTTATACTTTGAGAATCTAGCTTCGTGTCTTTGATTGATTAGCACGTGTCTTCAATAAAAATTGATGGTGTTTGCAATATGCTTAAATAGGTACTTATGCCGTATCAATCTACTAAGAGTATATTAAGAAATGACCACCTTAAGAAACTTTCAATTTAAAAAGAAACCAATTTTCCTTTAAACTAAATTAAATGTAAGCTGCTACTTCATACACTGATGATTGAATTATAATATAATATTGAAAGACAAACATTTAATTTCATCACCCACATTTTAGTAAGAAGTTCATGAATTAATATAGAGGTAGACAATAAAAAAACAAGCTATCAAAACCAACCCCTTCTCCAATGGTACGCCAAAACATTTCTGAACCTGGATGAGATCCGAGAGCAGAAACTGGGAAAGTTGATGAAACTTGTGATAACGAGTGATTCCCTTCGTCTCTTTCCTGCCAAGGAACATCAAGGAGCACGTGCTCAGCAAGAATCGTCAGTTATTTTAACCCTGGCTCGTGGCCGATAATTGTCGCTGCGAGCTACCGTAGGTGGAGCGTGGAAATGTGGGGACGTTTATGACCATCCGTGGATAGTCATATAACCGACAACAGAGAGACAGAGAAAAAGAGAGAGAGAGAACTAGATAGTATGAAACAGGGAGAAGCCCGGAGTAAGAACGTGGAGAAAAGGGAGTGGGAAAAATGGGTGGAAAAAGAGAAAGTCATTCAAGACGAGAAATCGAGGAAAGGGCAGAGGCGAGAAAGTAAGGAAAAGCTAAGGAAAGGGGAGGAAAAACGAGAAGACGAACGAGAAGGATGTGTAAGAAAAGCAGAGATGGAGAGAAGAAGAGGATGGAAGGAGGTGTGATGGGTCAAGGGTCGAGTCGTGTCCCCGGGTATAAGGAGTCGCAAGCGAATAACGTGCTACCCCACGTCTCCCACGGGGATCTGACCACCGTGGCCATCGTTGGCAGCAGAGTATTGCTGCCGATCAGCTCTGACCCTTCTTCAAACGTTTTCTCGGCTGACCCCTTCTTACACGTCTACTTTTCTCCCGCGAGTACTACTAGACCCGATGTCGTTGAAACAAACTCACCAACGAAAGTTGACCGGCCGATCTACCAACCAGGAAGGGGCCAAACTAGATCGTGTTATTTCACCGATGTTCGCGCACTTAACACTCGCGCCGTTGACTTGGACTTTCAGGGAAAGAGAACTCATCCCTTTGTTTTTTTCGTCTGTGACGGGATCGTGGTTTCGATGGGTTTGATTTTCCCTCTTCGAACCTCTGAATCTTAATGATCGAGCATTTGTGATTACTTGCGATAATAACGATGAAAGTTTGTCAATTGAAATTTTCGGACAAAATTGGAAACTTATTATTGTAGGTATTATATGGTTTTTGTTAGATTATGGTTACAGTAGATACGTATTCTAGCGAACTGCTAATGAATGGAATATCTCGAAATCGAGATTCATACACTCGTAACGTATTTGATTGCTTTAAAGTATTTGTCAGAACCGGGAACACGCATTCATCGTAATCATATGCCATAAAGCCATATGCAATAAATGCACTATGTACGTTAGAAAATTTGACGTGTTATGAAACAAACCAGAAAATTTGACGCATGTTTAGACTGCAAAAAAAATGAATTGCACCGCAATCGGATTGTTAATTGAACACACGATTTACCCAGGTTTTCCACAACTTCGTTACCACAAACAAGAAAAATAATCTGAAATCCGATGGTATGAAAATGCGACGCGACTCAGTCAAAATCTAGAAATTCCAGTTTTAATGAACATGATAATAATTCTTGCGCATGTCTGGGTCGGTCAGGAAGACAGAGAGGAAGTGTGCACCCGGCCCGAGTACCGAAGAAAGGCAAGCAGAGAAAGCGTCACGTATTTCAATTTAAAAATGCAATTATCTCGAAACGGTTGCCGTGATTGCCTTTTTGCTTATCAAGGTGGCGGGTATAAAAAGAAGAAAAAAGAAAAAAAGAATCAGGAACTCCCATGGAGAGAATGAACTAAGGAAAGAATGGTACTGGCTATGAATTTCGAATGTAAATAGAATCGTAACATTACGAACGACGTACTGGGAAACTTTTAAATGAAGTCAATGAATAAGCGATTGGATGAACCATATTACTTTACGTGCGATGCTTCTAATGAAATAGAGAAAATTCTAATTTTTTTACTTGACTAGTAGAATGTTCTGTCATCATATGACTGTAACAAATTTTATCATAAAAATGAAACGCACAACTTGATAAAAAGCACTTCATAGGAAGATAAGAATATGTATGAATCCTTTCCGTAGCTATTGTACAAAGCCATGAGATTGAACAGAGAAACCGTGTTAGCGATAATGAAGTAAATTTTATTTTAGAATGTCACTCGAGTCTAATTTTCTTCTTAATAATAATTATCATTGTGGAATAATCGAAAATAATCGAGATCAGTTTCGAACTCCATCAACGTTCACCTATTCGTTTCACTTGCATGATGGCTTCTCAAACACAGTTTCCGTGTGGGCATGCATACCAGACGTTGATCGCGCGATGATCAAGAACGAGCGAGGCGTAACAATTCGAGCTCGCGCTGACGAGGTATTTTCAATTCCAATGGCAGCGTTACGGGACCGCCTGTACGCAACAAAGGTTCAGAAACAGTTTATTGGTTGTTTCGTCTTTCTTGTCAGTCGAGATACCACATGACAGATCCGGCCAGCCAATCCGTTTCACAACGTATCGTGCTCTGTGTGCTCGCTACAAAAGCTCGCAATCCACCCTACGCAACCTCCGTTCCGATGGTTCAACCAGTCTCTGTTTCTCTCCCTTTTCTCCTCTCTTTCTCTCTCACTGATTCGCCCTTGTCAATTTTTCCTCCTTTCATTTCCATATTCTTCTGTTTTCCTCGTTCTCCGTTTTTTCCCATTCGTTGTTTTAACAAGCGTATTTTTACATCGCGTCACATCAAAAAGCGTTTCATGCATATAAGCACGTGTAATTGAACATAGAAACATTGAAGGGATTTAAATTTCAATCTTTTCCCGGTAAACCCGACAGCTTTTCTCCCTTTTACTTTTTACTGTTACGTTGACTGCGCGGGAATAACTCTGGTTAACCGCGTGTAACGCATTCGACGATTATTTGCGTTAAAAATTGTACCTACAGGAAGAAAAAACCAAGATAAATGAAATATTTGAAACATTCGCTGCGGTTATGCGTTCGATAGACGCTCGTGTTACATGTTTCGCTTTTTTTCCTCTTCTGGTTCTTCTATCTTCTGACAGGAATAAACCTTTTAGGTCTTTTTTTTTCATTCGAATTGTTTCGTTTAGAATTGATAAGATGTCGTCTTCTTTCACATATACATACGTAAATTTTATTGCCTTTATCTATATGTAATTCCAAACCTAAATAAAAATACAAGATAAATTAGGAGCTCGAAAAGTGGGCTACCATAAAGAAAGAAAGATGTAAGACATTACATTTTCCTTGTGTACTTTTCAAACAAAAATCATCTACATCGTAACATTAGACTTTCTGAAATGTAACGTTTCAAAATAAATCGATTTATAGGAAAAATATAGATAGTTGGTCGATTAACTCTGCCATCATAAATTACTTGTAATCAGTTCGTTTTATGAAAAGATGCTTGGAACAGAATTCGTTTGATATCAATGGGCTTCTGTTCTGTTTTTAGAGATATAATGTGAAATATTTAGTGAACATCGAATTTGAAATATTCTTTTGCATCATAAACCGTTTATAAAAAATGTAAGGCAGTAGAATTCGATGACTAACCCTGTATGTTTAATAATTAACCAGAACGTTTGTATTACTCACGAAGGAAAAAAGAATACGACGATGTCGATTGCAGTTTCTCATTCGGATCTGAGAAATAGGAGGAAAGTTAATATCTAGTCGGAACGATACGAGCTTGTGAAACTTGTATGTTTCGTTTTTCCAATTCCGATCCTCGCTTATAAACATTCGAAGAAAGCGTATTTCGTTGTTTGCGATTGTTCACCCGCAAAAAGAATATCGCGATCGTTCAATGTAAAGTACGAAAGCCTCGGTCCCAATGCCGAACGAGTTACGTCTTTCTGTGTACTCGTCCTGTTTAACGAAGGTCTCGTTTACGACTCGCTCTGAGCCTCTTTGATGTACGACGGAAGATTAGTTTAACAACTAAGGAATACAAAGTCTTGGTTTTCTTTCCGATGTAACTCGAAAAGGTGAATGGAATTGGTTCTTTGGATTGCTTGAACGAGAATAGGAACGAGGGAACACAAATAAAGATTTATACTTTACTCTCTTTTATTCGATATAGTATAATGTATACACGATGTTAAGAGAAATTAATATAACGCAAGGAACCGTATAATAAACGCTGTGTTGTATTTTATTTGTAGTTAAGCTTGTTACATTAAGTTATAATATTCGCATATGCTCTTTATTATGTCGTGACTTAATGCGAGTATATTTAGCGTCAATTTAATATCAACGATCTCTTCTAGCTTCTACAAGATTCTAAATGTTATTTTAAATTTCAGAGCTACCACTACTGTAGATATTAACGACGTGAACATTTCATTCTCAGACAATAATTTCTTGAAATTACTCTAAACGCGCAAAATCACTAGATTTGTTTCCAAATGAAATTATGGTAATTACGGTATGGTAATATTGTTCTATTGTCAACAGCTTGGTTAAATTATATCGAATGGTTATAATGTAATGTCGGGTTAAAACCAACGAAACCATAACAAAGTACGGACGCGTTCAACAATAAGATGCAAGAACAGAACGGTGTTGAAATAGAGTTTGCGACCCAGTTACTTTATCTTCTTCCTTTACGGCGTAGAAAATGAACTTTCGAGATCAAGTGAGCAACGAACATCGAGAACTGGTTCGCGACAATAGCTATGAAATTACTGTGCATAAATATTGTTCAACTTTTTCGTTGTTCGACGCGTCACGGGATAGCTTTTGAAACTTGTAAAAGTCGTCGAGTCACTCAGCAAAATGACATTCATGAGAATCACCTGGTGGTACTATACTTGAAGATTATAATTGATAACGTAGGCATTACTTGGTGTTTTAAAGAATCATTTTATTACATCGAAGAGATGTGACGATTTTTTAAAATAATTGGAACAGTACTCTAAAAAATAAACGTGTTTGGTAATTATCGAAAAAATTGGAATGTTTATTTATTTGAAGATTGTTAATTGGAACACGCGCGTTCCTGCATACTAGTTTACATTTCGAACGTGCCTGTTACTCGTTACAAATTGCAATCACAATTTGCTTCGTCGTCCTAAATACACTTATGTGGTTAGAAAAAAATATTATTATTAATAATAATAATATACTTAATTTAGAAATTCTAGTACAATTACCACTATACTGGTCAATAATCAATATTAGAAAATACAGTGTACAATGAACGAAGTAAACCAGTTTATCGAGATAAAAGTAATCAAGAAACTCGGAATACCAATCGATGAACAGACCAAAGCCACAGAACGAACGCGTCAAAGGAAATTTTCCGTAGAATGTGTGTTAAACTTTGGTTTCATACACGTACAGGCAATAATTCGAATGCGATCAAAAGAGGAAAAGAATGAAAAATAGAGGAGGAGAGAGAAAAGGAAATAAAGTATAGTCTGGGACATTTACAGAATTACCAGCAGTTACACAGATTGTAACGAGGTCAGCGGAAAGCGAATGAAAAGTACATTAGGATAAACACAAAAGTACATTCTTTAAGCAGACCGAGTGACGTTGAACAATCGTCTCACCCCTCACCGAACGACCCAGTTACTTCGTTCTTC
This sequence comes from Bombus pascuorum, assembly GCF_905332965.1. Lineage (NCBI taxonomy): Eukaryota > Metazoa > Arthropoda > Insecta > Hymenoptera > Apidae > Bombus > Bombus pascuorum. The sequence goes on from NC_083493.1 coordinate 3,347,094, forward strand.
TTTGTTCGCCAACGTAAGAAATGATGCTATGCGAGCTTCGGAGCAACTGCACCCTGGGCGCAATACGTGGTCGGAATGGTACTCGTGAAATGTTACCGAAATTTCTCATTCCCGCCGTTAGTTAACGACCGAACCTGCCTCCTACGCGTTTCAAAGCTGTTGCTCGCTCATCATCAATAATACCACGACACGAGGAATACAAATGTGAAACGTAAAAAAAATTAACGTTTAAACGCGTGCGCGCGTGATCGATAACGAACCTTCTTCGTGGTATTCGCTACAGATTATTTTTCCTCTCTACTAAATTTCTCTGGATAATTTGAAATGGTAAACTCGTACATTTTAAATATGGCGTTTGCTTATGGAAATTTATATGCACCTAACATCTTGACAAGTAGGTATTCGTATTATGCAAATTCAAGGTTTGATAAGGGTGCATCCGTGTATTTTTCTTCCTGCCAGATTCTACAATTTTGTGAAGCTTGAAAAACTCGAAGTATTTGTAGTATTATGATAAACTGCTTTGTTTCAAACGATGAAAATTGTTTTAACGTAATAGAATATCTACTCGTATCGTTGGTCATTTCAGAAAAAGAACTGTTATAAATATATTATCTTTTCAAAATATTTAGTGCAAAAGCGCGATAAATCCTGCTGTCAACTATTTTTATAATTAGATTGCATATGGAGAACGGATGTGAAACGTGCGCTTTTAACTGGCTAAACATCTACGTTTAATTTAAGACGGTAAAAAGGACGAAGCTTATTACGACAGTATGTTTTAATTACCTGCTGTAAACGCCCCTTATAACTGGGAACTAAAAGGTGAATATATGTAGGTTTTCATCGCGAGAACGACATTAAACGTTCATAAGTATAAACGGACAACCTTTGTCTTGCTTCGTTTAATAGAAAAAAATGATTCACCACGTAATTAAAGACAACTCGCGTTGTCCTGTGATATACATGTGTACAGGCATACGAAAATAGGTGGGTGTTTCGTTCACGAGGCACTGCACAAGTTTACTGCGATTTTGTTTCCGTAAACTGTATTCTCTTTGCAAAATAAAAGTCAAACAACCAACGTGATCATTGGCTTTTTTCGATAAATTTTATCTTTTAACTGCCATCAGATTTTTTATCTAAGCAAAAGAATGCGAAGAAAAATCACTCGGTACAAAGGAGTTCTAACTTTGCAAATTTCATTTGAAGAAAAGTCAAAGTACTACGGACATTAATATCTACCATAGAGATATCTAACACGACAGTATTTCATCCTTCGTTCTTATATTTTTGACACAATCTTTCAATTCTTCGAAGATACAAATTTTTAATAATTAAATTACATATAACAATATATAAAATATTATTAGTTCTTCGAAGTCTATGTCTTCTTCTTCTGTATTCTAAATTAAAAAATCCTTGATTTCTTTTGGTGTTATATAAATTTAGAGGTACGTTAGTCACAATAAGGAATGTTTTACATGCGCGAAGTTGATGAGGGAATATGAGGATCAATGGATAACTGTTGCTAGTAATCAACTACTGTATCCATCATCGCTCGTGTATCATAGTCGAGCGTAAATTTTGAGATGATGCGACAGTTCCCTGAGCCCGGTCGAGACTAGATTATTAGCTAATTTTGTTTGTTTACGAGGGAACAGCAAAGCGCATTCCAGTCACTGTAAGTGATTAACGAACAGCCGCGCAATTGCTACATTGTTTGGCCGTCAAGGTTGACAAGGCAAACACATATTTCGAAATTAGAGTTTAGTACAAGCGAACGTTTCTGATTCGTTGATAAACTGCAATCCCTTTTGTCCATAATGCGCTTCCATTCTGCATAGTTAAAAAGAATTTTACGAATATAATCAACGAAGAAATAGAACATCGTTACGTTATTCTCTAAACGAGTAATGTTAAACGGCATCGTAGAGAATAATTTGCAAGTGTAATTAGTGGACAAAATTTCATTATAGTATTATGTTTATAGTAGCAGATATTAAATGCTATATCACAGATTTTAATAAATTTTGTTAATGGAAATTTCGTACTGCATTCCTCGGTGGTATATCTACATTAAATACAATTATTTTTCGTTATTCTTTATTTATTACTATTTCGCTCCTTAATTACGATTAGAAATCAAGTTACAATTGGTAATAAAAGCCTAAACACAGTTACTAAAGTCTATTTTTGTATAATTAGAATAGTTTAGGTAATTCGTTCGAGAAATTTTCGCAACTATCAGCCAGGTGTAATGCGTATAATTACAGATGGGCGTTATTTTAAACGTAAGCTTTGTAATTGCCAGGATAACGATCTGAAAACTTGCAAATTCGGCATATAACAAACATTTAAACTTGTCGCACGACGTTAAAATTAATTGGAACAATTTCATGAAATTATCAGATAAACAGGTGCTCCACGGTTTAAAGTTTGTACCAGGTGTTCCGAAACCGGAAAATTAAACCACCATGAGTTATACATCACTATATCCGCGCGCGATTTTCAGTTTCCATTGCGGCCGACGTAAACACCATGCGATAGAATTGCGCAACAATTTTCTCACTGCGTAGATATAAATTTGCATATAAATATTTTAGTAACCTGCAATGGACTTCTATTTCGCGAATTTTGATTAACAAAAGTTGATGATAGCTTTTAATATTGAACAAGTATTCACTTATAGATTATAAATTACATATAATCTACAAATCTAAATCTGCCAGTTCTATGAATACTTCGTTAAATATTTTCGGTTATGGACGGTCAAAATTCCATCCAAATGAAATGGGCCTAAAGACCGGAAAAATATTTCTTCTAAATTTATTTTAGTATCGAATCCATTAATTGTTCATGTACTTTATCGTATGTGCATATTATTATAAATGTAACAAAAATTCAGCCGATAGATCACATTTGAGTCTGCAACCCTCTCATCGAAGCTTTTTTATCGCATATGTGCGTTTAACGTCTCGAGACGGTTCATTCGATCATGCAACTTTATAACTTTATCGCTATCAAACAATCATCACCCTATTATCGCGAGCATGCATTATCATTAACGATTATCACCGTCTCTGTATATTCCTCTAACGATCCAACGTCAAGCATGATTTCATTCACGCGTGACTATGTACGTGCGCATCATGGACCTCTTGAGATAACTATAACTGTATATCAATGTTATATCACGCTGTACGTTGGACATATAAGCGTAGCTGCTAGCAGGAGGTCTGACCACCTAAGGATACGTGAATTCTATGTTTGCACGTTTCGAGACGAGCGAGCACAAGAAGACACGCATTGGTTCGTTCATCCGAGCGTGTGCGCGCGCGCGTGTGTGTGTATGTGTGTATGTATGCAGCATCGAAACGGAAGAAGAAATGGGGGAAAGGTTGGAGTTGATTGGGTGTAAGCAAACAGGAGTTCCTGGCCAGGAAATCCACTACTTCTGTCCGTGTGTCCAAGCATCATCCCACATGTCACGCCACGCTCCACGTTCCGGCAACCTCACTCCAATCCTCCACCACGTCGTTCTTCCACTTCTGTTTCCGCTTCCAATGCCATTGGGATTCTTTCCGCTACCTAGCACGTCCTCGCATTTATACTCTTTCCTAGATGGCAATTTCCCTTTTTCTGTTGCTCTCGCTATTTCTCTATTTCCTTCTCTCTCTCTCTCTCTCTCTCTCTCTCTCTCTCCTTTCACCATTTTCTATACCTTCTCTTAAGAATATAAATTTTCTTCCTTTTTCCTCTATGTCTTCATTTCGTTCGTCGCTTCCTCCTTATTTCTTCCTCAAGTTTCCATCTTTTCTTCGAGTCGTTGTAGCTTTGTCTGTTTTTTTTCATCCTTCTGTCGCTCGTATACACACGCAGACACACGTGAACGGCAAATTTACTTTTCTGCTTTTGCTCCTACGACGACGTCGCCCCATTTCTCCACGCTTTTCTGTCCACCGTTTACCTTTGATCGCTCGTAATGAGAAACAACCGTGCGGAATCTCGTGGAAGGAGCATCGGCGCAGTGTTTCGAGAGATATCTAAGGTTCTCCTACGCCACTGATGTCTTCGAGTATGACAGACGTTTCTTTAACGATTCTAGCGAGTTTTCAAACGTCGAGCAAAAATTGCGGAAGCGTGTCTTTGAACTTTGTTAATCATTTTAGTATTTTGGTGTAGATGAAGCAGCTAAATGATATTCGAAGTCACTTTACCATAATGAAATATCTCATAGTATTTAAAATGGTTACATAAAATAAAAACAAAATAAAAATTTTATAATATAACATTTTAATAAAATGTGAGGTGGTTAGCGTGTAGGCTTCGTTGATAAAGGAACGAGTAGATGAATTTGTAATAACAAGATATATCGAAACAAGTATATATACAGAGATAGTGTATGCCGATTTTGATCGTCGCTCACTCAACAACTACAATAACAAAAAAATATCATAGGGAGCATGTTCATACATTTACATATATCAACGGATGTTGCCACAAAAAGTTACACCTTCTTGTGTAATTCTAGCTGAAGATTACAAGAAACATCAATATTACAAAGAACAATCTAGACCTTGTAACCCAAAACAACGTTAGTATTCAAGGGCACAATAATATAGATCTCTCCCAGTTTTGAATTTCTTCCGTTTCAACAGCAAACTTGAAACTTTTTCTACGACCACGAACCGCTAGGTTTGTATAGGTTTGTATGTCAACAGTCGGACATAAACTATTTAAAGCATTCTCCTTTATGCATCGTACGTAATATACATTTCATAAAAGCGTAGAAGAATTCCCTGAGGAGAGATATATATGAAACATCCCACTATACGTCGACATCAATTTCTCAAAGAAATTGTAGATCGAAATCAAACATAGCTTTTTTAGCACAACCTTCCTACATCCTACGTGTATCCTATGAATGATACTAACTTGATAGATGGTTAACTATAATACTCTATAAATGAAACATTGATTCACTTGCAATATCTGTCGTATCGATCGAAGACAGAATTTTAATTTTATATTCGAAAGCTTAAGAAAATATTTAGTGCGGTAATACCTTCAGTTTATAGTAATTATTTCATCTAAAACGATAATTACCATTGAGCAGAATGGATATGCATTGCGATAATTCGATTCTTTTTTAGCTCCGACTTTTCAATCTAAGCACGCGTGTATTATGAAACTCGTGCCCTTTCTAGCGTACCTTTCTTGTTATTATTTTAAAATTATATTGGCTGCGAAACGGAATTCTAACAAGTTCGTTCCACGATATACAATTGACACATCGTCCACGAAGTCCAATTCGAAGTATGAACCACGGGTAACTGCGATAACCGCACGCAGGGAAGTTGGTATAGAAACGGTATTGTTATCGAATGGTATCTATCCATCTCCATTTCCCGGAGCCGTGTATAGACCTTCTGGTCGAAGTAATGTTGTCGCTTGTTAGTTTCTGCAGCAGTGACTTTCTTTTCGCTCGTGCATAGTTACGAGCAATTTGCGGATATATACATACGTTAACGTATTTCCCGAATTCTGTCGTACATTATCGAAACTACTAAATTTTCAATTAATTTCTATCCTTTCCGCTATTATTCTATTCACTTTTCTACTATTTTTATAAAAACTTACATCACTTACGTAGATTATCAATTAAAGTTCTGTTGGTCCTTTTATTACTAAATTGATTTTTCTAGAAATCTCGCTAAAGACCTAACGGTATCATTCGGTTGCAAGTGATGAATCAAGTTTGCATCGTAGCTCCTTCGAAAGAGGGCAGCGTTTCACGCGACAGAATTCCAAAGAGAAATGGAAAATATTTTGCTTATTTGATATGCAATATTTCTGCGTCAGTTTCGCGCACCGATATACAGGACATTTCATAACATGTGGGACACGCTTCAAAAGTGAGCAGGAGACATATAATGGAAAGAAAAATAATGTAAGTATAAAATTGATATAAACATGTGTCCTATCTGACCTTGTTTCAAAGGTGTAGCTTACGTTTGTATTACAATGACAATTGGCGACAGTTTACCTTCATAAAAAGTGCTTGAAATAACCACCCTCGGTCTGTATGCAAGCTTGCAGTCATTGTGTCAAAGAATTTTGCAATGTTTTAAAAATTCCAGGTGTATGTCGAATAATAGATATAGACCATATCGGACACCTTTTATTAGTATTTATTATCGTAACACAAAAGTAAGCTACAATTTTGAAACAAAGTCAAATTGGGCACATATTTACTTCAACTTTTTTCATTACATTTGTGTCTCCTGTTCACGTTTAAATAGTCTTCCACGTGTTATAAAACACGTCGTATTTATAATAGGGTTTAATTCACAGATCATTAAAGTCAGACTATGCCCCATTACTAACCACCATATCTTCGTGAAAAGTTGCTAGCGTACAATTACTAACGGAGAATAGTATTTTCCCTGCTCGTTTATCGATTGCAATTTATTCTTGAAAATTTATCGCTGACTACCACCGAGCGATTCAATTCAAATTGATTACACATTGTCGCATCGAAGGTATTGAACTTTAACGCCGATATCTTATGCTCGCTGTATTTTACAATCCACGTGAGAATTGTGCGATCGTTCGTAAGTTTCTAGTCGATAAAAGTCACGTATTTTTTTATATCAAAACATTTAATTTCTATTAGGTAATCTAAGATAAATTAAAAGAAAAAAAACGATGTTTCTGACATCATCGCTTTCAATTACAAGATCGTCGATGTGACTCCTTAACAGCTCAATTCTGGAAACATGTTTCGTTCGACGATGTTTGGAAAATGGTAGAAAAAGTTAACATATTAATCTTCTTTACAACAGTCGTGGATCCAAACATTCTTATACGCTAAATTTTCCATTTTCCGCCACGAAGTTTATCCTCAAAGCATAAGAACAGGAGAAAATCATAGAAATTATTATCAGAAAATTTGCTTGTGTCCTGATCCAGGGCCTCAAGCCCTCGACTGGATTATCGTACGCAAATTTCAAGACATCCCCCTTTTACCCTTGCGTCTTTACTCTTTCCCACTTAAAATTCTTTTTCTCAGAAGAGTTTGCAACCCTACCGGCCAAGGCTCGGGTTTCGCGTTTACAATTATTCCCTTCGTACATCTTCTGCCTATTTCACCCCTTTCTTCGCTCATTCCACCTTTCCTAGTCGCGATTCCGCCGGCCTGTTTCACCGTGAAAACACACCCTTGCCCTGCCCCTTCGCCCTTGTTTCCCCTGCTTCACAGCCTCCTTGCTCGCCAAGTTGAAAATCCTAATGAGATCTTGAAAGTCTGAGATCTGATATTCAGCCCGTTTACCTTACTTTGTTTGCAGTTGCAGTTCCACGAAATCATTGCAGCACGACTAGCAACGGCTTTCCTTACCTGGCAGGATATATATATTTGCAAATGAATCGAGAAATACGAATAAAATCCTTGAAGGGAAACGGTGACATTGTAAAGTTCAGCGGTTTCTGATTTAATGTTGCTGCGTGGTTGCTCGATGAAAAATCTATGAAAGTATTTACAGCGAGCGTAGAAATTTCAAAGATGAAATTTAAATATCGAGGAACTTTGTTCAGAGGGTAATGGAGTGGACAAAACATGAAAACGATTTTATAGAAACGGCGAATGCAGTGTAGAAATAACCAGAAAGATGAGAATATGAATTTTAGACAGACTTGGAAATTACATCGTGAAGTAATACGAGAATAAATGTGAATGTTTTCGTGATATGATTTATTTTTACTTAAAAACCAAATAGAAGTCTGCAGAATAACTAATTGTTATATCGATATACGTTGTTGATAGATACAAGGCGTTATCGATAAGAACCGAGATGATGTTAAGAGTGCGAGACACGATCTGGAAAGCAAACGTTATTCCTGCTTTGCAATTCTACTCATCCGCCGTTTTTTTCAACTTCATCTCGCCCTTCTATTTCTCTCTCTATTTTCGGTTTTTCTCGCGATCCTCTATCTCCAACAGCGAAGTCTCGAATTCTAGACACCGGTACTTTCCGAAGATCACGTCGTGGCAAGTGAAATCGAGCACTTCTTACTGGATGTGATATATTCACGAGGAATCAACGGAATTCGATGTGAATGTTCAACGCTTCACGCTATCATCGGGACGTTGTTCCCGCCTCTAGTGATCGATAAATCCTGCTTTCGTCACATTATTGAAAGCTGCTTTCATCCCTCTCAGTGTTTCTTACCATTTTCTGTCCTCGTATCATTTCTAATTAAGCTACATGCAGGATACCGTGCACGAAGTGATACATTTTTTAATTATCTAAGTGTAGATGAATTATTAAACAAGGGATTTCGTGAAAATTGGCAAATTCTATATCAAATTTTAAATACGTTCCATGTCATTAAATTTGAAAGTAATTCGGCTATTCTAGAAATAATTCTTCTCGTTAGATTTGAGTGACGTTGATGGATTTACCTAAGTGACATTTCTAGCATTAAGTGCAAAGACAATCTTTGTATTTATAATGATATATATTTCATGAGAATTCATACAGAGAATTCAGCAGTCGACTACATTTTTCCAGAAATATATAAAATAATAAATCTGAAATTACCATTCGATTGCGCATAACTGACATAATTATGACACGAAGTTAACTTTCACAGAAGATCCACGCACGTAATATAATTAAAGTGACAAGTTTCTGAAGTTTCTTAGTCGGAACAGGCTCGAAAAGTTACTGATTTGTTCAAAATGTTCAAACGAATCAAATAGGGGGTCCAATAGTGTCAAAGTTACAAATGTCAAAGTCTCGTTACGGTAAAGTTCGTAGAAACGGCCGAGCGTCATCGTCGCGCCGTTTATAGGGGCGTTTCATTCTGTCGAATACAACCAGAGAAATATGTAGTTCAAAGTGTCGCTCCTCTATTTAAGTAATATGTACTGGAGAACAAACATAACAAGACTTTATTTAAACTTATTGCACTCGTAAAGACTCGCAGTTTTGCTAATAGCACTGTGATAAAGCTTAACCTCGAAACCAACAGCAATGAGAAAATAATAGTAGAAAATATCGCTGCTGTAATTATTTTACGATAAGACATTTTGTTCTACGTAGGTATAGAGGGGATACAATAGACTTTCAGTTATCCGCTTCCACTTTAACGTATCACATTCTCGTTGAAATGGAAACAATGGACTAGCAGAAAAATTGACACATTCTATTTTCGTTTATATATTTATTATCCTTCGACTAAATACGCTTCTTATCATATATGTATATATATAATGAATAATTGACCGTGTAAATGCTTTTGTGACATTTCCGAAATATTATATACTTGTACTAAATATCTTGTTTTAAATTTACTATACTATGACAATTATAATTAGAGGTCTCGTTAATGGAATCTTATAACGTTTCATATAAAAACGAGTACTTTCGAAAGGTTTAAATACTTTCGTGACAAATTGTACGTAAATGTCTACTGTAACGAATACAATCGCACTCCTTATTCACTCGATGGAATCCTATCACTGCAGATAAATAAAATAAAATTCCAAACCCGTCGTAGAAATCTAAGTTTACAAATCTATTTAATCCATGATATATTATTTTATTTATTTCATCCAGTAAATTCACTTTTCCAGCCCCTTTATACGTTTCTTTACGTACCGAAATATAACGAGATGTTGGAAACAATATCAGATGCGACCTAGACAGATTCCGAATCATTTCGAGAACCGTTGGAGTATCCGGTGGCCCTGTGAGGGTCAACGCAACCGATTACGAAAGGAAGGACGGGGGAAAGGTGTCCCGAAGGGAGCTTATCGATCCACGTTAGGGAATCGTCCAATATGAGCTTGAATTACAGCGACGCTGTCCAAAGGACATCGAAAGACCCGCCGTTTCTTACACGATTCGAGCGTGTACCGTGAAGCGTTTCCTCCCGCGGGGACAGAACGCCATTGCTTTTTCGTTAATTTGACACGAAACGTTGTCCTACCGTATCGGAAAGGTAAAGTCTCCCTGATATGGCTGGGCTATCGGCGTGCCGTGTCCTGGGGATTCCTCGGTAACCGTCCCTTCCCCGCAGTATCGCAGATAGTTTGAAAAGCATGAACATTTACTCGACATGGACGGCTACTGTTAGAAACATCCGAATGGACAAACTTTATGACCGAGATGGAATATTTCGTATTTTTTTGGATATTTCAGATTTGAAGATGCTGTTCAGTTTGATTCGTCTTACTCTGCTTGCTGATTATTTTTTTTTTTTTTTTTACTAACATTATTTATGGCTAGAGGAAATGAAACAATTAATAGAAAGACGAATACAATAATGCAATAACACTGAGAAGCAAGATTTATTGTAGGAATCTTTGGGAAATAAATAAGGCTTTTCTCTGTATACATCAACAAGAATTTATGATTCCCTTTAATTCTTTCGAAAAAATTTGAAAAGATCTGAAAATAGGAAGAAGTTAGAATGATTAATCGTTAGTTTAAGGATTGTGTGATTCGTGATGGGAAATGATTTATCAGAAATTTTACTCTAATAAATATGACTGGAACTTTTTCTATGCTCATAGAATTCCCAATCTATAAATTTCTTGCAAGCTTAGAAACAAGTATGTACTTTGTAACGGGAAAACTTTCTTTTATTTTATGGTCCAAGATATCTCGAGACACGAACTTGAGAGCAACTCGAGCAGTAACGAATATAATATAAAGAAGGAACGAATAAAAGTTGGCCGAGAACCAGTAAGATACATGTACATATGTATCGTGACAAGTGAAAAACTTGAAAATCCATTATTCATCGACTGTTCGAGTTAAGAAAATGTCGGTAATGGCCCTGCAAGTGAGTCGCTACTTCGATAGAATAGCTGCTTCACTTATGTATGCGATGGATATCGATGGTACCTATGGCCGATGCAACTTGCAGAAATCGTATCAACTTTTATATTGTCATTTGTGTCGAGAAATGTTTCCCAGATACGATGCAGCATATTACGGCTCCTGAACGAGTCTTCGAATCTAAGGACATTTGGAGCAGAGTTGTACGACGATTCATCGTCTGAATGCGACAGCTTTATTATCCTCATCCTCCGTTATCATCCTCAATTTTTAAATTCTGTTATAATTTATTTTAAGTTGAAAATGTGTTTTCCATTACGCGATCAAAACCGAATATCGGCCAGATATTGTTTCACATTAAAGGTGGAAAAATATTAGCGAATTTATTTAAATCGTGAAAACATTTTTTGCAGATTCTACAAACTTAGAAGATCAACAATCAAAGCGATTGTTTTTAAGAAGCCGAATTCAAAGTTGTAACACTTAATACGAAGATAAATCTGCAAATCGTGGGTTGGATCATCGTATTGTGACATAGATGAAAACTACATCACACTGAGCGTAGTATCTGTTTCGACTGATATCTATCATTCCCTTTACGGTAACGTAAACTTTCATATCGCAACAATCACACTGAATCATTATAGACCAACGAAAATTGTATATACAGTGGCTCACGAAAGTATTCGAACGTTTACACTTACACATATCAATTAATAAAATGAGGTATACTAAATTAATTTGTTAAAACAATTTGGTATTTATAATGACGGGAATGTCTGAAGATTACATCAGTAAAATTTGAAAATGATTCAATTCTATAGATAGGAGTTACGATACATTTATTAGAAACATTCATGATAAGTATCTCACAAAAGTATTAGAACGCTGTAACACTGTTGATAGTTTTTCATCTTCCTTTGCACCAAATGTAAACATCATTGATAAATGAAAATATTGATACGTTCACTCGATGTTAGGATATCGTTTCAGTAACAGTAACGTAAACATGTGCACAATAGCATTTAAAACGAATACCAGAAAATCTGAAACAAAAAAGTGTGAAAGAGAAATAATATTTCGATTATATGAGGACGGCAAATCATATAACGAGATTGCCGGAATTGTGAATAGAAGTCCACAATACACTATATCATAAATAACTTGCAAACAAAGCTCGATCAGGTCGACCAAAGAAATTGACTGGAAGAGAGGAGAAGGTTATCATTCGCGAATTAAAAAAAAAATCCTACTACATCCGCTGCTCAATTCGCAAGTATGATAGCTGATATGTTTCATAAAGAAGTTCATTCGGAATTATGTCGACAAATTTTACGAAACAATAATTTTCATGGCAGAGTACCGCGAAGAAAGCCATATATTAATGCGGTAAATCATAAGAAAAGATTGACTTTTGCAAAAATCTGTATTAATAAAGATAATTTTTTTGGGACAAAGTCATCTTTTCGGGCGAGTCAAAGTTTAACATTTTTGGCTCAGATGGTCACAATTATGCTTACAGGAAACCAAATACGGAATTGGAAATTCGACATTTACATCAAACAGTGTAACACGTGGTGGATCGGTCATGGTGTGGGGGTGCATGGCTGCCAGTGGCACCGGAAATTTGATATTTATTGATGGAATACTTGATAAATATAAGTATTCGAATATTTTTAAAAATAACCTTAAAGAAAGTGCCCGTAAATTAGGATTATTGGAAGATTTCCACTTCCAACAAGATAATGATCCTAAGCATACTGCTAGAATTGTGAAAGAATGGATCGTATATAACACACAACACATGTTAATTACTCAACCGCAAAGTCCAGACATAAATCTAATTGAAAATTTATGGGCTGAAATGTGGGTAAAAGATTAAATAAATTTCAGATAATCTCAAAGCAAGTATTGAAAGATAAAATTATAGAAATATGGATCTCCGTTGAGTGTGGTTTTACAAAATCATTGGTTTACAGCATGGAACGACGATTGAGACACACTATTGCTGCTAAAGGTGGTCCAACGGGATATTAATATTAAATAATTTAATAATATATGTAGCATTCAAATACTTTTGCGAGTCACTTACAGTGCGTGTTTCTAATAAATGTATCATGACTCCTACCTACGTTGTTGAATCCTTTTCAAATTTTACTGATATAATCTTAAGACTTCCATCTTCCTATTGACATCTGCTTGCCTAAGCAAATTACTTTAATGTACATTATTTCGACCATTCAAATTTGCATATGTAAGCGTTCGAATACTTTCGTGAGCCACTTTATATATATATACAGTGGCTCATGAAAGTAGTCTAATATATAAATTCGAAATTTCCCTTGAATCCTTCACTTTTCACTGAATTTCGTGTTTTAATAATTGCAAGCGTTTCGCCGACTCGCAATCAACCAACAAAGACTACAGTTCTACCAAATTCTATCTCGGATTCTCGTCTTTTCGCAAACGTAAACTTTCATGTCATCATCGTTTCACTCTTCCGCTATAAGAATGCACACGTACGCTAGGGGAAGTACTTACGTTCAAGCGTTATTATGCACTGAAACCAATGTACCCGGGCAACTTCATGCATTCGTAGACCTCGAGCACTTTCCATTCAATGTGCGCTCCAGACGAAAGAGTTAAATGATCTTCTCCATAGAAATGAAATTCGCGACTGTTAAAACATTTTATCTTTCCACTCTCGAATTATTGTACGAAGCGAGTAGAGTTGATGTGGCGAGTTATATTCTTCGTTTAGCTAAAAAGAAATAGTTGAACAGTTGAATAATTTTTCTATGATTTCGTTGTTTTTTTATAACTACAATTACGCATTTGAAAAGAATAAATGTACATAGTAAATACTATGGGCGAAGTATAAATGTAGTCTAAAGATATGTAAATTTATCGTAGATTTTTGTTCAGTTAGTATAAAGTCATATATTATGCTCTTGTCTTCTAACGCGGGGGTTTCCTGTAAGGATTCTCCATCAAGATATGTTAGAAGTTTATAATATGGAAGAAGAATGATATACGAATGGAGATATGAGTAATATATCTGTTATGTTACGAGTGGATAGATCGCAAATCCATGATGTATATGTATACTTTGGGATTTAAATCAGCTTCTACCGGTAAGCATTTGAGATAGAAAGCGATTTATTCTTAGGAACCACCGGACCAAAAATATTTAATGTAATTCAAGTAACTGTACCGTTATTTCACACGAAACATAAGAAATTTTAATTCTTATATTAAAAAGACTAAAGATATTTTTTAATCTTCTAAACTCGCACTATACGAAACTAATTTTCTTGGGAATTTTATATCGTTTCAAAGAATACCAGAAGATCGAAAGAACAGCATTAAACACAGATTGTCTTAATAAGACGCGGTCAAAGCAAGCCAACCCTTATCAAGAGTTTCGCCGAGCGAAAAGCACGCACGGTATCCGACGATATCACTTAGATTGCTGGATTCCGATCACGTATCAATCCGTGATTACTCGACTTAAATGCCGCTTTTCTAAACTCGTTCTAGAGGCACCTAGCATCCTTGCAAACATTTTTAAAAAGGTAAAGAGAAACTACATAGAATCGAGTAATAGCAAACACAATGGAAAATATGGTACTATAAATAATATAATAATTTGTAAAGTTTTTAACGATTCTCTAATTGTTTATCATATTTGTGTTTTGCTATAAGTAGTTTAATAGTCGCAAAAGAAGGTGTGTGTGAAAGATTATCGTAATTATAATCTCATTGAGGTTTGCTTCCAAAGAGTATTTTAGGATGAAAGGCGAATTAAGTAAGTACATTTGCCTAAGTAATCGATCAGTTTCGTGATACGATTGTGACTGCTATGGTAATAATCGCCGCTAACAGATCGGTTTCGAATTATTCTCCGATCTGCCAACATTATACCAAAGCTGCCATTATTGGCCATCTCATCGATGTCTTTTGCGTTATTCATCGACAGAACGCGTTATGTGAAGCGATTCTTATTCCCCTTTGATTCGCTTCGATGGTGTAATCTGATCATTTTCATATCCATCGTCCAAAGAGAGATTTTGTAAAGCGACTATCTGTTGGAATTTTTAAAAGTCCATTCTCAAACGTTCCATTTAATACTTATTTCTGGCATCGAAAAGATCAACAAATTTTAGCGATAAAAAATAGATATTCGCTGATCAGTTTCTCCTTTTTAATGGTACATTCTTTAATGAATTTAAGGCATTATAAAATTATTTGATACCCACAACGTAACATTGTATTGCGTTATTCAATTTATATGAAACTTATAACAGGACTAATTTCGCTACAACATATGATTATGCATCCCTGTTACAGCGCTTCGTTAGCCAGAAAAATATTTCTGTAGGGTACAGAATAAGTGATGCACGAGTTCATATTTTTATGTTGTTCTCTATGTTCAATATTAAACGAGGAAGAAAGGAACAAAAACCAGGATACGCGTATTCGTTAGATTTTTCAGCAACAACGCATCTATTCAAGCCTCAAGTTTCAAATACAATATACCATAGTTGCGTTGTGTTTTAATAACACATACACAATAATAACAAATTGTGAAAAATAACTGTCTCGTATATCAGAAATAGGAGAGCATAAAGGTTTGTTAGTGCTAAATTTGCTTCGAGGAAGCGGCGATTCAACGGATTTTACCTGGCTATTTCCTGATAAGCTTACTATTAGGATTCCCCTGATACGATCTCACGAAGAAACTTTTTCTCAAATTAAAATCGGCTGGTTAGCGAGTTCGATAAAAGCACGAATCACGCTAATGGAGTAATTGAAATAAAAATGAAATCCAATGTCTTTGACAATGATAGAAACTTCCTTTCTTTTCTCTTCTCTTCGAGTAAATAATGAATTTCTATTAACTTTAACTTTATTCAAATATATCGTGCTATATTTGCGTCGTTTTAGAAGAAATACCGGACGATTTGGCATGAATGTTGGAAAAGTCAGAAAGAAATGTAATATAAGAATATTGATTTATCAAGTTGAGCAATTTTAACCGCGACACGCCGTTTTTCATTTCGATAAGTAGCCGGGCCCTCCAAACATTGTTCTCGAAACAACATTCTAATATATGGGCCAGCCGGCAGAAAGCTACTAAAGCAAATGTTTTATTCATAAAACGTTGATGTGATATAGCACCGGGAGGAATATCACGCGGCTTTGTTTGTATTCCATTCCATATTACCCAACCTCCCTATTATGTGAAAATGATACAGCACCGTCTATATCGAATACGCAGATATTGCGTTGTATCGATAACCGACCGCGCACATTATGCGATCTTTTTAGATTTGCAATCAGAGGGTGATTTCTTGAAAGGTCGCTTCGTGAAACGGCACGACACTCCTCAAGAACTGGCCTATCAGAGAATCGTGCAAACTTTAAGTTCATAAAGTGACATTTAAGTTCTTAACGACTGCCATAACCTGGGGAAAGTAGCTTTCGCGGAATCTGCTACAAGTACTATTGGAGTACAAAAATATTCGAATATAGTAGAATTGCGGAATTTAAGTGGTGCGAGTCAAGAATTACTGAAACAGAGTAGTAAATATGTGCGAATAAATAGTCAAGTAAATCTGAGTTATTTTTAACGTTTATAAGAAGTTAATATCTTAAATAAGCTTAATGATTTCGAAGTGACATTTACAAACGTTCGAATATTCTCTCAATGTTTTTATTTTTAATTTATTAGTTTTCCATCGTATATCCACATAATCATAAAAAGCTCAAAGCACAACCTCATTTAACAAGAAAGAGGCGAGACAATTTCTTAACAAGAAGAAAGACAATGTGTATAAATAAAAGATTGATTAAGAAACTCAATCAAGCGTGAAAGATGTAGAATATTATCGATAAATCTACATCACTCTACGCCTTTCATTTTTATATCGCTTAGTGGAGCATAACGACAGGTGATGTATATTAATAGATTATTCATCTTTCCACTCTTTCCATTTCCAAACAATTCACAATCACGAGCGTAAAATATATATACCTACTTTAATCGAGAAAAATTGAACCGCAGACTTCTTTTGGTAATTTCTTAACACCATTAAAGTCCAATTATATACGTTTTTAATTTTATTTTCGTCGAAACTGCAGAGGAACCGATCCTGTCGTGATGGTAACGTGATAACGTGCAAACATATAATCGTTAATTACAAGCCGAGAATTGGCTGCCGAATAAGCTCGCGACGCCGAAACGTCTTGTTAAAGCCAGGAGAAATTCTAGTTTGAATCGAGTAGTCGTATCAGATCGAAGCAATTCAATCGTGCGAAATTGAAAAGCACGGAAGAGCATGAATCACCGTGCATTGAATCAGATCGAATGAGTTCGGATGTGTTCCGATCGGAAAAATCGAATCTCTAGGGGAAATGCTGCGATTACACACTTGCTTGCGACAATAGGGAGTGAGAACAAATCAATATACGTTTCTCAGAGCTCTCACGCTGTTTACCACGCTGCGTTCCCCTTTAAAAAACATTCGAAACTCAAACGGAGAAACTCGTTTTAAAGGACGTAGTAATAGCATTGGTGAGGACTTAAAAGTCAGATGCATGAAATGAAAGACAAAGATTTAAAATATATCTATCTAATGCAATACGGAGGGCAAGCCATGTTATTTAATTGCATATTTATAAGATGATTAATTATTAAATAAATAAAAAGAGTTTTGATTAAAGATAATTCAATTAAAGATCACTTTTCCTGCAAGAAGCGGCAACAATGAGACCAGGATAAAATTATTCCATGTTCTGAAGACGTTGTTTAACATGGATACAAAATTTAACGATAAATTTTTAGTATCATTAACAGAGCAAACACTTATCGAGTGTATTATGGTACTTAATGCAGTGTAGATACATAAAACACGATTCGGCTTAATTAACATGAATTGCGTTCGAGAGTCTCAAACGTGCAGTTCGATTGCACGCGTTTAGAACAAGCTAATGTTTCAGAAGCATCCATTCATGTAATCCGGCAATGAATGGAAATTGTGCTCATCCAACCAACGTGTTCATTTTAATCGTTCGTGTTTAGGATCTACAAAATTTGTTCTTCGACAAAGAATGTCGGGAAAGCGGTGGAAAGTTTGAAAACTATGTATGCATATAAAATAGTTTGTGTTAATCGAAAGAAATATTCAGTCGTTCAAGAAATAAAGCTTAAACGCGGTTTGTATCCATAAAAATTTGCACAATGCATAATTATAATTCAGAGGAACGAAAGTAGAAAAGTTTAGAGTTAATTAACGTCCTCAATTAATACTTAGGTTTCCAGTATGCAATGAAAAAACTCAGTTTTTATAAAGCAGGACACCAGAAGGCTGAGTCTCGTATCAACTGAGAGAAATCGTTTTCTATCGCGGCGAAATAAGTTGAACGCCGCACAGGCTTTAGGTTTCCAAGATAAATGGAAAAATAAGTGTCTCGATTCGAAGTTCATTGTCCGTGCGGCCAAGGAATGGTAGGAAAGAGAGAAAAGGAACCGACGAAACGATAAAAGAGTCCGGTACAAAGTGGCAGAAAGGAGTAGGTGTACCGTCTTACACAATGAATAATTGATGAGAAATTCGACTTGGGATTTTAGTAAATAATTTATCGCGAACACCATCGTAAAATTATTCCAAAGTTTCTTTCCTTCGAAAAGGACACCATCGACAACCGTGCAGAGAACTTTCTTTTGTTTCCACGCGAATAGTCCACGGAGTAAACTTAACCGAAATAAGCGAAGTTTATTGTTTGTCGGAGTAACGAGCAAGAACGCGAGGAAAAAGAATTAAGAAGAACGTGCAGAACACATTGCGACTAAAGTTCCTTTTGAACTAATTCAGACTTATTATCCCATAATATATTTTCACA
Organism: Bombus pascuorum; assembly: GCF_905332965.1. Lineage (NCBI taxonomy): Eukaryota > Metazoa > Arthropoda > Insecta > Hymenoptera > Apidae > Bombus > Bombus pascuorum. Next base: position 3,365,852 of record NC_083493.1, read on the forward strand.
TAATACACTTTTTAACGAATGGTAGGTAAATTCATTAAAGAGTATAAAAATCGGCGCGACCATCGACCACTGTTAATTTTCCCTATGAATGTTATCCTGTTATCGTCTACTCGTTAATAAATGCTCCTTGAACGAATTTTATCGCCTGTCTGGAAACAACGATGAAAAGACTTTTCATAATTGCTATCGTGAGCAACATTTACAGGCGCGTAATCGAGCTGCCGATAAAATTGATTCTTGCCTCAAAAGCCTTCAATACACGATATCACCGTTCGATCGCGACACAAGCTGCCCTGCCATAATTCCTTAATCGAAACGTCGATAAACAATCATACCTTTCGAAAGAACAAAAGTAAACGCGTAAAGAAAAGAGGGAAGAAAAGAAAGCAACAAAGAAGAAGAAAGGAGAAGAGATAGCCGGTAATTATTTAACGTCACGATCCACTAAAAGGATTCTTGCGAAGGCGAGACGCGCTGGCCAGAAATTATCGCATAAAGAGCGCTATTTACAGGCAGAGAAAGAAGCAGCTCGGAATGAAGAATAAGAATAGAGTGAAAGTCGAGTGCTGGCCAGGGATGTGGGGGGTGAAGTAAAGAGGAAGGTGCGCGTGCCTCCGTTTTAGAGGATAAACCGAAAGATAAAAGTGTCCCGACCGGAAGTTCGTGTCTATCCCCCCCCCCCCCCGAGAGGCTGGAGAACGACAAAGGGAAAAGCACGAGAGAAAAAAGGAGACTATCATTGAGGTGTTTGTTGGCGTGAAGAAGAGAGAAGAACGGAAGGGAAGGAGAAGGAAAGGAAGAAAGAAAGAAAGAAAGAAAGAGAGGAAGGAAGGAAGGAAGGAAGGAAGGAAGGAAGGATGGAAGGAAGGAAGGAAGGAAGGAAGGAAGGAAGGAAGGAAGGAAGGAAGGAAGGAAGGAAGGAAGGAAGGAAGAGACCGGTATAAAGTAACGCGAAACAGTGCTGCATTATTCACAGCATGAATTATTGATGAGCGTCGCGTAAAATATGAACGCTGGCGAGTCGTTATCAACGCCAGCGCAGCTCGTGCTTCCTCGTCGTCCCCTCTTTCTGTGGCCACGCGCGCGCGAGCGCGAGTGAGCACGCGAGTACGAGCTCGTGTACAGCTTCCTTTTCCTTTTTCAACCCTCTCGGTATACGTCTCGACACACGAACGGAACGAACTCGGGAAGACCGTTTTTCCGTGGCTGCTGCACACGGTTGCGAACGAACAAATGGGATGAGACAGACGACACCGCACATATTGTATTACGTCATATTCTCTGCTAGCCGGGGATCATGCTCTCGTTATTCCTTGGCCTGGTCGCATTTTACGTTCGCCCATTTCCACTCCCGTTCTCCGGACCTCCACCTGTCTCTCCTAACCGAAGCGTTGATAGCGAACGTCGCCGTCTCAACTCCGCCACCGCCTCCGCCTCGCTCTCTGACTCCTGTCTTCGCGTCAACCGTTTTGTTTTTACACCTTTCCTGGATCACCTACCATCGTCTTTGGTTGGCTCCTCGGGATGCCTGGAGATTTTAGTTTGAGGAAATTTTCACGAAAACTGCTCGACTAGCGTCGTTTACCCAGAAATAGTTGAAGACTCGACAAGGTTTTGTCATTAATTTAAAATATACATACCAATCGTTTATTTCCCCCAGAAATATTAATCCGCTGACGATATTTCAGACGAAAAATGGGATAAGATAGATTTGCATTTGGCCGACGGCGCGATCGCCTGCGAAAGTGCATTTTTGCAGCGTCAGTCCTGTGCCTGAACGCGGACATACTTTCGCGTTTAGAAAGCGCCCCATCGACCTTCCGGAATACTGAAGCTGTCTCGAAGAGGCGGGTTTCGTCTCGTGGGTGGCTCGTCGAGAATGTTCACACGTTATCGCAGTGTTGGAAGGAGAGTCTTCTAATTTGGAAAATTGCTCGCTAGATCGTCTGGCTCGTTCTACCTGGCCCGGGGAATTATTTATGCTCCTCGAAATTGGTAATATGTCCTTACTTTACATACCTCGCACTTCTCTCCCTCCCCATTCTACCCTCTAATACCACGGGTAATGTTATATTACGTATTCGTTCCACCCCCGTCGCAATTCTATCCCCGCAACGTCGTCGCGTTTTTATTGGGGCGCGTCCGCGCCTTTTCAGCCCGAGCGAAAATGCTTTTTTGACGCTACGCTTCGATATAGATTCAATTCGACCTTTCATTTTTGCTACTGGGGTGTTGCTACTGTAAATTTTGGTTAAACGCGGAAATTCGTACGTACGAACAAGCAATTTTCTCTAAGTTTCACTGTTGGATTTATGTGTATTTCGCGTGGTTTGTGGGTGAGACGAGGCAGATTGTCTTTTGCTTTTTTAATACTTTGATAAGGTTCAGAGTAAATTTTTTTGTTTTTAAAGATCGAAATTAGGTTGGATTACGTGGGAAACATTTTTAAAAATTGAAATTTATTGATGCATCGATTATTCGCAAATCCCTTAAACGATATTGTCAGTAAATTTGATTTATTTAATTGATAGTGTCTAGATAGATGAGTTGGCTTACTATAATTTTTACGAGATTTAGCAAGCAAACCTTGTACGATATCTACCAAGTCTTTTACGAAAAGTGAAAAGAGGACGTAATCTTCTAAAAGTAATAAATTTTAGCATTCGCATCAAGAAGATACTACAAAATATTCGAAACGTAAATCGAACTATTTCCTTCGCAAACGAGAATCGATTTCATTTTCATTGTCGCAAACAGAGACGAATCCTTTTACTCCAGCTGCCAAAGTGAAATCAATTTATTAGTCAAAAGCATCGTGAATATAACGAGTCATCGCGAGGCATCACCTTTTCATTATATTTGCCGGATAAAGCGATCATAGATGGCCAAGGTAAACGTGCCTTCCAGCGCAATTTTCCCCTTCTGCATTTCCAATTACGCGGGGAGTTTATTAATTTTCGAAGATACCGCTTCGATGATGGCTTCAAACGAAACTCTGTTCTTTCTCTAGGACAAAAGCGAGAAAGAAGAGGAAAGAGGGATGATAAAAATAAAGAGAGATATAGATAAAAAGAAAGAGCGAAGCATTATCAGTAATAGAGAGAAAGTTTTGTCGAGACAACAAACGGCCAGTCCTCTCTCTCTCTCTCTCTCTCATTATTTCTCACTCCCTCTCATCATTCTCTTATTAGTTTGCGTCCCGACTATGTATCCCGACCTCCCACAACAGAGTCGTCCCTTCATCAACGCGGGATCGCTCATCCACGTAAATACGGCGTGAGAAAATCGTTTAAGCTCCCGTACGGAAGATCCTTTGCGTTCTTGTTTAAGCCGAGATAAAAGAAAATACTGGAGAAGACAACGACACCACTCGTAAATGCGCCTTTAATGGCGGTCGTGAAAGATTATCCCACCGACGGGGAGTCGTGTGTTTCGTTATTTATCGTCAATTACGCGCGCGTGTAAGTCTCTACGGCCACAAGCCTGGAAATAGGGAGAGGGGGTTCTCTTTAAAGTCTAAGTTTATTCAATTCGTTCCTCGTAAAACCGATACGGCGAACTATCTTCTGTCTTCCGATTCAATTACGGACCCCCTCTATTCGCCGATGAATTATTAAAAACTCATGCCTGTCGTCACAAACTAGATAGCCGTGGAAAAGTTCTTGCTTTATTGTTCGCGAGGAATATATATGTTTTTAATAAAACAGCAGATATTATAGAAGAAGTTTCGAAACAATAATTAGAATTATATAATTAGAATAGCATTTTTCTCTGTTAATACGCGATCATAGAAGGAATATCTTATCAAGGGAACTCGAGCAGAATGTAGGGCAGATATGGAATTACTAGCATGAGATGCATTTCAAACCTACGTCATAACACACTTATCTCGTAACAAAAGCAACGAAAGTTATAAGCTTTGTAATCATTCTATCGTTATCATTAAAGTATTTCTTCGCACATCTACTTATATGCGATCCACTCAGAATATCGATAAAACTATTGGTCCTCGGAAAAACCAGGGGCAGAAAATTTTCTATTCCGAATGCAACGATACAGAGTTTTATTACAATCAAGGCGATCAGTTCGGCGAGGCGGAAGCGAAACGGGAGAGACCGGATGACGATATAACCGGGAATGGTACGCGTCAGCTCGTCTAGAAGATCCGCGACGTCGACGACAACGATGCCGCGTGATCCTGAGGCGCCGATTCTCAGGGGCACGATATAATTTCATAATCAGAAAACGAACGAGCCAGGAAACGGTTTCTCCGATCGCACGTGAACATCCTTCCAAGTGCGATGCCGCGAGACGAGATCTCGTGTTAACCAGATACGTAGCAGGTAGGTATACAGTCCAGGATGGGAACACGGAATGAAACGGTTTCCGCCTGGTAAAGGAAACCGCATCCAACGATATTGCAAAACAGCCAAAAGGAATTCACGAATCTGCCGTTACCCCCCAAGGCTCGCATTATGACGCGATGCATAATGCAACGTGTGCACGCGGCCCCGTGCATCATACATAGCAATGTCGGATACGGATATGATTTCAAAAAGGATTTTCCTCTGTGTCTGTTTCTACGACCTTCTCTGTCTTTCTCCTGTTTCGATCGCAACCATTCCTCCACGATGTGTGAGTATGTGAGTAGGTTTCGATAACGATGAACTTTGAATTACGATAGCTTGTACATAGCGCGTTAGCGAACGCGAGCGAGTGACTTTTCGCGTTTTCGTTTTACTTTCCCCTTTGATAGTGAATTTAAGACAAACTGACGACAACCGCTAAGACGCGGATTTTGCTGATACCGTTTTGTGAAATTTTAACGCGCTGTTCGATAAACCGAGTGCTCATGCACTGGGTTAGATTAATGGACCGATGAGAACGTGTTTAATGGATTCAGGCGATTTAAGGGTGCGAGGTGACTCGCCTGGAGGTGTAGCTTGAGAAACGTTTGTTGTACCCACAGCGCTAAAAATGTAGGAATGTTTTGTTGACAATTTTCGACATCTATGGCGAAGTCATATTTCGATCAAATGATTTGACGATTTTCAGAATTGACTAATGAAGGTAGAAAATTTAAAACATATACAGCGATAGAAAGAAGGAAAACAAGCTGAAAATGCAGAGAGTTTCGCTAGGGAGGAAAAGGTTAGTGAAAAGAGAGTATCCTGATATAGAAAAGGATTATAAGGAAAATTAGAAACTGGTTGAGAGGAACGTAAAAATGAAAGAAGTATAAGATAATAAAATAGTGGAGAGAATGGAGCACGTGACAGAAATACGGTTGGAGAAGAAAATTAAAGAATCTGAAGGGAGGAAATGTGTAATTCTAAAAAGCAACCGCGGATAACATTAGGAAGTAACAGCGACGCGAAAGGAGAAAATAAAAAAGCGAACGAAATGTGCAAGAAGATAGAAAGCGAGCTAAATAATACAACGGAAATTTCAATTGTTTCCCAAGAAAGAAAATGTATAAAGAAAGGTTTTATAAGAAAGAGCTTGATAGTTGTTTGAGATTAAAAAATGTGTACTTAATAATTTTAACAAGCGCCGTTACTGCGATTAAACGTTAAAAGTATTAATACAATATCTCGTACGTTTTATTTTATGATTAACAAATCGACGAATTCTTATGTGAACACAGATAATTTTTAATATTATGGAAAATATGCCCCCCACCTTACCCCAAAGAAAACAGTATTTTATATTATTCTTAAATTTAAACAATCAGAAAAATAATTTCTATTATTTCCTGAAAATTTCCAATTGTTAACAATAATTCCTCCTGTCTTCCATTTTGAAACGAAACAATTTTTTATTAAGTAACGTTGAGGAAAGAAGTAGAATTACATCTTGGAAGTACGTTTGCGTTGCATTTCCTAAAGTGGATAAAAAAACTTGGAAAATAAAATTGCTGGCCGCACGCGTGACATTTCAGGCACCGAGTAAAAATAAGTACGTGAAGGGAATATCAAAACTTGTAAGCGAAATATCAAAAAAGCGAAAATTTCCTTCGTGACTCCGTGCCTGTAATACCGCGCACGGGACACTGAAAAATGACACGTCACTCAGCTTTAGATACTGACCTGCCACTGCTCATCCGATATTCGCACGCTTCGACCTTTTAACTTTTTCTCCAAAACTTACCCCGATTTTCAAATAACATATTATATACCGTACGCTTGATCTTCATAGAAGTTGTTTAAGAACTTTCAACTTATTTCATATGCGCCGGCCTATTAATTGAAATTGTTATTGACCGATATCTATTCTGCAGAACTATCGATTTGCCAATAGCTCTGTAACTTATCAAATTTCAGTTTTAATTTAACGAAAAATACTTACAATTCACATACATGAGTAACATAACTAGGAGCACGCAGGCTTCGATATGTCGCAAGTAAATTATTTTAGTGCACATCGAAAGGTTAAACGCGTGACAACACTTTCCTTGACTAACGATTTCTGAGTGTTGCGTTATTGACACAGTGAAACATATCTCCTCGAGACGAACGCTAAACGCAGTTTCAACGGTATTGATGTCACTTCTGTTTTCCCGTGCTATTCTCGTAGAAGAGGGTTGAGAATCGAGGAGCACAACAATGAAGAAGCAGAAGCAGAAAGAGAAACAGCGAGAGAGAGAGAGAGAGGGAGAGAGGGAGAGCATAGCGCATACAGAAACGCGCGTGTTACGTTGCTTCACTGTTTACACGCATTCCGTTCACCATTGATCCTCTTTGCACGAGGCTAGGGGTAGTTCGGTTCCCGTTCCCATCGCTCTTGGGATTGTTTATAAGACTTCCGCTAGCTGCCGCGCTTTTCAAAGCTCAGCCCTACCGCTCGTCTTTCTCCTTTCTTCCAGACCCTTAGTTCCCTCTCTTTCCTTCTTTCCTTCTTTCTCATTCTCTCGTACGATCTGCTTCTCTCCTTCTCCTGCTCTCTCACGCTGCAGCAACTGGATGCCAGACAACAAGGGAGATTGTATGTATTACCTCGCCTGTCTGCCGCACGCTTGCCCCGACTCTTCCCAATCTACTTTCGAATCTCGCCACGACCGATACAAGGCACTACGCTCGCAATGCAATGCGATCAAATCGAACCCTCCTTGTATTCTGTCACGGACTTGAAATCCATACTATATATACAACTAACATCCCCTACATGTATGTATAGTTGCACGTACAGGGCATTTCACGCGTTATGAGTCAAATACGCAATAAATAAATATTCCTTTCGGTCAATGAACGAGTATTCATCTTGGAATTACATATTTTTAAATAATCATATTCACGTCGACCTCTACATCCTCTGCCTGAGATATTTTTAAATGGACATAGTTGATCGTGAAAGATATAAAACTTATATAATTAACGTAAGAAACTGTAAGAAGGTACGGGTCTCAATCGTTTGCTTATGAGAAGTTCATCGAGTATTGCTTGTTAGAATTTTCATACATCGCTTACACTGATCCCAGGCTGTTATATATTTTAAATTGTAGGGTATATTTTAGAAACAGTCTATACACATCACTACGTATCACTACATATCAATGTAATTGTATAATTGAAGAGAAGATCTGTGACTCGTGGTGTGTATACATGTTACGTTTATGGTGATCTTTCGTGCCTACGTTAGTCGTTTGGTCGTCAGTATAGAGACAACGTCCCTGAACCGCGGAAAATTTGATGAAACCTGACGCAGGCTAGTGAACCATCGCTTTTACCCACGTCGGTCGCGACATCGGGGATTGCATTGGTTAGGGTAGATATCGGCGAGATATGATGGATGACGTTCAATGATTTTCCGCGCGCGTTTCAATCGAATCGTTATTAAGTCGGCTGGAAAGAGATGCCGCGAATGATTCCCTGTCGTTTGCTTCTCTACGAGCTCCGGATTTTATCTGGCGGCGATACGTTTGTGGCCGATGGTATTCTGCTCACCGATTCGAATTGTTTAATTTCGAAGATAGCTATGATATTTCAGAGATCTATTGTGTTTCAAGAGGAAAGTAATGGTTTTACTACTTTTCTATTTTTTGAAGAGTTTGACAGGTTGATTTTATTATAACAGGTTGATTATATAGAACAGAACTCGTCCAATTCGTTTCATCTTTTTTATCGATATTTTACTTGATTTCTTTCGTCTATATACAGTTCACGAAAATACCACCGAATACTTTTATGAATATATCATATATGCTATATAAAGCTTTTTAGAATTTTATTTACACTATACTGAGACCGGACTGCCATTGATTGTATTGGTAAAATTTCAAATCAATCTGAGAACGGACATGTAGGTTAGCGGATATTTATTGCAAACGTATATTTAAAAAGAAGTTAGTATCCAGCATGAACAACCATCTCGGACTTTTTTTCAAACTTTAACGATATAATCATGATAGTCGTATCTCATAACAATGTCAATGAAATTTCAAAATGGTTTTTATAATACAAATAATAAATTCGTATAAAGCATTCGAACATTTGTAAGAACTTTATACGAATTTATTGTTTGTATTATAAAAACCATTTTAAAATTTCATTAACATTGTTATGCGATTCGACTATCATGATTGTATCGTTAAAATTTGAAAAAAAATCCGACACCACTGCATTGTATTTTAAAATTGTATTTTAAAATTCTTTCAAAATTACTAAATTCCGATATAATATTATGATAAAATGTGCGCGAAAGCAAAATTAGATTATTCTTCTATTTTGCGGCAATTTTTAATAAAATTTTTCTCAATTTCGGGATAAAATGATTTTGTTCATACGGGTAAACACAATCCTTTCATCTCTTTAGCTAAAGCAGAAGTAAATAGAAGCTTTCGTGGTATTAACATAAATAATGCCTTAGGCGTGTCAGGCGTACTTGATAATGTCGAACATTGATTTATAACCGTGAAACAAGTTTATCACGTTGCATTATCTGAATTTAATCATTCACAAGGTGTGCTAAACAGCGACCCATCCCAATCAAAGCGATGAAAATCGGGCTTAAATGCGAATCAATTAAGCTCTCGTTGATAAAATCTTTGAAACAACACGGATCTATACCAATTTTCTTGTAAAGTATGTATGAATAACAGCTCGTTTCTTTCCTGAAATCAAAATGTCGATATCATATACTTTATGACATAGACAATTATATCGATCGATAACTTGTTACCGTATTAAACGCATTAAACAACGTATTCAATGAAAATAGATAAACGAATCAATAAACTTGTATATTATTTGCCTTGTGGTAAGATGGTTTGTTTGACGTTAAATACATTAAGCGGGTTTCTCGTAAGTTTATTAAAAGATAAATTATTTAATTTAAAAAGACAAATTTGAATTTTATACATTTTCTACATGCCTACCTACTACAAAAGGACGAATAATATACAGATTAAAAAATTACATTCCTTCCTCCAAATCATTCAACCTTTATCCTATACAATTTGGAAAACCAAAATAGTATAATAATTCTCTAAAACGTCATTTCAACGAACAATTATTTCGAGTATATGATAGACATTTTGTCTTTATCTCCGTTACTTTGTCAATTGCCGAAGTAACCAGTATCGTTAAACAGAACAAAAATCTTTATCAAACTGGACATTTTTACTGATTTCGTATTTACCCGCAATATAATAAGATTTTCCCGATGTTGACGACGAGTTGGTGTCGTAACGGTGAAAGGGTTGCGACAATTCGTATTTGTTTTTACGGCGTGACCTACGTGTAACAATATTTCAACATAATGACGCGCGCGTTTATTATTTAAATTATGCGCAAAAATCTGCGGTTAAGAAGCGCCAGCTTCGCCGGCACAATAATGAGCGTGTCGTTTGAAAAATCGCGCAAAACGCTGCTCTCTTCCCGTTTTTGCTTTCATTTGCGATATCTCATTTTGCTGGAAGCGTTGCGTTTTAATTAGTCAATTATTGTTTGTATAGTCAAATAATAATAAATTAAATATATTGTCTCTTGCGATACAGTTGTATGTTTAAAGCAGAAAAGAGATTTTCAAATTGATCATCGAAAGAAAAAGTACAGACAAAAAGTAATCTAAAAATATAAGCGTATCGGGAAAGAGGTATAAAAATACAAAAATATATAAAAATATCGGAAAAAATTATACGAAATGGAAGGAACAACGATAATAAAGGAAACAAATTTTTCTCTCGATTGCGATTTCGTTACAACTCTCTGTATTTCGCTTTGTATAACTCAACAGGATTTCTAGGGAAATTCAATAATATTGTCGGTACGGTAAAGTAACAACAAGGGGTTGCAATTCTCTTTGTTGAATTTCTCTTTTTTTCCAACGTAATGTCATATTTCCAAGTAATTCTACTTTAACACCACGTTTCTTTGTTCTGTTACGAGGCATCTTATCTTAATATGTAATTTCGCTATTTCGTTCTCATAACGTTTCTCTCTTCAATCCCGTTTGTTGGTTAAAGAAATTCCGCCATAACAAACTCTTTAATTTGCATAACGAAATATGAAAATACCATGGCGCAGTTGAAAACATCAAACGAAACAACAATTAGAAGGTCTCTGCAGCTGATAAAACAACGTTAGGTCGAATGTTAGATTTTAAAGAACAAATGAAACTGAAAATGATAAAAACGTTCTCTATTCGACAATCTGTGTTTTTCTTCACTGAAAGTATCTGCGAGTGGATGGTTCGCAAAATTTTAACATCTCGTGTGTGAACGTTGAAAATCGTGTACAGGGTGTCTCAAACTTACAGAATAATAATTTCATTAACGAGGGATTACAGATATTAGATACTTAATACGTTTTTATTTAAAACATGCATGGAAACAAAGGCCCGGCGAAAATTATCCCGTCCCGCATTATAAATTCGTAGATTCTCCTACGATCTTCGATTCTATCGATTTTCAATTCTTATCTAAGAAAAGAGCAAAAACAAAAAAGTATTGACCTATCTTCCACAAATCGATTCAGAAAGTTGGACGAAATGCGCGGCGCTGCAATTCTTCCGATTGGCCAGCCACAAGGGCAGTAACATATGGTCGTAGGGAGGAAAAAACGGCAACTCGTAACTTTAATTCGTTTAGATAGGGGTATATGTAGCCACGAAATGGCTCTCGGTCGGGAAGAAGTAAAACTCGCGAACGCGTTTTAAACTTGCTTGGAGGCCTTGTATTCGAGCCACCCTTAACGAACGTATACTTTCACTTTTTTTCTTTCTTTATTTCTTCTTCTCCTGTTCTTTTCTTTTCCAGCAAGCTCTCGCAGCTCCTCCTTTCTTTTCAGCTTTCTTCCATCGTCCCGAGAGGAGAAAGCAGTGCGCGGGACTTGACCCTTCGTGTCTGAGGAAACCCAATTGAGTTCTGGACCGCAGTTATCCGATTATCACTATATACGATATACTTGTATGGCTTGAGACGATGATAGCAAAGGCACATGCGTGTGTTAGTCTGCCGTGGCTAGGTTGCTTCAAGGTGGAGATACATTCCGCGAAAGGAAGCGAGCGATTAATCACGTTTTACTAGACTTCGAGCTGAGCCAACCAATTTGCCCGGAAAGGTCGTTGTTTTCAGATAAGGGGGCGAGAGAAAGGGGGAACGAGAGACAGCTAGTGTTCCCATGGAACAATCGACGAATCCGACCGTGATACGGGGTATGGACAAACAATCTTATCTACCGGCCAAGAGATAGGACTCTCAATTTCTACTCCTCTCCCTCACACTCTCTGTCTGTTTGTCTGTCTGTTTGTCTCTGTCTCTGTCTCTCTCTCTCTCTCTTTCTCTCTCTCTTGGTTCTTCCTGCACCATCCTTTTCTCTATGTTCCATGCTCTCGGTTCATGCTTCCATGTTCGAGTCGTTCTACGTTCCTCTCAACGACACCGATTCGAGACCCAAATCTCTTCTTGGATGGATCCTGTAGTTCCGGATGTCTAAGCGAGAGCGACATCCTGTCGTGCCACATAGAAGGATACAGTTTATCGCTGTCAACAGCGCTGACTGATAAATATTGGCTGACGGGAGTATCGCCATGAAGCAAACAGGTGTTCCAGGTAGTGGTAATAAAAAGGAGAAGCTGCCACATTTTTTCGATATTATATTAGAGGTCGGAAGATTTGGCTGGTGAATATTTTTCGCAGGCACTTCTAATCTCTTCTGTTACAATATCGATCCACGGTGACAGGGATTGCCAAGATCAATTTAATAAAAGCGTGAAGATAGTATACGCGTAGATAAACGTATAAAGTAGATAATAATGTAGAAGTGTTAAGTTAAATTCCCGATGAATTTCATATTTTCTGAATTGTTGTATGTGAAGTAAAATGTACATTTTAGGAAGCCAAAGATTAAAGGATCTAATATAATGTAAAATCGGAAGTTCCTCTCAACGTGAGAGGAGAGGACTAGATAAAATAAATGAAAATTTTCAATGGATACATGCATCTGAACCAATGTGGCTTGATGCACAATGTGTAATTATGGAGGAACGGTGTGTGAAAAACAGATAGACAATTAGAGAGAAAGAAAGAGGGCGTGAAGGATAATAAATGAGATCACATAAATCGCATTGTAACAATTTAGTTTAATTACATTTAATAAATATTTTTCCTCACGCTGTAAATATATCTACGATAAATTGAAACTTTTCAGCACGAACATATTGAAAACGAATGAAAATTAGTTATTCCTGTACGATTCGTTTAAAAAGATTGCTCTTCCAGAATTTCAAAAGGAAATCAAGTCAAAAGTATTTTGTTTGTCGTTTTACCGCTACACTAATTTAAACTAATGATTGTAATCCACCGTCAGATTAATTGAAAATTCTGTTACGTCTATATATACGATATCAAGCATAGAGCATCTTACGTCAACATCATATTGCAATCAGTGTTAGGACTGTTGAATTTATGGTCGACTAAATCCACAAATTACTACTATGCAAGTAGTTGGTCTAAATGCAACTCGCTGCCGTAAACATAGATACTGGTATTTACGCCATACCAGGTCACGGTGGAGCTGTTCAGCAAGTCTAACGTTAATATTCGGACAAACCAAGATCGCTTTTCTTGCACGCCAAATATGGTTACGTAACAATAATTCGGTATTGCGGTCAAGTATTGGAAAGCTTAATGAGAAAAAGACAAACGATTATAGAACACGAGGAACGATATATCGCTGTTCAATTGCGATAGATACCTGTTCATTGTTAGCTATATTTACATATCCAAGATGAATCGTATTATCCACATAATAGTTTAAACAAGAATAATTTCTTATCATCGAAAGCTCGGCCAGGTTTTCCGGATAACATTTTAAAAAATGCAGAAGCAGATGCACATTTAACAAGATAGAAGATAAAAATACACATGTTTTAAGCTGTAGCAACGTTGAGAATGGAAATGTGAATGAGAATTCGTAGTCTGCAACGAGAAGCGTATTTGAGGAGAATGGCAATGCATTCTCGTTAGTCAAGCATAATTTAAACTGGATAATGGGTGATTGACGTCTGAACGAGGAAACTCTCTCAGCCATCCATCCCTACATCTGATTCCGATGTACAAACCTAATCACATTCGTAGGATAGAGGACGAGAGAATGAAAGGAACGAATAAAGTAACAGCGTACAGCAGTTACCTGATATTTGTATCTTTATCAATCATTTTTAAGTTTATACGCTTATTTTGCTATTAAATATTGCTTTTAATACGGTATTCGTTGTACTTTTTTCTGTGAATGTCGTATTATCACCTACTTAGAAATACGAAAACGACAGTTCATCAATGGACGAACATTTACTGTATTCCTATTCAAAAGAGGAATTACGCTGTAACAAAGACGCGAATAAATTATTACGGCCACAAAGTATTAAAAATATTGTAGGAAAGAAGAGGCAGAAAGAATTTCAAAATTATGCAACAGAGTGATGATAATCTGATCGCGAACCACTCGTTAGAGCTTCTTAAGTTCATTCACTCGTATCGTTAATCCACGCTTTGTTCCATAGAATATCCGCGACACCGTTCCAGCAGACAAATCGCTGCTAAATTCTGTTCTCCGTGAAGCTTGGCTACACGCCAACGTATCCGACACCATGCAACAAACTTATTTAATTATTTTTCTATCAAGAAAACCCGTTGTCGAGATGTGAACGGATGAGAGAAGCAGTTACCCTAAACTTATTTAATTATTTCCTCTTTTACCTTGCACGACGACACTCGCCCATGTGGCGCGAAACGACACGTCGTTTGTAGTCAGTTACCATACCTATTTTTTCAGGTAATGTCATTCCATTATGGGACATCTCATATGCTACATAAATTGTCTCCAGATGTAGTAAAAGATCGCATGCAGAACGGAGATAAACTATGCAGAGACACTGGGAAAATGGAAGAGAAAGAGAGAGAGAGAGAGAGAGGGAGAGGGAGAAGAAGTAATTTATTTTCTTCGTTTCTTCCGCAAATTAAACAGGTCGACCGAAAGAGCTCGATTCGAATTCCATAGGATCGGGTTGAATTCGTGCTAGAATTTCCGTGGAAAGGGACAGAATCGAAGGATACGTCTGTGAGAATCGAAGGATCCAGCCGCAGAACCTGTACGTCTGGGTGAAGAGCGTAAGATTCGAGGTCCGGAAACGGTAAATTAATTCGCGAACGACAAGCCCAGTCGGCATTGCTATCGGCCGTCGTTTCTCCCTCGGTTTCAGGGAATAAACATCAGCGACAGAAGTTGACCGGCGACCGGGAACGACGTCGCTACGATGTCGGTTTCCAGGTCCCGGCGCATATCCGAAATTCGTTCAGCTAACCATTCCCCCTTGGCTCGTGTTTGGCACCGGGCTTCCTACCTCGTTTCTCTACCTCCGTTGTATATCTGCATCGGACGTCGCGCGCCGCGCAACCACCGGGATTTCTACATTCGCTATATACCTAACTGTGTCGATCGCAATCCGCGAACTGCTGCGATGCGAATTGATATCTAATTCGGGTCCCGGTGATCTGCGAAATTAGCGGGCTAACTGCTTTTGCACCGGGGAACTCTCGGCCGATTGCGTTCCAATTTCGAGTTTACCGAGAACTGTTTGATGATTGACTTCGACGCCAGAATCGGGAAACATGCCCGATTCGCTTCGCCACAAGAAGTATATTCTATTTCTGCTTCGTTTTCTTTTTCCTTTTCTTCTTTTCTGTTTCATTGTAGGAAGTGAATTGAATTGTATATAACTATTGAAATAAATTGAGCAAGCAGAGGTTTGAACGATCTCCGATTTCCGTAGTGAAATTGAGATTTTAATTTATAGGTCTTTTTAGAGATTGTAATGAAAATTTTTTTAAGAGAAAGAGAAATTCGATTCATCCGATAGTGTTTATAGCATTTTGTACGTATGTATTTTCCCTAAACCACAATATATTTTTTAAACAGTTTGAATTTAATCGCATCGCATCAAAATTGGAAAACTATTTCACCCATTGCGAATACAATTTTCATTTTCAGATAAAATCTAGCCAAACGTAATTTCCATTTTAAGTATCGTTCATTGCTCGTCCAAACCATCAACGTCGGATAAAATTGTCGACCTGAATCGGACGAAAGACAATCAAAAGCAAACGACACCGTTAACTTTTTCACTTACCGATTGGCACGTTGACAGCAAAGAGAACGACAAGAGCGCGATGGCAGAGCATTGTGCACTGCATGGAAAACGCGATGAATCGTCGTCGTCGTCGGTCGATGGAACCAGCAGCTGTTCCTTTATCTACTTAACGCTGTCATCTTCCGCGAGAACCTCTGTTTCCAGTCTTCTGACGCATAGCATGCCTGGAACAATCGAGAACCATGGTTAAACGCATTCGTTAATCGTTACTCTTTTTTTTATAATGTGAATAATTCTGTGGCCATCCCGGTTGACAGATTGAACCGGTTGGTTCGATATTCAAACGCGTCTATTTTCGACGAACGGGACAGAACTACACCTCACCATCGTCGCGCTTTATCGGCCGTTTCCACCGAGCGAACTTTCGACTCGCGCAGCCTTGCATCGCAAAATTGACTACCCTAACCACTTCCATCGTCGTTATCTGGCCTCAAGCTGCTGTTTCTCTTCGATGACGTTCGATCCTGTTCCGCGAAACTTGACTAACAGCTCGGTCAAAGACGAACTCCGGCTGATGTTTCATGGGACGTGGATCGATCACCTTGTTTCCTGACCAAACGACGTGTAATTGTTCAGAAAAATTTTGTTTTATATAAATTTGTATGTCTATATTGCAATGTTATATAAAACATTTTGAAGTTTCGTTAGCACTACTAAAAGATAATGATAGAAGGTAGTAGCATAGATTCAAAACAAGAACATTTGGCGTATCTAATATTATTAACTATTAATAATACCTTTATACCCTCATGGCGTTTTTTCGCTCAAGATAATTTATATTTCTATATTAATAAATATTTATATTATCTAAATCTATATAAATATAAATTTCGTTCGACTTTGTTACTGACAAAATTGTTATCGCTCTCTATACGTTGAACTCGGTCGAGCAGTATCGAAAAAAAAAGTCAAACGATAACAAGCATATAAAAGAACAAATTTTATCAAAATACACTCATCGAATAAGCGTTCTTCGTTTACATCGATCACGGTCGATTACTGGACACTGGAAAGCACGTGTCTATCCGCATCGCGCGTTTATTCGGCAAAACGAAAATTGTTGTCTGACGGTATTCGGCGAGCGTGTTACGATTTCCCTTGCCACTGGACTAACACGAGATTGTTAATTTTCCATATTCCACGGGACATGCGTTCACGGCGTTACGTTCCGCTTTGTGCACACCATTGAACAGATTCGTGGCCTTTCCGTTCGACCAACACGTGTAACGGCACTGATACGGTTCCGCGTACGATTTCATCCTCGATAAAGTATTTGTAATTCTAATCTGCGATCTAAACGATCGACAAAGAGGTAGCGTAGACTCATTTCCGCGTTGTCTATATCGTCGAAAATTATTTTGTATAGTCGCGTCGGTGACTTGATCGTTCATATTGATTCACATGTCTACGCGACAATAAATTGTTAATTACCATTGACGGTAGTTTGCTTTAAAGCATGAACAATGTAACGGGCATGTGCCGCGACAATTTTACCAATTCGCGCGACATTGATTTTCAAAGTGATCGACGAAATTATCTGGCTCCACGATTCACCGTTGCTTATTCGATTTGTAAGCGGGTCAACAAGTCTCGTTATTAGCTCACCGTGTCTGACTATTGTGCGGATATTTATCGATTTCGTGCTCGCTTAATTCATTTGCCTCTAGTGCTTTTGAGAAAAGATTCGAAAGGAAAAGTGGCTGTGAAAGTTTCAAAAGCAAAGATTCCAGAATAATATATAATAATAATTGCTCTGGAAAACAATGAAGAGAAATTTTGTTCTTAGAGTATTGATATTTATAGTATTATCGAAATAGAAATGGGAACTTTTGACAACCATGTATCTAATTTTCCTCGTTCATTAAGGTACGCGTTAATACTTGTATATTTTGACAAGGATAATTACCAACTGCAAGTATGTAAATTATCATTGAAAATGAGCCATTAGTCGTAACGTGTATCTGATCGTTCGACGAATGAAATGAAAATTTTAATAGTAAAGTAAATAGGAATTAATTTCTCAAAATACCTTCTCAGAGATCTGTATCAAAATCTCTTTGTAAGTCGTATGACCTTATAACATACATATTGGATTGGTAACTATATCAATATCAGCTAATGGCAAAATCCGCGATCACTTTGTTTGCCAGCCCAATATATGGTATCTTGGTAATTATCGTCACAACGAATCGAAACCAAAGAAAAAGCAGGATAACGATCGGTAGCAGCATATGAGCGTAGAAAAAGTCAACGGAAAATTCAGATCTGGGACAGACCCATATTACTGTACCTTTGAATACTAACGATTGTTTTGGTTTACAAGGTCTAGGGGCAAACGAAATCGGGAAAGATTGTTACTGCTGTTTCCTCTAATCTTCAGATAGAGTTACACAAGAAGTTTAACTTTTTGTGGTAACGCCCGTCGATATAAATGTATGAACGTGCTCCTTAGGGAATTGATTAATTATTATCCTTTCTGCGATCAACATAATAAATAGTATTGAGCGAGCGACGATTATAACTGGCGTACACTATCTCTTGTACTTATACGAATTTTACTACAACTGACTATTACAAATTCATCCATTCGTTTCTTATCAAACAACCTACACGTTTAATACATCTCATATCTATCCTCGAGGCGATTTAAATAAGTCGGGGTAAACGTATGCTATGGAAATTTGCAAAGTGCATATGACAAGAAAGGTGAAGTTAAATGTAAATTGTAAAGCGTAACGTATGTTGCAAATAACTGACAGCGCTTGTGCGTTATACTGGCACGGCGAAATTATTTAAATTGTAACGTACGGTCTAACTACAAATAAATTACACGGTGAAATGTGTCGCGTGTCGACGAATATAATACCTCGTGAAACGTGCTAAGTTTCTACTCCATGTTAGACATACGGAGAAGACGATACCATAAGTTATATGAACATAACATCGCGTGATTATTGCATGCAATATTGTTCTTGTAATGGAACCAAAAAGTTAGTACGATGCGACAGTTACTTATTACTAAAGATTATAGAAATAAATTAATAAGTTTACATTTTTACTGCTTGATGCATATTATTTATATATATTATTTATAGATGAAATTAAAATGGAGATTTAAAGAGAAATATAGAGAATAGGTCACAGAATAGGAAGTTTCTACTGTTAGTTCAAAAGATTCGTAAGTGAAAATCGATAATAGTATTATTTTATATATATATAATATACATTATATATTGTTATTATTATTATATTTAGATATAATAATTTATTATATATATATATAGATAATTTTTGAGTAATGATATACGTTAGATGTACAATTTCTATCATGAGTGAAACATTGTTATTCCTCGAAAGAAGAAATGGTGTCATGTTACAAAGTAAGATTCAGTTCGTTTGAACTGCGAACCTTCGAGGGAAAAGAACGAGAGCAACTTTGTCCAGCCATCGTTATACACTTGTTCGATGGTTACTTTGAGCGCCGAATCTCTTTATAATAAAAAAACGAAGTCACTAGTGCAACCTTACAGTTAACTTTGAATTTTTGACATCGTTCACATTACGAGAGTATCTTCAACAGAGAAGCTTCTAACATTTACATCAAGATTCTTCGTTGTACAATCTTACTTAAAAATTTTAAATAAAGATACCTATTATCGCTATAAAATTATTATAAAGAGTTATAAAAGATCAAAGTAATATAAAAATTGCCTAATAACAATAGCAATAAAATTTCAACGTCACAATTTCACGATATCAAAATTTCATTATCAACTAAATTTGGCCGAGAAGACTTCTAACTATCTATCGAATATACGACTTTCGAGTAAAAAATGAAATTCAATTTCCACGTGACTCAAAGGAAAATCATATTGGGCGCACTCCATGCTGGTGAAAATTTTGATGGCAATATTTGCGAAACCACTGATTCCTATGTACGTCTCCGCAGTGATGGGACGACGAGGCGACGTAAAATGCGAAACACGGAACACGAAATACTTCAGTTCGTTATTGGCAAGGTAAAGCCGATCTATACCACAGCAGAAATAGCGGCGGCGAATGCAGCACCAGCACCGCAAGCAACTTTCACGGAGACAGCTCAACAAAAAGAGTCGGCGAATGGGGTTAACTTTAATTTACATTTGCTTCTACTTATGTACTACTATATCTATTTACAATGCATGTATGTGCGTACATATCCTTGTCGTGGTGACTGTTGCGCGACCACCAGCTGTGAATATCTTGAGTTAACAGTAAAACAATTTCAAAAGACAACTCTTCCTTGCGGAAACGTTTGCATTCCGGTGCATGTGCCTATTAAAAAAAACTTGGATCGCGTACCTTTCCCTTCATTTTTTCTTTTTTACATGGTTCATGGTAACTACAAGAGGTCAGTGATTCAAGATATTATTGGCTTGTCGGGAAAATTCGTAAGGAAAGGTAAAATACTTAAAGGATTTTATAGAATATTTACGATGATTTTTTGCGACTTATTGGTTAGCTGCATGATCGCTCTCCTGAAGAACTTTTCGTCCTTTTTAAGTGGTTTTTGCACAGTCCCAAAATATTCTGTATCTTGTCATTATAAAAAAGTTTTGCGTTGAAAAACATCTTTGCTATTAACCGATCTGAAACTTTTCTCATTAATTGCCACATTTAATGTTCAACTGAGGAAATTTGTCTCAATTTAGTACTTTATTATTTCACATTTCCCAACTTTAAAAACGTTATGAATTTTCCGAACAACTTAATATTTTAACAAACAGTTATCTTTACCTTCCTTCCTTTAGTGTAACGATAAATCATGATAACTGTGTCTAGATATACCTCAGAAAGGATACATTTGAAGTGTTCTTTTAAATGAATCATCATCTTTTTCTTCTTTTCTTATTTTTAAGACAGTAGTAACTGATATTCGACATGAAATACAAAACTCCGAGAAAAGAACAACGTGTTGAACAAATTTCCTACGTTTTTCACTAGAATAGAAAGCGAATAGAGCTGGAACTTCAGTTGCTTTGAATTATGCATTAATCGCTAGAAGAATTCATAACTCGATCTACCGGTACGTGTTCCAAAAAAGAATTACTGTAAAATATCTTGACTCGGTTTGCACTTAAGAGTCGTCCATGTTTAAAGCAACTTTCCATTCCGCATCTTGCGAAACTACTTGTAGGAATCGTGCCGCATTTGCATAAATGTTATCTTTCAAACTGCAGTTCTTCCTCGGCGACGGTTTTACTTTCTGCTTTCTGACAGTTGGAGTGAAAACCCGTGTTGTTTACGATCTGCTAAATAAAATGTAAATGATGTGTCAAAATATACATATACTTTGTGATCATCGATCATTTGGACTCAAGAAAATAAAATATATCTCTTCCGTTCAACTAATATCATCTTCTATAAATGCATTTTTTTTTTTTGGCATTTTATTTCGTAATTTGAGGAACAGGGATACGTAAAAAGGAAACCGTAGCAACACGCATTCACTGTGTAACAAGGGCTTACGTGTTTAGATTAGATGCAGATTAAAGCGCACTCAGAGATGGGCTTAGCGTGAGAGATCATTTGTCCGAGATAATTATTTTTCAGGTATCATGCGATGCTTACAAAGTACGTGGCTTCCTATGGTTGATTAATGAGATGATCGAGGATGCGTTAAAAGACCGTAGAACAGTTAATATATTCGTTTCTATCTTTTCCTGAATCGAACCTTGACAAATAAAAGTGCTTTTCGAAGAGCAATTACGAAAACACGTTTAATTTGTTAGAACAATGTAAAAGAACAAATTTGAATTTGCAGCAATGTATCACCTTCGAATTTATACCAGTTAGAAATTATGCCGACATTAAAATTTATCTGCAATATAAAATGTGCATATAGTATTACTGAATTAGTAAGATATTTCAATTAACAAGAAAATTTACAATTTACAACAAAAGGATCATGTACTTAGCAATTGATTAGTCGTTATTCGATATATTCAAATTCAACTTATTTGTAAATAAATAACTATTCTATGCGTCATGTAAATGTGTTATAGTACAATAAATAATGCACGTATTACGTATCTTATGAATCTATATGTAATCTTAAAACATAGCAATATACAAATAAATAAATCAAAGACATTTTAAAAAACTTGCACGTACAAAACAAACTCTATATAATCGTTGGAATTGCTATAATCGCGTCTAATATTCTGTTACATTAATATTTAAATGAACTTTCGTTCAGCCCCAAAATGATCGTTTGATCATAAATGCAAAAACCTCGCGTTCATTCCGATGCAGTCGATTTCGAAATAGATAGTTTAAATAAAATTTCCCAGTTTCTTGATCGTTTCATCAAAACGGTTAAAATATTCATTATGGACCATTGATCCTGCACGAAGGCCCACGCTATGTAGCCGAGTATATACGCATATATCGTGTCAGACCAAAACCGCGACACTATCACTTTTCCGATGATGATCGTTTGCGGCTGCGCAGGTATTTCGCTACAAGAGTAGGCGAAATTTACACGAAAATAAATTTGAAACATTGCATGAACACCACAATTTCCGGAACGCTTTATTTAACACGGCCTCACTCCCCTATTGTTCCCTAATAAAAATAATATTCCGTGAACGGAGCACAACTCCCTAATTTTGATTTTCCTACCTTCAACAAATGGCCTAATTTTTCGAGAAAACTTAAATTAGAACGGAGTTTAAATTAGGAGGAATTTTTACTGGGTCGAAATTCCGTAATTACTTAATCTACATTCATGTTTAATTTATTTTTATTCGGCTACGTTCTATCACTATTTTCTTTATTTGTTACTGTGTATTGTTTTTCTTTTTGTTGCATTGTTTCATTTTTAATAAAGTATAAGAGACACTTGACATTTTAGAAACGCTTATGATCCTAATTATTGGACAGTTATTATTAATTAATAGCTACTGTTTTGCTTTTCAAAGATATTTTTGCATTTGCTATTTCATAAAAGTGGAGTAACAGTACGAATTTTCGGGAAATTACTTTTCGAATTATAATTCGTATCGTAGTATCGATCCCAGAGTCCAGCTCTTCTCGTTCTCTTGAGCAACTGGCTAAGGATCGTTGATTCTCTTCGAGACACTGCTTTCGTAAGCGAAATTAAATCGAACAAGTAAACAGCTGAAGCGGGCAACATCGAGCTTTTACTTTTAGTGCACGCCATTAAATAAAATATAAAGCGTGACGATAGAGTTATAAATTTCTTAACCAAAAAATTTCAAATATATTTAAACGAGTTTTTAAACAATCTATGTAGTATTAAAAATAAGTGCTACAAAATTATTTTCGCAGATAATATATCTCAATATTCGAATAAAAGATTTATTTTAAAACGTATTTCAAGTTTGGCAAGTACTTAGACACATTTTAAGAAATGTTTTTTAATCAACGAAATCAAATATTTCATTTAACTCGAGTATTCAGTCTTCCCTTAACTTTTGCGTTTACATATTTGTCAAGTGTTACACATATTTGCAAATTTATTAAGTTTCTAACTAACGAAAAGAATTTGATAGATAAATCGTTGATATGCATGTTCGATACTATGAGAGTTCCAAACGTTTCCATAAAATGATTATTAGATAGATCGTTATCTCCGGGGACGTGCAATATTTTCGACTGATACACATTACTCTCTAGAGAACGTTAAGTCCACTGCTATGAATTAACCGTCACATAAAACTGGAGACTCTAACAAATGTCCCTTAAAGAATACAAAAAGTCATCTTCGAGTAAATCTACAGGGACTGATATTCGCCGAGATGCTTTTATACTTCTTGGGACACACACACACACACAAAATCTATCTCTCCTTCGATTTTTCCTCATCCTTCTCTAAGGTTTTAATTAAATCAAGATGTACGAAAGTGGCACAGTGCAATCCATTAAACAACCAATGAATGAACTATACCGTTCAATTTTCCTTAACTGGTATTATATCACTATATAATGTTAAATTTAAAGCGTTCTTTAAACTGAAACCCTTTTAAAATGTTCAATAATATAGAAAAAGCATTTATCGAATGAAACTTGTGGAACCAGTACAAAAATAACAAATTTATATTGAAATTTATGTCAACTATTTTAACGATAATCAAAAGTAATTACTTTTTTTACGTGGCTTGCTATTCGACATTATACGTTACTTCAAAATGATCGCTGCCGGCGCGAGCATTGCACGTATCAATTGATCTGCGTGTTTTCGTTGAAACTACACACAGAAACAGATAAATCCGCGAGAATTTTTTGCGTCTTTTACAACGAAGCAGATAAAAGAATTATCGCGCTCTAACGTAAAAAGTATAATATTTGAATGGGAAAAACGGTGATCGATTATATTTTTACAACTATCGGGGAAAACAAGTCTACGGAAAAACAATCCAGCAGGGAAGAATAACGTCATCAGCGATATTCGATTACAGTTGTATAACTCGAGAAGTATGTGCAATGCAACTATTTTCGGGAATCATATTTTAATTGCATTTAAAGCTTTCTACAAACTTTATTGAAATAATATTTTTACCTTTAGTAACGGAGGCAACTGAACTGAAACATTGATATTTTGTATCCAATAAGAAATGACTGAGGATTATTTTCCTTAAGACAAGAGAATTTTTCCCCAGGATTACTAAGAGCTTCATGACCTCAACTTGCATATGCATTTCCCTGTCTGACTCAACCATCAACGATATACGAATATCAAGCAGCAACGAACTCTGAAACTGCACGAAACTGAAACGCAGTGGTAGTGAACGAATTCGGTTCTCTCGAACTTGAAAGCTTCTTACGCGGCAAAGTCTGGCGGTGGAAATACGATGAAATATGACGAGGCACGATTACATCCGTTAGTGGTGTCGCAACGTTCAAACACAATTTCCATTGAACATGGAGGAAAGCGATCGCACGCTCGCTGGAGTTCGATTAATTCGCATCGCGTGCGAATAAAGGCGCGTAGCTGTGTCTCGAATAAAAGGTAACCACCTATTGCCATATGTGTTTTCCGCTTTCGTGTGCACGATGTGCATCCGTGAATTCGTGAATATACAATGACACCGATCTTCACTGGGGTAAGTTTACGACGCTCGCTCTTCGCTTTTACGAGTTTGTCAAGATGAAACGACTTTGCGCGAACTCCGAATCCTTCTTTTCCGCCGGTGGTATTGACGCGTGAGAACGTTTCCTTTCAACTGTGGCTCCGACACTGTCTCGTCCCTAGACGCCACCAACACAGTGATCGACTAAAGTTTAAGACTGCCGGACTCCCAGTCATTGAATTTGTTTCTTACTTCATTTTCTTTCTGTCCTTCCTTACGGGGAGAAGGAAAATCGGAGCCGGAAGGAGGCTCCTAACGCGTCAACCGCCGGCAGGTAATTTCCGTAATCATTGAATTTTCGCCGGCTTATGTTCGTTAAGTTAGTGCCAACTTTGGTCTCGCTCCTCTTCTCCCCCCCTTTTTAATTGAAAATTTATAAGCCTCATCCGCGTGCAAGAACATTTCGAATAGTTTTAATTGGAACAGTGTTAATTAACGTAGTCGCGCCGTATATTGGCGATTTTATTGTTAGACTTAGGTGCCAAGCAAAGAGATTAATTTTGACAGTACCCTATTCTCGAATGTGTCACAAAAAAAAAAAATAATTGAAATACAAGATAAAGCTTCACACCGATAAGCTCGAACTGCTTTAATACACGCTTATAAATAAAATACCTGCATCAAATGCTGTAACGGGTGTCATTTCGTTTCATTTTCATAGCTTATATAATAACATAAGATGCTATATTATTCTATTGCCTTGATTATTTTCTTCACTCTGCCTTCCTCAAAAGAAAATCCGACTTCCTGCCCCTATCAAACAACATTCCACCATCCATTACATCTAGTTTATATTCATAAGGTTCGTTCATTAAAAACTAATTTCTTTTTAATTGGACCGCAACCTAGGTTGACATTGTTCTGTTTGTTTTGCCAATAACTGACAAAACTGACTTGAACTGACTTCTTAACAGGAAAATGGAATACGGGAAAGGAAACAGCTGCCATCCTGATTGCATGTAATTCTTCTGCTAATTTGCAAAAATTCAAAGAACGAAAATTCCTTTTTAGGTTAAAGCGACTCAACATTACGGCAAACATGATATTTTCACGGAGAGGGGAATCGCATTGCCAAAAATATATTTGTTCACAGTATAGGACAATAGGAGAAAAAAGCTGTTGGTTTTTCCGACGAGTTTGGCTTGATTTCCTACGGGATACGACGCGTAGAATAACGGTTCGTGACATTTTGGTGTCTCTTTTTATGGAATACCATGAATTTTTTAAAATATTCCCCTTCCGCTCTAAATCGCGTTAAAATCACATTACGCTATTGTCGGATAACGTTACTTTTTAAATTACTATTATAAGAAATTATTAGTATATAATGATATTATAATATAAAAAAATTATGTACACATTTTAATTATTTGTGATGGCAAATAATGAAATTTTGGTATCTTAATCTTTTGGTTATTATAAATCTTCTCGGTATTGAATATATCAAATTTGGTAACGAATTTCCTCTTCCTTAATGTGATTATTAGATGACGAGATGATGAAATTTAGTAGATTCATTTATAAATTTCAACCTCCGAATAAATGACATTTCTTATGCACCAATCTAATATCTTTGAGATTTTCCCCAATATTTAATTAACTGAAATATTCGAGAGAATTCTTGAATTACTTCCCGATGGTACTCGCGAAAGTAAAGAGTTAAAACACTCTAAAATTCCTGTACAATGTTTGAACACGGTTCACTTGAGGGAAGGAGAAAAATGGAAAGATAGGAATAGGGTGAAACGTAGTTAATCGCGCACTCTGCTTTCTGCGTCATCGGGTTCCGAGTGTACTTCCATTTAAGTTGGTCTTTATTTTTATCGAGGGCGTAGCGGAATTTCACGATTAATTTATATGTTGTCGACCGTATTGGAAAGCTCTCATCCCGGTCGCGATACCAACGTGGAATCACTTTTTCACACTTATTGCCTTATCGAACTTCGAACGTCCTTAGCTCTGGAATGCAAATCACTAGAGCTTAACTTAGATGAACTCCGAAGAGTGTGGGGTCTGACGACGAAAAGAGAGATAGAAGGAGGAAATGAGACACGGAGTCAGGCTAAAGATGGGAGTCAGAGGTTTCGAATTACCAAGTGCAGAATCCCTTTAAAAAAAAAACAAATTCAAATATCCTGCGTAAGAAGAATTTGCAAAGTTTGGTAGACGTGGAGGATGCACGTGGAGGATGCACATAATTCACGTATGAAATTTTAAGTGCATTTCAAGTGTGGATAGACAATGTGACTTGATTTTAACTTTGTGAGTTACTTAATACGACGACGTTTAATTGTAAAATTATACGGAGATTACGTCGTGTCAATTTGTTACAGTCATGTATCTTGAAAGTCGATAGCCTTTAGATGTCGGGAAAAGTTAACTATAAAAGTGATAGTGTACAAATCAATACTGCAATAAATTTATGTAAAATGTAAATAGGTACAATTATAGCTATAATTCCGTTATTCAATTATCAGGTAAATCGTGAGATTAACTATTCGATTCAAGCTGTATGTGATTATCGGAAATTATTACCAGCTTGTTAATAAGATTTTCCAAAGATCCCTAGATCGATTAGCACTCGGTCAGATAAAGCTGAAGCTTTTCAAGTATAAACACACGAGCAAAATCAAATTTCCGTAATCATAGAACAAAGCTCGGATATTCGTTTCATGCGTAATTACCCGTATCATTTAACCGATACTTTCGTTAGCGTAAGTACTTTGTAATTCACAATGAACACACGAAAAAAATTATATCGGTATATTTGGTTGCAAATAGTTTAGTAACTGGACTCTCGAATGAAATAATAACGTTTATCTAAGAAACTAACAATGTACCAATTATTTGATTACAAACATTTACGCAAAGTTTTTCCATCACAACTTTCAGGTTGTTTTCGCCCTCTTAACACGATACGTAAAGAAAATAAGTAAAATACACGTTAAATATTTTTTCAACCGCCACGTCATATATCAGTCTATATCATCATAATCCTTGTAGTGCAAAATGTAAATTGAATTTTAAATGAAGTACAATGTCCAAAGTTAACCTAAACGATCGTGATCGCCTATAATCCAATAAAGATGTCAATTAATAGGTCTTGTTAGTCCTACAACACGTTTATAATTTTTGGACGCGTATCGAGAAAATTATGTCGTTGGCCAACGTTATCGCTCGTATAACTCGCGACAGAATAATTTCGGTGCTTTTCTGGTGGTCATGGAATCATCAAAACTTTGCGGTTCGCTGAAAATGGAATCAAAGAGTATCGAGTAACGATTTAACTGCTGTGTGGATAGTCCAGCATTTGAATCACGATACTCGAAATTGTATCCCGCCCACCAAATAATTAATCCTGATCGATCTCTTAACGACGCGCCGATATTTCCTATTTTGGAATTTTGATTTTAAACGCACGTGACGTAAAAATGATCATCGAACAATTTGCGTTATATAATTCCCCTTTTCACGCTTTGAAATCATACTCTTACGTGTTTTATCCGACTAAAAACTATGTTTTAAAATTATACGAATAAAATAAAAAACAAAATTGCACCATTTATGATGGGCGTAAAATACTAATATCAATATGTGTACGAAACCTGCACAGGTATTTAGGAAATGAATTGTCCATATCGTTAAACAAGTTATTCAGAAGTCGAACTGATTAACTCTATCAAAATTAATCGTTTAGCTTAAAAAAAAACTATATGTATTTTAATTCTAAGATTAAGAAGTATTCAGAACACACAGTTGATCAGTTTAGCTTCGGCACAGCTCGATGATTCGTGTAATTGTGAATATCGGCAAGTACAAAAATCCGGCTAGTTTTCCCGAAAAAAGATACAAGAAACTATCGTTCTGGATGTTTTTCTTTTCAATAGAGAATTTGGCGCATTTCTTATTTTTAGTATTTCATAGGTCGCCACTCGAGATGCATCTGTTTGAATACAACCGCCGACGAACTGTTCCATACGGCGTGGCGTCGTACTCGTACGTACAATTTTCCATGAGGACATAAGCAGGCTAAGAAGGAGTTTGAAGGTTCCTCGGTTTTCTCGTCCGACAGGCTACCTCTTGCATCACAATACTTCTCCAATTTCCTGAGCAGAAGTTACGGGACGCGTTCCATCATGACGTCACGGGAACAAAGCTTTTCCCCTATCCTGTTCACTTTTCGTCCTACAACCCTCCCATCTTTCCCCTTATAACCGTGCATACGCCATTTTCTCCCTCTCCCTTCCGTTACCCCTTTTGTCTGTTACTCTTGCACGTTCGCTCTCGCCTCTTGCTGCTGGTTCCTCTCTGTCTGCCTCGCTAGTTACGGCCGTGTGGTCTTATTGCAGCTTCGCGTCGCCTCGTTTCTCGCGTACTTCCAGTGGAAGAAGGTGGGGTAAATAACCATGATAGTAAACTAAGTTTGCACGAGAAGCCGAGACATCGAAGACTCGCGCTCGCGCGCGCGCCCGATCTTCCATCCACGATGACTTTCCTTCGACACGTTCGATCGTTAACCGCACACTGGATCCGTCTTACTTTCCAATGCGTCTCTCAACTTGCCACGACGTTTCTCATTCCACGACTACGATCACGCTGCGTTAAAGAGACCGTGCCGTCGTATCGTGATGTTCCATTGTCACGGAAGCTGTATCGAAGATAAAATCATGTTTTAAGTAAACAACGCTTTGATCTTAGAGATACTGAATTGTCGAGATTAACTTGATCGTTATTGCGTACGATCCAGTCATCTGAATAAAATCGGTACACGATCGGTCGTGATCTGTACGTGCAACTGTGGATACAATACAAACGTTTTAAACCGGAAGTCTAATAGATAGAGGGGTAGAAAGAATATTTATGTTCATAATATTTAGAAGAAGTAGAAGCGATTAAGAAAATTTCAGTACTTGAGACCGTATAAATTTTACAGCAATAGAACACAAGGATCGAGATGCTAAGTTTACAATCGCTCTTAATCCGTCCCTATAGAATATTTCAGCCTGCACATTGCAATGGTTACGTTCGAATAATAGCCTCGAATGCATGATTTATTCATTTGAAAATTTTGCATAATTGGAAACATCTCCTTTCGCATTCTGTTGAAATGCGAAAAGATATCTGTAGAATTTTGAGACTGTTCGATCGTTTTGTTGTTCGAATTCGAAGGAAAATTGAACTCTCCAATAATTACATAATATTTGCAACAAAAATCAGTCTTATTTCATAAAATTGTAAAATCTAGATAGAAGAAACAGCAAGGAAAGAGATATTAAGCGAACCCTTGGAATTCTCTTTCATAGTCACGATGGTGAAAAATAGAAATCGATAATACAAATTGACCGAGAAAATTTACGAATAGAACGTTGCGTTAACGGAACGTTTGCCGTTAATGGGTTCATATAGAATTATGAACATCGTGAACATCTTCAATGCTGGTGATGCCTTAACTACAAAAATCGATGCCAATAATATTTCTATAAATAACGATTTCTAACGATGCCTTTACATAAGTGTATCCGATTTATAATGAACGTGCTTGTTAAAGTAAGTACATTGATAGCATCCTCGGAAATCTGAGTAACCTTTCCACGTCCCACCCATTGTTCCCTGCGTAACCTGGTGCACAACGCACGATCCGAAATTCGTGTAAGTGCGTTCTGAGCGCGTTCACCTCGCATAATCTTGGAATAAATTGAGCCGGTACTATCGTTACACACCGTGATACCGGGAAAGCAGTTTCGCCGATTACGCCGAACCCTCTGACAAAGGGAAGCCTGCTCTACGACGCGACGCAGCGTCTCGCTTCTGGAACGTAGCAAGACTTGTTATCCCTTATTTGATAGCTGCCCGAGCAGAAACCTGCTCTCGATCCGTTCAACGGTTCGCTTTCGTGCTCGGCTCTGTTTCCGAGCACAAGGGTTAAAATTGCGCCCGGTCATGTATTTGCACCGTGTTATTTCCCGATATTTTTCAGAATAATTTCAGTTTACGGTATTTCCTTAGCGATTGAACTATAAGTATATCGAATTAAAAGTATCTAAGAGATGTTTGTAAAATATTGACCATATATGCAAGTGACTAGAGGAGCTTCGATCGAAGACAATTGTACCAAACAAAAAAATGAATTAGGAGAGTTTTGTATTAGTTGGGTGATCCAGTTATCAATGAGTAGCTTGGACTAATAATAAATTATAATATCGATGAGTCTCTTGCGCGGAATGTGGAAAATCTATTCATTGATACTAAACTTTAAAGATCACAAACAACAAAGTTTAATATTAAACTGTGCAGTTCAGGAATGATAAAAATCTGAGAAATTATTATACTGCCCAAAAATAGCTCGAATATCTCGATAATTAATTACGTAGCAAATTTTTCACGAAGAAATATCAATCTGCGATGTCAATTACATTCATTTGGGTCCCTGAAAGCCTCAAAAATCTTATTATCCCAGATTCAGCGTTTATTTCACATAGACGGGCAAATGATAAAGGTATGCCACTCTCCATGGGTGTTTCGTTCATCTGAGTTACGAAGGCCGCGGCGACCAGCCGTATAACTCGACAACGTGAATCCATTTAAGCCGCTCGAAAGAGGCACGCTCTCCGATTCCACTCGATCTTCGTGCCTGACGTGTAAATGCCGGGGTTAATGCGACGCGCTCCATTAAAGTCGAGTCTCGACACCCCGGAACATTGCTAATTACACGTGGCGCGCATAGCCCATGCTCACCAGTCGCCCTTCCTTCTCCTACCTCCCCCTTTTCTATCCTTTTCCGGATTTTCCTTTCTCCCTCTTGCCCTCTAACCTATGCTTTACGCGATGTCTCCCTTCCAACTTCCCTTCGATTCCTGCACAGGAACTTTTGCCTTGTCTGCCATTGATAAGCTGCTTTCTCTTTGTACATCATATTTACTATAGGAGACGTTGTTTAATTTTTTAATAGAGGACCTTTAGAATTCAATGCGTTGTCAAGCAATCCTATATGAAAACTAACGATTAAAATTAAACACTAAAGCTTCTTTATTTTTTAAATTAATTTAAAAATTAAAAATTAAATTAAAAATTAAGACTTTCTAAAAAGTATACAATCCGTATGTATATAGTTCATAGGTAGCGTCACTTCAGAAGGAGATGGACTAATTTAAAAATATGCATGCATATTCGCATCGTTGTCTGAATGTGTATACGTTAACGTTAATAACTTTTCTGTTTATCGATGCACAGTTCCGCGACATGGCATTAATAGCTTCATTAACCACAGCTATTTTGAAACACCTACAAGCACGGTACACGCTCTTTGCTTGACAACAGCTTCATCAGCCTTTCTCTAACTTTCTTCCTCTTGTTTCACCTACTTTTTGGTTCGCCTGAGCAACTTACGACAAGACAAGCTAAGGGATGCAACGAATAAAACAACGCCCTTCCAGTTTCCATTTTCATTAAGTTACTTGCACAAAGGAAATGCGGAATTGAAAGCAAAGAAATTTTCTTTTGCATCTCTATCGATTAAATCAATTACATACTCTAATGTAGTATCGGGAATACTACTAATAATTAATGATGGTTTATTTATGAATGAATGGATTGTACAGATGTTGATTAGACAGGAAACGATGGTTATTTAACATGAACTAGTCGCAATAACGTACTATACTCAACAATTAATTTGCAACTCTCGTCACAACGGATCCAACGGTCTCTCTCTCTCTCTCTCTCTCTCAAGCGGACTACACTCTCTCGACAACGCTAGCGACAGTATCTCGACAACGCAACTCGCACTCTCTGGCTTCTCCACTGACTGTGAATTTGTCTCTCTGCCTTAGCATCCCTTTTGTCCCTTTGTCTTAGTCTCACCACGCACGTGTTACACAACCGCTCGTGGCCAGAGTTATGTAGGCCTTTTTTCTACGAAACTCTTCAACTGAAGGACTGACGACACATTGATGAGCCTGTCGGCACCTCGGCTCGCGACAATGTTTATGGTCTACCCGATATTTTTAGGCCTTTTGTCCACGATACTACGCTAATAAGGTATCCAAGTAATCCAAACATTATTGCGTTACACGTTTAGTAATGACAGTAACGAGTCGATGTGACTCGATTATTCTGTCAAATGAAGGGACAGAAGAGAAACATAATAAGACACATTTCTCGTCCTTTTATGGAGAAGTAATTTTTAACTTCAATATATTATAAACAACACGACAAATCTGTTTTCGCACTTGATTTTTCCATTAAGTGCGTTTACCCTATTGAACATTTAAGATATTCATATCGATAGAAAATCGAGGAAAGTAGATCATATCATTATCATTCTCGTGTTGTCTTCAGATGCCATACACTACTGTTTCCGTGTTTAAATATATCAAGACAAAGATGTACTACGTCTATAATTGTTTCAGTCTCACAATACGATCTGTTTAACAAGTTTCCGAAGAAAAGTCTCTTTACTGAAATCACGTTACATTTCCAAAATTTATTTCCGCATTCGGATAATCGATCAAAGCGGAAATCCGGTGTTCCTCGTAGCATGCTAGTTCAACGAAAATTTCTACCTGAAAATATTCCAATCCACAAAACTTGGGTTATTCTCACACGAGCGGTCGAGGCATTAGAAAAGCTGCAGATCGTCTTCCACGCTGCGTTCCGGTAGGGAAAGATTGAAAAAGTTTCCGTCGAAACGTCAGCCCCGCAAAAATACGAGTTCCAAGGTTGAATTCGCGGAATTTTCCTGGCAACTCGTCACGAGGTGCCGGCTAACAAACTCGCCATTAGGTAGCAACGGTTCGCCCGGCTGTTCCTGACAATTGCACGGCCGACCGTACGAAAACGTACACCGAAGAATTATTGCGCATCATGTGCAGCTAAACTCGTAAGATTACTAACACGATAATTCCGAATTCATTCCCCTTCCATCCCTCAACCACTGGATTAAATCCCGCACAGAATCATGTTCATAATACCTGTTGTGTCCGTTGCAAACTAGCCCCTCTATGTAGAATTAATTTCACCGGGAGAATACTGCTATTCTACAACCGTTCCTCGCCTACGGTGAAGGTTCGTTAAGGGAAAGCAAAATCTCTGACCTCGATGAAATTAAGAATCAGTTGAAGATATAAATATGTTGATCTTTGTTTCTTTTCGAGCGATATTCTCGGTGATACAATTGCAAGGCTGTAAATAATTCTTAACTCGTGACAATTTGTCTTTCATTTTCATTTACTTCTACTCCTGCGTTCATCAACATCTTTTATTTATTGATCGAACAAAGATCCGAAACTGACAATTTGTTTGAAAATATATTTTATGAAATACATGAGCGAATTTGGAAGACGGATAAAATAATAATATTCCCTATAAATTGCAATGTAAATCTGATAAACGTATGCAAATTCTTGATCAACGCTGAGTAGAGTATCGACGAAACAGCCAGGAATATATCGCGATCCGCAAATAATTAATACGGTGACAGAAGAAATTATTAATCCAATGCGCGGTTTCAGTGGTCAATAATTAGCGATTCAAAAGGTAGAGCTTAATTTGTCAGTTTTTCAAATACGGTTGAGCAGGAAGGTCTGTCTGTCTGGATGGTTGGTGGAATAGGAACTGGTTGGAGATTCAGTGGACGCAACGCGCTATTCAGAACAAAGCGGTCCTTCTGCGGCCAGATAATTGCAAATTCCATTTCGACGAGGCAAAACCGCGGGAGCAATGTAGTATGCCGTCGTGGAAGCGCATTAGTGATCGGGCTGATTGCACTTTTACCAAGAAACGGTGACGATGCTCGGAGACACCGTTAAGGAATGCGGAAGTAACATGCAAAAGCGGAGAATTCCAATTGACTCCCCCGTTCTTCGGCCGCAATATCTTATTACATATTACCGTTTTCAGAATAACGATGAGCTCCATACTCCTGCCCACTTACGTGTTCAAGAAAATTCAAATCGTTGTGTTCTCTTTCCTGTCTGGGAAAATTTCGTTTTCCTCTAATATTTCTTCGATTTAATGTACGAAACTTAAATATACGTTTCACAAACATGACAGAATAACATTTTGGAGCAATTTAAATGACACTTGAAGCGTAGAAAAATTTTATTAGTGATTATTAATTAGCGATCGGGAAATTCAATATTTGTTAACTTTTAATATTTCTGGCATTAATTCGTACAAAATTTGTACGCCAAACGGTACACGCATAGCGGTTTGTTATCCAATACCGTAGAGGTCCAGGAAATCCACATTTTAATTAAAACAGCATACCGCAGTATAAATTTACGTGTCACTTTTTTTTAATTTCCTACGAAATTGCGATCTTGTTAAAAGTGTCCAAATAGTTATCATTAAATTCGTTTACTTACATGATTGAAATATCTCTTTTCGACTAGATGTTTGTCAAATTTATATTTATATTTTATTTAGCTTTACACCGTCATATAATCATATATAGGTATATGAGAGATTGAAGTAAAATTATGAAATTAATTAAGATTCTTCGTCTCTTGCTGTCACGTAGCTTTCATTTCAGAATCGTTCCACAACGTCGAAAGTAGTTTTATATCCATTTTTATGAAGCAAACAGGCATATTGAGCACAAAAACAAAATATGTAATTGCATAATGCAGATTTTCAAGTAGGACATTATACCGGCCAACTACCAAATTGCATTACGTGGCTGCATAACGCATTCAATTTTCTCAGGTGTTTCTAGTGTTTTTCTCGATATTATCCAGTACATTAACTGGCATAAATATGTAACAACGTTCTCTTCGGTAATAAATTGGGTTTTATTATTGATAGCACAATGTCGCAGACATCTCTTCCTATCTTCTTATCAAACATCAAACTTTAGCTGACTTCTTAGATTCTACTTGAGGGGAAACATTAATGCTACTTACGTATTAAAGTACTTGTAATTTTAAAACAGAATTGATTATGGAAATAGACTACACATATAGTGCTGTGAATAATTATAAACTCAAACTCATTTTTAGGTTTTTCATAATATTAAAACAAAAAATAACAGTATCTTTTATGTAATTTCATATTATAATATAACAAATAATTAAAGATACAACAAACAAAAACTTCCTTCTTTTAAAATCTAGGAAAGATTTAATTTTGTTACGTTTTCATTCAGTAGATTTAGTGGATTTCTCTTTATTCTTAATTACTTCTGCAAATCTGTTAGGTACACTATCCACTAACTTTATTAAAGTTTCGTTTTGAACATCCTCCCGCTTAGATTTTATCCGTTTTTTGAGTTTAACAATATTTTCTATAGCTGGCTTCTCCTGATTGTAAACTTTTCTTGCTAGAATTCCTCGTAAATTCTCGATCGGGTTCAGATCAGGACTCAATGCTGACCATTGTAATAATTTTATTTTGAAATCTCGAAACCACTAGTTTGTAGTGTCAGTTGTATGAATAGAATCATTGTCTCGTCGAAAAATTGTCTTTTTGTCTTCTATTCTGGCAATAATTTGTCATGTAACATCTCCTGATATCCTATAGCGTTCAATCTACGCTTTACAAAAACAGATATTGAAGAGATAATGTCGAAAATGTGTTTGTGTCTATAATTATTCACAGTAATGCAACTCTAGTAATAATAATTTCAGATTCAGGTTAGTTTAATTATTAATTCCAGATTTAATAAATTAAGATATGAATAATTAAATCGATTTCATGATTGATTTTTGTAATAAGCTCTTAGTTCTGATCAATTTTGATTAAGTTTCTGTTCATATTTTTGAAGCAAGTAGTTTTCAAGAATAAGCTTCAAGATAAGTTTCAATAGAAGAAAAAACTTCGTTGACGAACACACGTACAGGTGAGTCTATAACTTCGAACTCATACATTGACCTTAAACTAAAAGTTGAATAGAAAATCTTGCTTTTATAGTTGGTAATAATGAAGATGATATCAAATATAAAAATATCTTTGACTTACATAATTCCTCTGTCATACGTTTGAGAGCATTTATCAAGTTTATCGAGCTCCTACAATATGTATACATACAACACAATACAATATAACTCAATTGCTACTAATTTATTAACTGAAATACGAAAAGAATGAAATACGAAATTTCTATATTGTTTGCACATATAATTTAAGTTTCCTAATTTAATGATACTTCTTGCACTTTCACCTTTTGGAATAATAAACGTAATTCGAATAACACTGTACTTTATTTCCACAATTTTTATAGTTACAAAACATTGTTGAAGTTCTTTGCCAGAACATATTTCTATGTATTAGGTCTATATATTAGGTCTATATATTAGGTCTATATATTAGGTCCGAAAAGTTTCTTTCGTTTTATAAGGAAGTAATGGATACACAACATTTTCCGTTTTATATTATTTTATCGAATTATGTATGATCTATTTTGTTTTATCAAAATAAAGATCACAACGTTAGACAGATTAACTTTCACGTTTGTATAAAGATGCATCGTTGTAAAAGAAAGACACTTTTCGGATAACCTAATACTTTGTTAAAAACTTATACTTATTGTATTATTCTCTCTTGAAAAACAGCAACTTGAAAATGACGATTTAGCATATATTTTACACGAAGGTCAAATGAATTAAATATTGAAATTCATGTCCGCAGGGATATGCGTGATTACAGGAACGAAATAACGTGAAAGTCAAAGTTTCAGGGATCACTTTGCAACAAAACTGCTTCCAGATAACTTAAATGTATTAACGTTATAGTTGCCAGCTGTGGATATAAATCATTTTACTTTCCACTTTAGTGTATGTCTCGCATATATCATTTTATTCGGTACGCTTCATGCCGCTACGTGTGTATATTGCAATACATTAAAGCGTTATGCGCTTGGAAGGGCAAATTACGGTGGGGTTATACATTCAAGAGATACTCCGGTCCAGAGTACAGTTTACAATTTTAATAGCTATTTCAAGTACTATAATCTAGCTTGCTACCTATCTTGTTTCTTCGACTAATAATCGCGTACGAGATACTAGTCTCGATATGTATCAATTTCTTATTTACGTGTCGGATCGTTGATGTCGAAAAATGAAATTAAGAGTTACGTTTCACAATAAATCAATCTTTAAAGAACAAAGATAAATTATGTAAACTCTTAAACTTCGATTAAACAATATCGAGAATCTTTAAATTCAGGATTTTACGTATTATAGCAAGTAGATAAATAAAGTAGATAAATAAAAGACAAACATCAAATTTAAAAGAATTTGAAGTTCCGAATTTCAACGCAACTGAATTAAAAAAATGTTAGAAGAAATTTCATCTAAAGAAATGATATTTCTCTTTCTCTGTGAGAATATCCTATTGTAATATTATTCCAACCTTCATTGAGTACAATATACTCCAAAGAAGATTGCCAGAAATAATTACAAGTCTAGGCATTCGCAGATCTTATTTATAATTGCTAAATGTGATCAAAGAAGATCCCAAAGCATTTTGCCTCGTTGCATTGAGAAATACATATTGCACGGCATTTCAAGCGTTATCTTTAGCACGTTCTACGTAGTCTTTGTTATAAAAGATATCACCTTCGCGGGTACATCTTGGAAGAAAGGCAAATTACAACGTGGTTAAGCGGCATTCGGTGGCATTAGGCGGCATCGCATTAGTATTCTGGAAACGTTTTCCACAGCATGTACAATTTAACACCTTCACGGTTCTACTATATTACGTCATACTCTGTCTAGTTGTCGTAATTCTATAAAGAGGATTTGAATACGTGCTCGTATTACACAGACACCTGTTAATTTGGTACAAGCCTCTATAATACAACATTCAAACAAATCATGAGACCTATTAGAAAAAAGAAGAAAAAAGGACAAGCGACAAAACCACTGGACACAGTTTTTACCTTCGTTCATAGTTTTATTTCTCATTGAGAATTCTAAAGAGTCTTTATAAAAAGAAATACGAAAAAGAATATAAGAAAATACATCTTACAGTGAAATATCCTCTTAGCAAAAAGAATTATTCTCTTTTTTATGCAACACTCTTATTTCAATAAATATTTACTTCGATGAGCTAAGAGGATTACTTTAAAAACCTCTAGCGAGATAGTGGCGGAACAAAAAGAATTAAAATTCAACATTGATCTTGTTTAATAAAGATTGTTCACGACTATATCACGTACATTAGAAGAGTGCAGAAACGGTTCCAGTTAATCCTCAGAAAATTGAGTGAGTCGAAATAACTTAATCCCTCGCCAAAGCTTGTTCTTTGTACGGAAATATAAGCTTATCTGACGAGTTATGCAAAGACGCATTGTTACTAGTGGATTTTATCGTGTTGGAATGGGGGGAAACAGAACAGCTACTCCGCCCTTCTCATCATTCTTTTATTTGGTATATGATATAACTCGATAATATTCTTAAATCATTGATTTTTTAAATAAAAATGTTAAATGCGAAGTATAAAATTAATGCATTGCGTTGCATGGAAGAAGAAGATTATTTTATCTTATGTCTTGGAGGAAGTGCAGTGCAATTTATGTTACAGAGATCGCACAGCGCATTCTCGTTCTCTTCCCACGACACTTTGATCGTTACGGAGAACGAAGAAATATATTAGCAAAGATTGATTTAGGTAGCAAGAACAGAAATATCTTTAGAAATTTAATATCACGTTGTTAGTTTATCATAATCGCTGCGTTCATAAATATTTCTTGACAGATATCCTGAAACGTAATGTACCTGACATAATAACGTATCATAAGTTCACTGTCAGAATAAGCTTTAATTCTTTTCACTTATTATATTACTCAAGCAACATCCAGTTGTTCTTCAATTTTATTTTTATAAAAGTAGTGTTCAATGCTGAATCTTCGTAATCCATTTCAACAAACGTTCTTAACAGAATGGCTGAAAATCAATTTAAAATCTGACATTGATTATGCAGTAACATCGTAAGAGACAGAATGTCTTTTCACGTGTTATTTAATTTCCAAAGGAAGCAAGATTTCGGTGTTTATCGCCGTTTTGCTCTCGATATACGCAGGTGAAAATAACTATGAAGTCTTTCACAACTGTCAGAATAAGCTTTAATTCTTTTCATTTATTCTATTACTCAAGCAACATCCAGTTGTTCTTCAATTTTATTTTTATAAAAGTAGTGATCAATGCTGAATCTTCGTAATCCATTTCAACAAACGTTCTTAACAGAATGGCTGAAAATCAATTTAAAATCTGACATTGATTATGCAGTAACATCGTAAGAGACAGAATGTCTTTTCACGCGTTATTTAATTTCCAAAGGGAGCAAGATTTCGGTGTTCATCGCCGTTTTGCTCTCGATATACGCAGGTGAAAATAACTATGAAGTCTTTCACCTGTTTCGTTTCGTTCGGATTCCGGCGATAAGTTCGAGTTCAAGAGAGAAATCCGTCGTCCATCACCCCGATTCGAATCCACAGAAAGAAAGTTTCGCCCATGTTAAGAAAAGAGACAAAGCTGCAGCTGTATTTTCCTCCGTGACGCGGATCGACGTGGAATAGTCTCGGCGAATTTAAAGGGGAAAAGAAACTTTTCATAAAACGAAGAGAAACGCAACGGCTACGATCATTCTTTTTTTCGAATTCCTCTCCTTTTGGTGTTACCTGATGCCAAGCTCTCCATCCTCGTCTCTTTAATTAAACTTCCAAGAGATTAAGGTAAAGAAGAGGAAAAGGGACACAAAAAAGAAATATCTTGATCGTCGGTAAATTTAGAATTTCCAAATATTCCTCTAATTCTGTTCGATCCTTTTTCTTTGTAAGGGTGAAAGTTCTATTTTTCCGTTATTAATCACGAATATAGCGATCAAATTTGGTTTTTCTTCCTAAAGAATAATCTATTTAAAAAACGATATTAATAGCTGTCGCAACATTTCCCAAAAACAGGAAGTCAAAATATTCAATACGGAAGAATACATGTTGGACAAGAATGTAAACTCGTCTAAATCATTTGTATATATATAGTATAAGTAACGCAATTCATTTGGGAAACAGAAACCAAAGCTTCTTCATTTTCGCTTTGGATTCGAAGAACGAGTTATAGGAAGGATCGAATTAGCCGCTTTAAACGAGCTTAACAGCCAGGTAGCTCGACGCAATCGAGTTGCGAAATCTCTGAATCCAAGCCAGCGAATCGTTTCGCGAAAACCTCCGGCTTCTGCCTATTCCCAGTTCTGACCTTGGTCAATTCCACTCCTCGTTATTCCGGTCCGCGCGGAGTACTGCAGGCGAGAAGTCACGTGCTGAGAACGTGTCCACCGTTTCCGGTCTCCTTCCTTTCAATCTTTGGAACGGGCTCGATTCCAACGCGGCTTCTCGTTCGTTCGCTTGCCGAATCTCGAAGAGGCACTGTTTGGAAGAGGCAACGGGAACGAACCAACGAACGAGCAAGGGGTTGAAAGGCGATCGGGTCGACTCGAAGCCACGAAGGTTCACCAGGCTCGTCAGATATTTTAATGGAAGCTTGAACTTAAGATATTTCGTCGGACGAGACCGCTGTTGGCGTGCTACTCGAGTGTTCATAATGAGATGTTAATGGAGTGCCTCGAGAAAAAATTGCGGCTGTCACATCAGGCTATCGACAGCCATCTTACCTTCTTCTCGAGCCTCTGTTCTCTTTCTCCTGTTTCTCCCCTTCCGTCATTCGATCGCCTTTTTCTTTTCGTAGCCAGCCAAATCCACCACGTCAAAGAACCTCTCCTCCTTTCTAATCTATTTTGTCTATCGCAGACAATCTTCCCAACAAACCTTCTCTTCCCCTCGAGGAGAACGTTTCGACGAATGAACTCTATGTACCTATACATGCACGACTCCTCTCTTCCAGCGTTTCCAATGTTCAGACGATTCGATTATCGAATAACGTTGCATCGGATCGCGGCATTCCTTTGGATTGGCCGTCGTGGACGGGACACATCGGCCGGAACAGAGGCTACAAAAACAGGATCTTGATCGGTGGGTATTCGTGACCCAAAAACGTTAAGTCGAGCGTCTTATATAATTGGCAGTGGATCAAGAAAGTCTTGGAGCGGCAGCCACTCCACAGTCATTAGACCTTCCATTAGCACGCTATGAGTTAGTCATTAGAACACGTTGTCGGGGATGTAAACGAGTCTCGCTGAATTCGGGACATTATTGGTCGATGTAGAAACCGGCTCAACGATATCGTTACAGTAATTCTGACTGATGTTTTAATTCTCCTGGGTGATATCTTTTGGATTACTTGGATCGTTGATAAATTTTATCGAAAGCCGATTTGACCGAATTTATCTTTGAATGGGAAGAAGAATTTTTATCCGAGTGTAAGACTCATATTTATAACTGACGAAATCTATTAAAATTTTGTCGGAAATCAGAAAATGTTTTCTCGATGACACATTAAGATTGACGTAGAAAAAAGTGGAGAATATTTGATATTCGTTATCGATCTAATCGTTGCTTTTTATAGATACACTTTTATTGATTTTATAGTTTATAATGGACTGCTTTAATATCTTATACCGACTAAAGTAGAAAAATTCCTGCGTTGCAATATCTTGATATGATAAATGTTTTATTTGCCGGTGAGTGCCGAACGATTTTCTTCTCTACGCAATTTTAAAATACGCAAATTTCGTTTTGCTTTCGAGATAAAACGGTCGAGGATTAAAGAGACTTTAAAATCTCACTTAGAGATAGCGTATTTTAGAGGAATCGTTCGCGAAGGAATAAAGAAACGCAATACAAAATGGGCCAATGCAATCTTACAGAGGCAGTCACGTTTGTTATTATAGAAGCACCTTCCAAGATTGCATCGACCTGTTTTTCCTTCTAATTTCTTCTTTCCGTGTATCGGCCAGTAAAAAGCGAGCCAGGAAGGGAAAAAAAGGTATAACAAGAAAAGAGATGTACTCGCGGCTTGTCTCGGCTGTTCAAATTACAAAATGTACTCAATAGCCGATACTTTTGTAACAAAATAATACTTCCCGCGGAATGAGGAGCGTTTATATCAAAAGAAGTGCCTCGCAGGAAGGAAACTTTGCCAAGCTACGAAAACTTTTCTCTTTTTTCTGCTTCTCTGTTTTCACTGTTAAATCATACAAACGGCAAGGCTAGTCGCTAAGCTTCACGGAGAAAAAGAAAAAGGAAAAGGAAAACGAAGGAAACAGAATTCTCGACGAGCTAATGGATTAATCTTTCTCTTGCTTTTCGTTCTACTTGAGAACAGAAGATTTTAGACAGACGATTTCTGACATTAGAAAGAGAGAGAGAGAGAGAGAGAGAGTCAATCGGCAAAGGAACGACCTGATTCTTTTTATGAACCAAACTGTCTGGTTTAAGAGCCGAAACGACTCGATTTCCGGCCACGGGAAAGGTATTTACCCCCGTTTACACCATGACGTAACCATGTGATGATCGAGCCAATGCGAAATCGAAAAACTGTCACCATTGAAAATTGACGTTTCCGTGAAATGTCCTCTCCCTCTCAAACGCGGAGAGAAACGACGGTCCAGGTGAGCCCAATGAACAGCCAAAAGAAAGAAGCTTCAAAATTAATCCTACGGAAAAAAATATCGGTTCCATTATTCATATGATAGGAATCAACGTAGTTTCTTTTTAACCACGATCGATTATAAATTTCCATGATTATATCTAGAATCATTCTCGACTGATCTAATGTTATATTGAAATTTGTTTTCTTTTTTGTGATCTTAAACGTTAATAACGACGAGGAGATCAAATTGTAGGAGAAATTGTTCTATGTTTAATTTTCATAAGAGTAATCGATAGTTATTTAATAAGAAAATGCAGGAACGACTTTATTTTTACTTTTGGTAGTAGAACTATAATACCTATAATATCAGTACAATCTTCCATGATATCGAATTGCATCTGAAATATAATTTCTAAATCCGTCTGACTGAAAGTCAATTTTAAGTTTGCTCCTTCGATGATTAAAAAAAGCAACAAATAGCGATAGAAGCAGAAACGACGCTATTTATAATAACAAGATAGAATATGCTACGCGTTCGGGAACATAATATCGAGAGAAACACACGAAACTCGTTTTTATGAAGCACAGTCACTTTCTTCAGCTAATATAAATCATATAGGACGCTTCGAAACTAGCTTCAAAAAATAGTCGCGAGCTCCCACGACCGTAAAATAGGATACTTCTCGCGCGCTACATACAGCTCTGAATGCGTCGCTTGCATACCGCATCATAATAGTAACTCTTGAAAGAAAATAACCAGGATACACTTTTAAAGGTTGGACTTTAAGAGCATTCACGACTCTACAGGGAAACACGCAATGGTCGGTATAGCCAGATATATACTTCCGGTGTACACGGTGTCTTGTTTTAATCTAGAAATGGAGGCACGTGTCACTAAAACCTGAGTGATGAAATTGTCGAACCTGTTCGTCTTCGATATAAACGCGAGACATTTTACTTTCAGAATAATAATATGTCTGTTTTCTGTAGAATTTTCTTGATAAATTTTTCATACTTTACCCGTTTAAATTATACTTATAATATGCATGTAACCTTATACTTGACAGTTTATTTCAGTCTCTTTCGACTTACTCTATAAGACAATTAATTTATAGATATTTGTTAACGGTATCTTCAGACATATATAACCTTCGATCTTTACTTCATCATCGTATAAACTAAATCAACCATAAAATTCAGCATCCAACCTACCAATACTCTTTCCAATAATGTTACAATCGATATCGCCTTTGAAGCTACTAATTCACCATCCTGAAGCTCGAAGAAGAAAACCGAGCAAAACGTACTTATCATGGTCGATTTTTACACCAACGTCCCGAAAGAAAATCGATTTATCTATTAAGCAGCGTTAGACGAGAAAGTTTTGATAGCGATTGCTTGCTCTACAAAGGCACCGGAGGCTATCCATTAAGAAAACTTTAGTCGTAGTCTTTGTCATCATTGGACGAAGAGGTAAAACACCTCTTTCCTTCGTTCTTTTCTTTCCTTATTTTTTTACTCTTTTCCCGTTTCGCTTTTTTGCACGTAGGTTGCAGCTAAGATGTCGTTCTGCACCTGACGTCGGCCGCGGCGAAGAAGTTTTTGCTGGCGAGGCGAGCGACGAATAAGAGAAGATTTTGCGAGGATAAAACTGCGAAAGCGG
This sequence comes from Bombus pascuorum, assembly GCF_905332965.1. Classification (NCBI taxonomy): domain Eukaryota; kingdom Metazoa; phylum Arthropoda; class Insecta; order Hymenoptera; family Apidae; genus Bombus; species Bombus pascuorum. The sequence continues at coordinate 3,410,779 of NC_083493.1, forward strand.
GGAAGGTCGAAAGTTTCGTACCCAGGCTAGACTTTCGTCACGGGAAAATCCGTCGTGTCGCGAGATTCGATTTCAATAGATTCGTCGACCCACTTGCGCGAAAAACCGTATAAATGTCGTAATCCAAAAAAGATGGGAAACAAACGTTAATATCTCTTGACCGATGTTTGATTATTTTCTTGCACGAATTTCTTTCTAGTCTTATCAGTGCGAGACATTTATTTCATACTGATATCTTTATGTAAAATAAACGTTTATTTGACCAAAAAGCAATTTCTCTTATTCGTTATTATTAAGATAAATAATAAAGTAATAAGTACTTTATACTGAAATTGATTTCAGTAAAAAAATATGTATATGTGTTTAATGTGTCAACTCCTGCGAGTTATAATATCGCAACGGATCTTGTAATTAGTTAAAATGGTCGTATACATTTTTTTCAAAGCACAAGCTTAGCTTCTCTTATTTCATGGAGCCTCATATGTTACTTTGTTGAAGAAGCTTCAACGAAAGTACGTTCCATGTAAAGCATAGAAAAAGATTGAAAAAATAACTTCACGGAACTTTATGAAACATTATCGCGCCATTGATCTACCACTGCTACAATATCAAAGACAAGTGGAGGCGATATAACGTCACCCTCTTTTTTACTTCGAAGTACTTTCACGTCTAATCTGTACCTCCATACGTAAAGCAATTTACGAATTATTATGAAATTATAAGAAATTATAAATTAATGATGAGAACTACGTAAAAAGATAGTTGATGAATTTATTTGAAAAGGAATTAAATAAAGAAAGCAGTATGACAGAGATAATAGCCGTTACTTGACGCTTTATCGAGTCTGTACATAGAATAATAAGTCGTGGAAGAACCCTTTACAAACTATTTGGATGAATAAAAGTTTCGCCCGTAGTAATTTACTATTCAAAAGGTAAATTTTATGCAGATGGTATTTAATACCTCAAGATCTCTTAACTTCAAGAGTGCTTTGATATAAATGGAAATTAGTATTCTCTTTGCTTCGCGCATCCTAGTTGATATTTAAGATTGCTTTCCTCTGCGCCGCCAATTAATTACCGATAAACACTTAACATTTATTTTCACGATCGCCTCTCTTCCCACCAGCTACCGATATACAGATTCTAAATTATTGGCGGTATCAGGATCGCAAATGAAAAAAACTATTTTGATAATATTTATTTGCGTTAGTTACTTACTATGAAAAACTTTAATGTTTCGAAGGAACTCTGTTCCTTAAACGATCAATTATTTTAAATTGTCGTGGAAATATCGATATCATCGTAGTATAAAACCAATTAAAGGGTAATCATGGTAATATCCAGTTATCCAAAATTATAATTAAAAGATCATAATTAGTCTGACGAATTTTCCGAATTGTAAAACATTTGATAGGCTATCAAACATTGGGAAAAGGGATGAAATATCGAAAGAAAAAACATTTTCTTCAAGAAATATAAAACGAAATGTTTTTAAACTCTATTATATCCTCATAATGCATAATCACCGACGTAAAGTCTCGTTTCGATCGAAAGCGAGCTCATCGAATGATATAACGTTGGAGATCGATAACGGCTCGCCGACGATATTTTATGGTAATCATCAGAGAAATCGTTCGAAATTGAAAAAACTAAAGGTATATGTACCCCTGCAAACTTTTGAGACCATTCTCGAAACGCTTCTCGTCGCCGATATACTTCTTCGACTTGATGGAATTCGATTTCGACGAGATAGACTCTCGCTATACGGAAAGTTCCGGCGTTTCGCTATTATCGATGACTACGGCTCAAAAATCTAACTTTACGACGGTTGAAAGGAGCATCGTCGATTTTCTTCGACTTTTAAACCCGGCGTATTCGAAACCATAGATTTCGCGGATCTTTGTCAGAGAACTATCAGGAAATTTATAAATCGTTTTAGCTACAGCAGTTCTAGGATCAAGAAGAATCGACTGAATGAATGGAGAATGGTATCGAATAGAGGAGAAACGTTGCTTCAGGTTGAAATATTCTGTTCGGCTAAACGCATTACAGATCGCAAAGTGCTTTCAACTTTTTAATGGGTGGAGAAACGATTTTAGATATCTTTTCGTCGTGGAGAATTTCGTGTAGTAGCTACTTACAAGTGGATATAAACTTGTTGGAAAAACTATTAAATTGAATTGATACAGATACAATATGAGGATTCTTTCATAAAAAGATACATATTCTATGATACACACACTATTGTTCGAATATACCAAAATGCTTTCTGTTCAATTTTCTTGAACGATAAAAATTTATTCAACTGGGAAAAGTTTAATTTGTTATTAATTTATACATTTCAGTACTATTAAAAAATGGTAAAACCGATAAGGTAATTGTTGAAAAGAAATTGAGAAATTGTGGATATTCTGGAGGTCGCACGGACGAGGAACGATAAAAGAAAAATGAACAAAGATAAGCCGTGTCGATGAAAAAGACACGAGCCGACACGCTTGGAATTCATTTGATTTTCCGTTCACGGGACCGAAAAGAACAAGTGGTACTTCGGGACGCCGATGCATCAAAGACAGTAGCGATATTGGAAACAGGAGCAAACTACTCTTCCTCGACCCCACACCCTTGCGTATCTACCGCCGTCCACGATTCCACGACTTTCTGCCAACTTCGACTTGCTCTTTTCATCCTTCGACCCCGACTCCAACCCCTAACGACCACGATTCTCTTTCTTTCTCCCTGTCCCGCACCTTCTTTTCCCTTTTTTCCTGTCGTTTCTCTTCTAAAGTTACTATCTCGAATGACCGCCCACGGATCGCGTTTTCGTTCCACGCAGTCGACTTGGAATAAATATGAACGCAACAAGTTTTCGACCGATGACAGCGGCAAGATTGAAATTCAGATTCATACGATCCAGATTTACCATACTAGATGGAACATTTTTCAGTTCGGTCGGGAAACGTGTGCAAAACGAAGAAAATGATTTTCTCTCTATGGAATTTCTAATTCCAATTTCATTTAGTTCGCACCTACGTAATTTGGGTTTGGAGAATGTTCGAAGCGATTAACTTTTTCGCATCTATGGACGAGAATATCATTCACGCATTGCTTTGCTGAATGTCACGAATACTTAGGACACGAGGAATTATCGTACAGATATTAGGCGCAGATAATTTTTGTAGAATGTACACGAAAAGTCCACTCGCCTAGAGTCTCCAGTTTTCTCCTCGATAAATTGGAAGATGTAAAATATATTAACATTTCTAGATATCGAAGTCAATTTTAAACTGGTGGTACAGCTTGGTGAAAACGCAGCAACGCGAAATAAAAATATTGCAACGCATCGAGGGGTTAAATATGCAAGAAAGCTTTCCCATAGCAGTATGTTTAAAATATGCAGATCACGGTTTTGTTGCATGTTAAAAATACAGAAAATGTTGCAATCGAGCCGGGCCTTCCTGTGGCCCGGTCAACAGCGAGATGACACTAGACTCCTCTTTAAAATTCCATCCACGTATTTTGCCCTTTACTTTTCAATTTCCTGTTTGAATTCGCAACTTAAAAATTTATTAAACCTGCAGGCGAAAAGACGATATTAATTCTTTCGTATCCATTTGCTTTTAAAAAACACGTCATATTGAATTCCAAGAAATTTCATGAAACGCAACGGTTTTAATATCGCTCAACTATGTGTGTGCGTTCATAATTAGATCGAACGTCCATTTCATCGTATTTAGTTTTGGATATTTAATTCGCACTGTTTTCCAAATACGAAGTCCCAGAATTTTAATCAATTCTGTTTCTACTTGTGTATCGTTCTATACGCCGTTCTACTTTTTAATGAAAATTAATAATCCACTGCTATAAAAAAAAAAAAAAAAAAAAAAATACGATTAGAAGGCACCGTGTATCAAGTTTTATATCTTGTAAAATTAATGTTATTTAAAAAATTTTTTTTATTTTACGAATCTTCCGTAAAAGTTAAGTATCATTTAAAATTACCGCAGATTAAAGTACATAATAGAATCTATATCGACATACTTTGAGACAATAACAGGAAACGTACTTATATTTGGGAAGCTTTCCCTTTTATATTTTGTGACGGTTCTTGTCTTTTCGTGGTAAAGGTATGTGTATAAATGTCTAAGACTAAAGCCGATAACCCCCACACCCGTTTACGAGAACTACGTCTTGGAATGCCATCTGCGACAACGAGATTCTCGATTAAAATTCCAATCGTGCCTTTTCAGATCCTTCTCTTTCAGACTCAAGATGTGATCTTAAATAAATCCACTAGCAGATACACCAGTAAATATGTGTATTTAAATTTTGCTTCCATATATATAAGTATGTGCTTTCTTCAAATCTTATTCTTTTTGGTTTTCGTTCAAGAACTGATTTTTGAATCGAATTCCTAATTCATTTGAATCGAAAGCAATTGCAACGAATATTCTTTCACGATTGTTAATTATGCTTAACACATTGTTCCTAGGAGCAATTGTGTAAATAAAATTGATAGCATTCTCGAAATTACAAGATATAGCTGTACGATAATCTGTTAACACCGCTTTAGACCAAGAATAACTGGAGTCTCTACGGAGTTCTCGTTCCAGCTACTATTATTTCAAACTTTGTGCTGAGAAACGCTTTATGTGCTATATCCGAAGGGATCATTACGTAAGGGACCATTACGAATATAATTTGACAAAGCATTTTCGAATAACGCTTTCACGCATAAGACGAGATATAAGACGGTACCGAATAACTGGATGTAATAATGTATAATTGGATGTAATTGCCTCGCTTCTTTTCACACTTCCAATTTTAGAAAATGTTACATTTGAAAAAAGCAGCGCCTGAGAGAAGAAAATTTCTAAACAAATAAAGAAGAAAAGAAAATAGTACAACAGTAATATTAAAAAGATTGGACTAGAAAATTTGATAAAATACAGGCCAAAGGAACTATGAATTCAATGATTAAAACGTTTCCGTCAATGTGATACATGTTTCTCAATACACATACTGACAAGATACTCTTTGTTTCCTGGTTGGCTCCCTGTATCCGATTTCCTTCTGTGCGCCTTTAACTTCCATTATTTCCTTCTTTCCATTCCCGTCACTAACAGAGATTCTGTTTTACCTTGTGTTCCTATTCCTCAAGATAATTATTCTCCATAGACGGTGCGTACTATGAGAAAGTGCAGTAATTTATTTGCTGCATTGCCACTCAACAGTCTTTACAAGAATAACGATTTTGCAATTATCCAAATGTCGTTTACCTTCAGTACATCACCAACCCTTTTAACTAAATTAGAAATTCAGAATAATATTAAGAATAATACAAAAAATATACATATGGATCATGTATATATACAGGATTATTTGTATATATAGAATGAATCAATAAAAATTATACAAATAAAAGGAGAATTTTCAGAGTATACGATATTTGATATCTTTTCATACGATAGCCACTTTTATACCAAGTAACACTTATTTAAAAAAATTGTCCTTCTACTTCTATGGAACTGGACATATAGAATGATTTTGTAGGTTCTCTATAATAGTAAAAATAAAATAAAATTGTAAATACGACAAAAGCGAATAAAAAATCACAAAGATTAAACATACTTTGAAGAAGTTAACCTCTTAGGTACGATGCGCCACTATAGTGGCTTTCGCAGATATCATCTTATATTACGATGCGCCAATATAGTGGCTCACTCTACTGACTCACCGACTACACTCGTTCACCGTTTGAACTAAATGATCCATTTCATTTGCCTTGGTCCACGCTCCTTTTGCCCTCACAACGTTTTGTAACAGTGTTAACAATATACAGGCAGAATATATAATCTTTGTTTTTGATACGCCAGTGTCAGATATCAATTGTTACTTTCCGTTAAGATAAATATACCATTATTAGATGCTCTTTTTAACATGCCGATCCGTATCCTTATTTTTTTTTTTTAATCTTTATAATTCTTTAATGTCAAAATGTCGCTTCAAAATAGAAAACGAAGAGCAATTCGAAAAAACTATCGCGTTATGAGTGTGAAAATTGTGACGTGGTCTATGCAGTACCGTGCTTTAAAATATATCACACTCAGTTGTATTATTAATTATTAAAGTAAATTATTAAAGTTACAGTATATGCATCATATGTTTAAGAAAAATTATAATTTAATTATCAAAGACTTTATTCCAACTTGATTAAGTTCGCGTCAAACTCTGCCGTACAAAGAAACAACTCCATGCAAAATTCAACCATACGTAAGAGGTTAAAGATGTCTATTAAAGCCAACTTTTCAAGCTTTATCAAAAATCTGCCAACTGGTCTGTATCACTTTTTACTAGAGGTAGAAGTGAACATCATGGCTCATCAGTGGAAATATATTTTCCTTTAACCGCGATATCTAGGAAACATTTATTTAAAATTCCGCTCGCAGCTTTAGCCAGCTCATTCCGAAGATGAACAAAGTCATTGCGAGCAAATATTTACGTCTACGAGCGCGTAACGTTGTTGCGCTTTGAGACCATGCAATCACGTTGCTCGGATATACATTACTATTCAATATCGCACCGTCGACTCTGACAAATTAGATGAAATCTTCTTTTACTTAGACCCGGTGAAAATTGAATTGCGTCAGCTCGTGTCTGTCTGTTTTCGAATAAAGCGCCTCTGTAGCTCCGGACGCGCTACGATTTCGAATTCCTTAAGAATTCATATAAAGGTGCTGGCGCATATTGCTTCGTTGAAATTGCAAACGAACACGTCGCGAGATCGATAATACACGTTTATATCTTATCTTCCTGTTCTTCCTGTTAACTTAGGATGAAAAACAATAAAATCTATCCTATTTACTGCAAATTTAACTCCAATACACTTACCGCTCCTTAATACTCACGACAAGCAGAAAATTTTGTAATAAACGCAACGACGTATGCAAGAAACGCGAAACACGTTGAAATCACGAATGAACTTAATCGAATGAATGCATGGAGGAGGAACAAAGATTGGTAGCATCGGTGATGATCGAAAGCGAGAAAGATACGAAGGAGAAGAGGAAAGAGCAAGTCAGGCAAGAAGGAGAAGTGGACGTAGGAGAGTAAGTAAACGAGTAAGCAGCGGACGGTGAAGAAAGAGAGCGGGATGGTTTAAAGGCAGTGCACGTAGCAGCGAGGGTGGACAGAAGGACGGTCAGGAGGGTATGAGGTCTGCGCAGCGGTCAGCAGAATCAGAATGCTTAGAACCCCATATAACGGCCACTCAACCGAGTTGAAACCGGTCGTGCTGGCTACGTTAGCCGGAGTATGTCGGTATGTAGGCAGTTACACCGTTACACACACATATACAGATGATGTCAATTGTCCGAACAGAACTTGGTGAAGCTGTCTGCGAGAGTTTCCACGGGCTTTTCCAGCGACCGATCTCCTGGGAAGATCTAGACATCGCGTCGCCTCGAGTTCGCATCGAGCCGAGCGTCACGATGTTCCGTCAGACGAAAGATAGAGTCACATCGATAATTGGACCGTGTCGCGCGCAAAGAAACCGACTTCGTTATCGTTCGAATTCCTTTCCATCTATCTGACAGTGTTCCTTTTTCGCTCAGCTTTCCACATCATTTGTGTCGTTACTCTCGCCCGCCTGGCCCTCCTAGTCCTCGTTCTTGTGTAACAACGCGAGAAAAGGCGTAGCTGGACCGACGACGTAAGAGTTGCGCGACGAGTCGACAACCGTCGCTTCTTCTTGCATTGTTCGACTGCACCAGGCACGAGGATGTGTTTTGAAACGTTCTTAGTATCTTTGTGGATGGATTGAACAGGAAGCGAACAGAGAGGACGACAGGGTATGTAATCGTGTGTGGGTGAGCGTGCGATGTGTAAGTCTTCTGAGCAATTCAACGAGGAAGTACGGTAGAGAAAGCAAAGGAGGACCAAATGGAGCTGAAAGAGTCTGCCGTGGTAGGTGACAGATAAATCAGCAGGAAATTTGCAATATCAGTGCCGAGAATCGATAACGGTAATACTTAGTTTTGGAAAGATTTCAAATAATCGACTAATCATTATGCAGGTATATTTGCATAAATTTGGACAAATCCACCAATATTGTACGTAACAGTACGTAAGACATAGAAAGAACTACAGATGGATTTTCTTTCGGTCTTAAAAGAAACAACACTCCAATATTGCAAGGAACAGCGAAACTTGCCGGAACTTTCCTGTTGTACACACGTGTTTTTCGACACGATGCAGCATAGACACTGAAACAACGCAAATGGAATACGCGAGTGCATTGTGCGCCAGGCATGCCGTTGTTACAAGAAACACTTTCAAGTATTAAACTGCATAGCCGCTTCTACAGCTTGGTAAGTGGTCACATTACAGAGACAGCGGAGACAAACGTTATAAAGCCGCACTGAATAGTTCTAATGGAGCCGGGGCTCGTGAATCTTCGTAGATTCTTGTCTTACAGCTATGGGACTAAACTCGAGACTGTATCGATTACTTTAATTACATGCAAATGTTATTCATAGTTGGGCGAAATAATCGGCGAGAATTTCGGTACTCTTCTTTCCCTATTTATCTCCCTCGCCCAAGATTTTCCAACCTAATAAAAAGTTATGATGCTAGATGGACTCAATTTATCCGCGTCATTATCCTTCGGGTAAACGCAGGCCATTGTTCCCAATTCGCTATAGCCATTTTCAGTCGTTATTCCCTCCCCTGCCATATCTGTAGTTTTCCGATAAATCATGCTGACAATTAACATCGCTGTACGCAACGTACGCGATCGACCATTCGCGGATACGTTATTTCATGTAACTGAATTACGGATTCGAGTTAACCTCACAGGCGTGAACTTAATTACCGTGATATAATAGATATATACTTTTGAATACAGTTTTGATACTATCGTAACAGAGACATATAGAAGAGTAGAATTTTTATAATAACAAACGCGAAGTATTACTTGGCGAAGAATATCAACAAGTTGACGTACTGTAGTACGCCATACGTATACCGTGATAGATCGACAGTTTTCTAGCGAAGTGTGATATTTTTAAAGAAGTTTCTTGGTGCTTCTCAAGAATTGAAAGGAAGCGACACTTATAATCAATTAAAGAAAGAAATTACTGTTGGAAAGCAATAAACCATCCTCTAATGAATTACGCGGAAGAAGAAAGTAACTTTGTTGGAAAAGACAATTTGAGAACTTCGAGACATCTTTTAATCTTCTTGCTTGATTTAACGAAATATTTAGTTACAAGAGATTCAACCGTATTACGTTTTCTTAACCGGGTACTGTTTTAATATTCTTTTCGTTGGAGAGGTATGTACGTACTGTTTGAGTGACAACCACCCTGATCTTTTCATTTAAGGAAATGAAACATATCTTTCATATTTCTCCTCTGTCTTGTCACTTTAATTAAAATCTTCATAAAAGAAATTAAACCATGAATAATTTTTGTTCACCGACTCTCATAAAGAGAATTTCATATTTTTATAATTTTATACGTCATATCTGTTTAATCTTAAATTCTATATGATAAAAAGCGTAAAAAACTGTTCTTGCATAATTGCATTAATATTATTAGTTTATAAACTACCATGTAAGAAGGTAAACGAATAAAGCTAGACTCCTGCGATCACATTTAATTACATCATTACTATTTGTACACTTATTTAATATACTTTTACGTATTGTAGCTGCTCATGAGCGTAGAGAAAGTGAAGTTGAAACGAAAAATTCAAATCTGGGAGAGACCAATATTATTGTGCCTTTGAATACTAACTTTGTTTTGGTTTACGAGGTCTTGAGGCAAATGAACTTGGGACAGATTGTTATTGCCGTTTCTTGTAATCTTCAGCCGGAGTTACATAAGAAGGTTAACTTTTTGTGATAACGTTCGTCGATATAAATGTATGAACATGCTCCCTAGGGGATTGATTGATTGTTGTCTTTCCTGCGATTGGCATAATAGCATTGAGCGAGCGACGATTATAACTATCTCTTATATACTATCTCCTATACTTATACTGATTTTCATACAACGGACTATTACGAATTCAAACAAGAAACAAACAAAATAAGAAACAAACCTACACGTTATAACCACCGCAGTATGTAGTTTATTCTCCGCATACCTTCAATCTAACATTCATTACTCTTCTATTCCAAATTCTCGGCACAATTCGAAAGATAAAAGATTGTAGTGAAAGATGATTCTCACAAATAGTCGTTCTAACACCCCCCGTCACACTCTGTGTCTTCAAAAACATCGACAAGTATAATATTTAATACCAAAAGTAATCCGTGGTCTTGAATGAGATCGTAAGTAAAGCGACCATCGACTCGAATGTTCTCATAATCCACATTTCGTCAAAGTGGTAAAAGGAGCGGCTACGAGATTCAATGCGTACACATCGGATTCCCAGGGATGGCAAACGTTTACGTTACTCCAGTTGCTTCGAGTAGCGGATGAAAGACGAGAACGCCATTGAAGGAAAAGATAGCAACGCATCCGAAGATGATGACGACGAGGAGGACGCTGTGGATGGTTAGGACGCGCGAAAAGAGGAGAGACGACGTAATCGAAATGGCGGCTGTGGCGTTTCCTTGAGCACGGTTAAAGGCTTGGGAAATCCTGGTGCTGCAAATTTCGGGTGCGACGCGCGTTTACGTACGTCCTCGCAGGGTCATTCCGGTAGCGGAAACTTTGCGAATCCGGATAATCCTATTAGCAAGGACACCGAAGCACTTGCTTCGGTTAAACGTGCCGTAGAACGGGATGGTCGTTCCTGCTGATGGAAACCAACACCAGCGGAAATTCCAGCGCGATTTATTGGTGACTCGCCCACCGCTCTCCCTTCGCGAACAGGACCGGCATCCGTTGCGCGAATTATTCACCGCGACGGATTTATCTCGCCCGAGAGGATACGGATGGACCAGGAAAACGGACCTCCAGGAATCCCTGGCTAGATTCTTTGCTACATTCTGGTAAAAACTGTTTTGATAGGTCTAAACGATAGTAATACGACGACCTTAAAGAACGAGTATTTGTTGCTCTAATTCGTGGACTGTACACTGATTTCGTAGGATATCTTTTTCACGAAACGTTTCTTTTATTATTGCTACTTCTCGCAAAAAACATAATTGCGGTTTCCAAGTAACACTTCTTTCAACAGTCTGGTTTCTTATACGGACCATGAATGATCACGTGTATTGTCCCGTAAGGGCTTCTTAGATATTACGTAGTGAATATTTCAACGGTCTTACTATACCAGGAACCTATTATTCTTTCTTCGTAAAATTGTCAAGAATCATAAATCGACGTTAACGACTGCAAGAACGTAAAATCTAAAAGAAAACTCTACTGATTTACTTAAAAATTACCAACGACCGCGAAAGAATCTAACCTTCCCCATCATCTACTAATATCCATAAAAACCAGCCCGAACTTCGTTTAAAATTCCAAGAAGCTTCCTACCCAAGTAAAAGTCGAGCGATGTCGAACGTCAACGACCAAAGGGAATAAATAAGAAGTTTCAAACGAAGAACACACGCGAGGCCAGTAATTGCTCGATCGATGAATAATGTAAGAGTTTCACGCAAAACCATAGGTATTCCGAGGCTTAATCAGCTTTGTTTAACGTTATAAATACCGGAATGCTATACCGGCGTTTATTCTCATCGATACTCGTTTCAATCGGGCACCATGTTCCGCAGTTTTGTAAGCGACAGTGCAACGAGTATGCTATGTGCGTGCCTGTAAACATTACACGTGCATTCACGGCCGCCATTGAAATGGTAAACACACCCCATAAAGCACAGCGGAGAAACCCAATTTTCACGGTTTAACTTATTTCGCTGCGATTGCGTTTTGGTAATAGCCGTTGGTATATGCCACCAATTTGCTCTTTCATAAATGTCAAGCGTTAAAATCGAAGGGGTCACTAACATATGCATAAAAGGTTTTTTACAAATTGCACTTATACCATACAAACAGACACTTACACCATAGAAATCAAAGATGTAGAAAATTTCATAAGAAGAATTTCGTTTACATATTGATTTATTTATCGTAACTACAGTACTGATTAATCCATTCACTGCCAACTACGAAATATCTCGTAGTAAGCGCATGTACCAAGACTGCCAAGTACGAGATATCTCGTAGTTTGCGGAGTTAGGACAAGAATTTTATTCAGTGACGCCAGCTACCAGTTATCTCTTAGTGTTTTTTTTCATTTTCAAATTACCGTGAATGTCATTTTAGTACTACATTTGCAACTAAATATTATTAAATTTTATGAAATTTCAAGTTTTCTTTAAAATAAAATCTTGGCGTCGAGGGCAAGACGCTCTAAATTTGCCTGGCAATGAATGAGTTAAATAAACTAACATTTATATTAACTTTAAGCTAATTAGAATTTATTTGGAGTTCAGCAATTGTCGATCATTAAGAGCTTAATAGATGTTGTTTGTATCGAGTTACTTCTGAAAGAAAATGAAAATGTTCCATTAAAATTTCTCCGATATTCAATAGTATACAATAGTTTTACAAATTGAACATTTTGTCGTTCTCTTACTTTTCATTGTTTCGCTGTCTCATAGAAACATTAATGGGCATTGTTGAAGTTGATTCTGAGTTATTTCCAAAAGAGAATGAAAGTATCCCGCTTGGAATTGATTAATAGCAGCATAATAGTATGGTTCAATCATTTTTATTTTTCATTGATGCGCTATTTCACGAGGATATTGATGAACATTGTTGGCATCGAATCATTTTTGCGCAATCTATACGGTGAATGTAAAATTAACCTGCTAACTAGGTCGCTTCACAATCGCGAAATTTCTTTTGAACTTGGTCAAAGAGGAATTAATGCCTTTTACCTTTTGCCTACAACCATGATAATGTATTTTGAATACAAATAACCATACGTCAAAAATAAAGTTATTCCAAAAATACAAGATAGCAATTCCTGCCCATTTTGTTCTCCAATGACATTATACAATGTGATATATGCTATTATAATGTTCGTTAATAACGACCAAAGCTACAAACAATCAAACCTCATTTCATTACAACAGAATGAACCGATATAAAAATATTGTACTGGGAAGGGTTGAATGCTGAGGGCAAAATAAATATAAATTTTCATTCGACGAACGCAATCGATGCAGATGTATTGGGTAACGCTCGGCAAGCCATAATATTATATTAAAACTCAATTAACGCGCGATATTATTTGCATGCCACAGGGGAAGGGTTATGTGAGGCAATGTGAAAAAGAAAGCAAAGAAGAGAATATTGCGCAGCAATTTTATCGAACAGTGAAAGGAAAAAGAGTCAAACGGGGAAAGAAAAAAAAGAAAATGAAGAGAAGAAACGAAAAAAAAAAAAAAAAAAAAAAAACAGAGGTAGACCTCGTAGCCTCGTTTCGCGTTTTAAAAAATTTTCCTCGACTCGGCAGAAATTCGATTTCCCTGATGCATCGCGCTCTACAAAACACGGCATTCATTTCATCCTTTCGATAACGAAATGAAACGGTCGCGAGCTCGTCCGCGCGCGACGCAATATTCCGTGCAGGAGTATCCGCTAGATGCCATCACGAGCACAGAAATAAAAGGTCGTTCTCAGGCCAGTAAGTCAAACGATTCCTCTCGAATCACCGACCTATCCTCCAATTCGTCTTCGACGTTCACTTTGTAGTCACCGAGACGAAAAAGGACATGCGTATTCGTAATTAGACGAAGCATGGCAAAGCGATTTACGCCTCGCCGAACGAATATGTTAAAAGACGTGCGCAATACCACTGGTAATCCTTCGCGTAAATTCCTACCGTGCACACTGTACGCGCACGTGTGCTCGGAGCAAACATTCCGACCGCGTTCCATTACAGCATCGAACCCACAAATGCACGCAATAAAACGAGCCGAAGCGACAGACAATTTTCGCGTTTTACCATTCGCCCTGACAATGTCTCTTTCGAAATGACCGGCAATGAATAGCGGCCGCGCTCGTCAAGAATGCTCGTGCACGCACGTTTGGCATTTAGTTAGTCATCCGACGTGGTTTATTGTTGTGTGCGTGGAGTCGACTTAGAAATCAAATGAAAACGCCGAGATGAGTGTAGAATGCATTGGAGGATACTGAGAAATAATTTGAAAGTGTGTTAAGGCACTTTTAACACGTGGTGGATAATTAAACGAATGAGTAGTGTATATGCATTAAGCATAAATGGTTTGTACTTAAACTGGGTAGAAATTACGAGCAAATTGTAGTATTAGAAAATGTTGATTGAGTAACCCTGTCAATAAGCTTCACAATAAGTAATTCACTTAGTTCGGTTTGCTTAAATAATATATCTAGTTCAAAATGGGTTCAACAATCAGCTATAAGCAGCTTCTCATGCGGTTAATAGCACCATGTAATATTAGTAGAAGTTAGAAGATATCTTTCAAGAAACTATTAACATAGTAATAGTAGTAATTAGTATAGTAATAATATATATAGTAATATATAGTATAATAGTAAGTAATTATTATTATGTCTCGTAGGCTTAAACAGTAGTCGAATTAAAGATCTTGTATAAAATCTTTCAGGTAAACTTTTTTGTTAAAATAAGGGTTTAGTGCTTTTATTCCAACAATTTTTTTTTTCGATAAAAAGAACTTTCAAAGAATACTTTAAATTTTTATCAAGTTAAAAGCTTGTTGCTGAATAAGTACGACCGATACAATTTCAGAAATAAATTATTGAAAATGCGGAAACCAGAAGTTTATTAATGTACTAGAAGTAAATATTACACTTGTGATTTGGACATGTTAGAATATCAATTGTCAGGATGGATGTAAGTAATTTATCCGCATTAAATAGAGAATATCCGTAACTATCGCAACGTGCCGATGTGTTGCGCCTGCTGTATTTGTATTCTGAGCCAACGTTACATGGATATTCCCTTGCGGCGCCGACCCGGTAAACATTCCCAATAAAGCGAGCCAAAAGGACGCGCAATTTTCACGCTTTAACGTTTCCGCTGGCAATTGCTTTTTGGAAATGACTGGCAAAAACTGTCATCCTGATGAGTTCAATCAGTACCTGAAAGCGAGTGTTGCGTGTTCTCTGCATGCTCGATTGCAACCCGTTATTTGAGAACTATAGACACCGTCCGACTTATCAGCTTGAGTGTGATTTTTCCCAAACCGTATGAAAATTTAAACAAGCTATTTTCAAGGAAAAGATTATTTATCAGATTCGTCTGCCTCTTTGGGAATTTAATCTGTGAAAGCGCTTACATCATA
Organism: Bombus pascuorum; assembly: GCF_905332965.1. Classification (NCBI taxonomy): domain Eukaryota; kingdom Metazoa; phylum Arthropoda; class Insecta; order Hymenoptera; family Apidae; genus Bombus; species Bombus pascuorum. The sequence continues at coordinate 3,426,088 of NC_083493.1, forward strand.
GATACATCATTTTTATATTCTAATTTTATGTAGTACGATATTTAATTTTCTACTTACAATTTTTTAAAGACAGAATTTTCCAATTTCGGAAAACCAGTATTGTGTGCCTATTGCAAGAATATTAATCTTTGTGATAGCGTAAGGTAGAATTCTCAAAATAATGTACGAAAATAATTTCTGCGATTGTATAGTAAAACAAACGCTGTATGCTCGGTAACTTGCAGGCTCGAACGTACATTCCTTTTTATCTTTTCCACCACGGCGAAGCCAAAGTATTTTTTCATATGCATTTTCCCTTGTACCTTTTAAAGCTCTACAAATATTTGATGAACGTAATTCCTCATTTTTTTCATTTTGCGTAACATTAACGCATTGTTTATTTCGTGCCGATGTTTCTGCTCGTTCTAAAAATCTCCCAGAGATAAACCCCAAGGTACAACGAAAGAATTTTCCTGGCCATAAATAAAATTTTTACGTTTTGACATAACATGCAGTTATCAACTTCTCGCATTATTGACAAGCGAAAGTGTATGCGCATATAAATCTACATATTTCCAAGGCATGTGTGTACCATACTGCGTTTTTGATCTAAATTTTATATATTCGTGAATTCTACAAGTATTTACTCTAGTAAAAAGCTGTCTAAGTTTGCGTATGTTCCGAAATTGTAATGATTTCTCGCCATGCGTCCAAATATATTGGTAACAACGTTTTGGGGAGAATTCTAGTTGGGAATTATACAGGAATTAAATTGGCATGATTCAATCGACGACCGAATTGGACGAAGGATAGAACGAAGATTAAACTTGTCCCATGGGTGCAACGTTGCACTGTTCATTTCCTAGATGCAATTTCCAGGTAACTGGATTTATCGACTCCTAGATGAGTTTTGATTTTCGTTTCCAATTGACAGGTGTTTCGCATTTGTACATATAAGTTTGTATTTATGAGAGATATAATATGGTGAAATTCTATTCAAATGCGTGTTGCAAAAGCTAAAGAACTAATTCTCCTACAATATAGGGTAAAAAAGGGAACTAGACATTTGACCAAGCAAATCAAAGAATATTTCAACTGCATTAAACGCATAAACTATCATTATAACGATCGGTTGGTTTCAAAAGCAACTTTCACGTTATGAATTAGCAGAATATGGTTTTCGCTCGGAAGACTCGATAACTCGAAATATTTGAAATACAAAATGTATGCACATGCTTAAATACTTCCAACTCGTTTTATTTTGTCGCCAAAGAATGAAACTCGATATCCACACAAACGATATAAAATGATAAAGGGAAGCGGAGTAAAGCGGAGTAAGTTGGTGTGCGGTATTCCACATAGACGCAGAGAAGGGCCGCGTAAGTTCTGCTTTAACATTCGCACAAAGTCTGCGGGTCTGGACGAGATATGAGATTCTACACCGCAAGGGTCAGTGGCTGGGCAACTACCTACTTTTTCAAATTAATGTCCGACCAGTTAAACACGGAAGAATGTAATATACGGCGTTTCTGTCAGTGCGCACACCTCCATTGCCCTTTCTAGCTGCGGTGCGAGGCGTGTGCGTGGCTGCAGCGTCGAGTGCAATAATTGTACCGGCAAGCCACTTTGATGTTAATGCATTAACCCTCTACGTGCTTCCGCTACTCGCCACAGCCTCGCGCTCCGCAACGCGTTACAACGTCCCATCCTCGGTGAGTTTTACTCCTCCCATCTCCGACTCCTCCTTTTTGTTTTCCATTTTGCTTGGAAATCTCTCAAGAACACTGCCACCGATAAAACTGCGCCACCTTGCCTTTACCGCGGTCAATCCCACACTCAGACAGAGATAGAATTTTTCGACGTTCAACTTGGTATTTATGTATTCAGAGTTGTATCGCCTTGTGTGGGAATTTCATAACTCATAACGTAACTGGATATGTATTTAGAAAATGGAAGAATAACGATTCCATGGCCGAGCTTATGGACATTGTTTCATGTTTCTTTACTTCTTTATGCTTATTGGTTGGATTGGAAACGGTTCCATCAGATGCAGAAACGTATGAACAAATTTCTCATTGCTTTGTATATATAATGAATATATTGTATGCAATATACGAAACCTTTTGAAATCTTAGTAACACTATGATGAGATACGATTATTGTGTTTATATTGTTAATATTTGAAGTCAATCCGGAAATGTATATAGAAGTTAAAAAACAAAATTTACTTGACAATTCAACAAATCCTATTACTAAGCGAAACAATACTTGTTACATCGCATTAATATAAATGTATCAGATGGAATACCTGTCACTTTGATTAATAGATGTGCAATTTATAAGAATGACAAAAGAGTACGATTACTCATTTATTTTCCATTAATCTAGTATTTCCAGACAGAAAGAGAGACTACTTTGTTTCGATCTTCTGTAAGTTAGTCACGGCAATGTAAGTTTAATAAGGGGGCGTCACTACGCAGAAGACCATTTTATAAATGGAACTGGGCCTGAAACGTAAAAGGTAGAAGAATTTTAATCATTTTTCTGCAACATAAATCTAAAATTTCAAAGTGGTCGGGTATTTTCCGATCTTTCTTCAACATTTAGATGTAGGAATAAAAGCCTTTAATGGAGAACATTGCTGTCTCTTCATCGACGATCTAAAATTTATTAACCGAATTAAAACCATGATTGAAATAGAAATTGACAATATATAAAATTACGAATGCTACAAACTCAGGAAATTAACTAATGCGTTCATGAACATATATCAATTTTCCTCTCTACTAGTGAAAATCGTAAAATCAGAAATTCACCTCATGTTACGAACTGCCGCTATGAAAACAGTATTCAAAATAATTGGGATCCAAGCCTCTTTTAATTAGACTGCTTATGGCTTCTACTCAACAAAACAAGCTTGCACAGTCTCTTATCTTTTTATCTAAAATCATATCGCGTTTCATTGCCACGAACCCTTTAATCTCAATCGAAGAATGGCAAGCATTTAGCATAATTAAAAAGCTTATTTGGAAATGTTTTGAACACTATCGTATGGAAATAACGAATCGTTGAAGTTGCGGGGCACAATTTTACTTACGCATACGCCTGTGTCGGCATCCAAATCTAACAAAAAAAAACTTGCATCAGGATGTGTGCCATGAAACCGCTCTTTTTAATTATAGAACGTTGGATTGTTTCGCAACGATTCCAACCAGCCTCGTTAACTGAAATCTAACCTGGATACGACACGAGAAAAATTGCGGGAATTCCATCAAAGCCTGTTTTATATAGGAACAGCGAGGAATTAAAATATTCCTAGCTCTCGTGTAAAATACAAAGACGAATGAGGTTTTGTGCCGAGGTTCGCACGTTGGAACTTCTTTGTGCGATTATTGAATCCAAACAAGCTTGATAGGGAAGTGATTCGCGTGCTGAGCGTTCTTCTGCCTCTGGAATGCGAGAAATTTAATGGTACGAAAGGATTTCCTAAGATGTAAAACATCTCGAAATTTGAAGGATGGAAGATTATCAAGATAACGATTCCATCATTTTCAGAAACAATTATAATATACAGATGTGGATAATTTTTTCTAAATAAATTTTTGTATTCGAATATTAATGACAGAATAATATTAATCGATATTGCTTGAATATTGCGATATTTCTTTAAGCCCTAGTAGATTAATCGTAAAACAAAAATATTTGTATTTACAAGGAACGCATGAGAAATACGTCAAGTAACAATAAAATAAGCGACTAAAATAAAAGACGTCCTTAGGAGAGAAAAAGAAACGAGTTTCGCGATAGCATTCCGCTGTCTTTGAATGGAGAATACCATAAGAATCTTGGTTGCATCGGTTACAATAGTAACTAAGGAAAAGTACTTATTCGTAATACTACCCTAACGATGAAAATCATAATAATGGCGGAACGTTAACGTTGCATATCTACTTTAGTTCTGTTCAGCTAATGCTAATAATGTAAAGCAGCATTCACTGCCGTAAGTATTTCGTTTCTTAGTTGTACTATTGTTCTGATACGGTGAATATATAGCTCCGAGGGCTCTGCGACTGTCTGATGTGAAAGTCAATTAAAGCGTAATCATTTTTCATTTCATATAAATGATTATATCCAGTCAACATCTACGATTGCGTTAAATTTCTTAATGTCGATTAAATGCAATATGATAAATGCAAATTATTTTAATGAGGCATACATCATCGTTCGTGCACTTGAAAAAGAAACTGAGGTACGAGAACGATAGTAGCTCGTTTCTCATTCGTTTAGAGATTCAGATTTCTTACCGATTTATGATACTAGGGGAATGCGTTCATTCAAAGTCATTATTATAATGTACAAAGCTGATAATTACCTTTTTACACGTAAAAAGATTCAGAAATGAATGCGCGAAGTTAATTTAAAGAGCTGAAAGTAAATCGTAATCAACGTTGTGGACGCGGTTCCACGAAAATCCTAAAACCGCTGACATCAGAGATTCATTCGCGATATGAATTTTATCAGAAGCTCAGGACCACCTTTTCTTTAAATAGCATAGATAGTAGCCGGATTTGGGATATGTTACATGTAACTTCTTATGGTGTATCATGGATCTAACCTCATAATGTATCCCTTGTACACAAACTGGGTTTGATCATCCCTCGAGATTTCGCGATGTTATGAACTGGAAGCTGTTTGCACAGAAGATTGTATGAGCGGCCAATTTCGGTACTACGCTATTAATTTATTATTCGTAAGGAGCTTTATACACGACCTTACAGACGATTATCCCGTGACGGACTTCTGATTCAGCTTCTATCACGCGCTATGAATAAAATATCTGTTTCTCTAAGAATGAGTTTATGGTATAGATGTATAATAATAGATAAGATAGAGATATAGATAATAATACATATACTACATTCTGAGACTACATTGAAAAATAAAATTTGAACAGTAAATTCTAAATATCCACTGATAAGCTAGAGCTAACAACGATTCTTAAATAAGATAAGTAACCGACACAAAAGTGTATCGGAGCGAAGTATTCACCAAGAGAGTTGTACTTTTAACACTGAGGCACAGGCAGTGTTCATCCGATAACACTACATCACGAATTACTTTGTATCGTTGATCAATTACATTAGCCTTTGGCATTGAAGGGATACGCGAAGGCTTTAGTACTCTTCTGCCAGAACCCGCAACACGATCGGTAACACGTTGAAACTATTCAGAGAATTTGGAAGGGTCAGTCGAGCTGGGTCGTTAGAGTTTGCTTTTCCTGTGCTGTAGCCCTCGTGTGTATCGGCTTGCTCAGCTTTGCCTTTAATAACAAGCAAAGCCTGACACGGCTTACCATCGAAGCTAGTAAACTGGTTCCGTGCTGTACGCTACTCGGCACGACTGATTGATTGATCGATCGATTTGTTCGGTCATTAAAGTTTGTCTGGTCTGACTATTGCCAGTCTACTGGGAGCACGGATAATCCAACGAGGCATTCCTTAGCCTTGCGTGTGACTCAGACTCGCTTCGATGGTTTCGCTCTGGTTTCACAGAAATCGAAAATGTGTTTCCATCTGATTTACCGATTTTTAATGATTTAGAGAAATTGCATGTACATCGATAAATACGAAAACTGTTTCATAATACTTTATTAGGGATTTCCAAATTATATTCTCTAATTTGCGTACAGTATCATGTGTAGCGGAGAGGAAGAAATCTAATCTGCCCTAGTGCGAATTCAGTGTAAGCTGCAATCTAGGGCACTAAACCCTGTATATATTTCGTAGAATACACTGTAAGATCATCGATAATACAATACCATTAACCAGATTATGATGTCCTAGTACATTACTAGAACATCGTTATATAGGATATACTCGTGTGTTCATAACAGAATAGACATGTATACTGTCAACTGTATAGTACTACTGTGTATCTGATATTGAATGACAATATAATCACCGATAGTAAATGATAATCTAAACAATTTCACAATTCCCTCACAAATTTTCCTGCGCCAGATTTTGAATAACACCTCATGACCCACGATAACCGTTGCAATAACAGTTTTAAAAATATTAAAAAATAAAATGAATTGCGCTCGTAGCTTATCGTACTGTACTCTCGTCTGTGATTCTCCAATAAACCCCATTCACACATCAAATACATCGACAAGGACAGACTACAGCTCCTAACCACTAACTCAAAATATTTATAAATGTCGGAAAAAGGGGAAAGATTGAATAAAAATGGACAATGCGTTTGAAAAATGATACAGAATTCTACTGTTGAAACGTTTTTTTCACGTTTAGAATCGCGGAATCGTGTAGAAACTGTCAAGCTCGCGTACCGAGAATCTATAGTTCCGGTTTTGACGAACAACGAGAGAAAAGCAACGGAGGAAAAAATGGTCAGCGTGCGTCAAAGTGTGGCCTGTATCGGTCAAATAGAAGTCAGACAGCGAGCGTGAGGACGTTTAAAAATGATTTAATGTGACCTGGGTTGGCTTGCACAGGGGCAACGGAAGAGAGGGTAAGGGGGGAAGTTGCCGAGGAAGGCAACTTGTTGCACGTCGGTGACACACGACGCCCTTGTACGAAGCTCAAACCCGGAGCATCACCCTCTCTCGCTTCCTCTTCCTGTGTTTATCCTACCTAATCCGTTTTCGGTGACTTTCCGTGTAACGATTTGTCACGGTATTGCCTCATGCCGCTTTTCTCGATATATGTACACCGTGGAAATGAATACTCGATACCACTGGACCTCTGATAAAATACACGAGGGAGGAAGTGTATCGCGTAAAGACTGAAAACGAATGAATTAATTATACGTAAGTGGACTATTTATACCTTGTGGCAAGGTGAGTTGAATAATAGAAATCGTTTTATCGCAATAAATCGCGGAATGAAATTATTCTGGTGAATGTGATTTATCAACAATGAAAGTAAATGATAAAATAAAATTCTAAAGATCAACAATGTGATCATAATAATATAAATATGTTAATTTATATACGTTCATTTTCTTAATATACTATCTTTATAATTGCATCGATCGACACGTATAATACTTCATAATTGGATTTTCTAAACTTTGAAACATGACGTCATGTTTTACAAGTAATTTTATATTTCAAAGTCTCTTTGAAATTTAAAAGACGCACGCGTGAAGCATTTCTAATCGTAAGGTGCAAGCAATCAACGCTTCTTGATCGATGTTAGCAAAGTGCATTAAAAACTTCTAATTCTCAAACGAATTATACGTCGGAAATAATTTTTATCGTAAATTGAGAAATAAATAATTGAAAATCATAACAATAGCAATACAAATAAACGGGAGAATCCTAATCTTTATATATACAAAAGTAAAATATGTGTATTTGTATATCGAGTAAAGGATTCCATATCGAACAACGTGTCTCCACCAAATTTGGCATAAATATTCTTCGATGCCCTAAAAAAAAGAAAAAAATACTGCGGAGGTCTCCACACCTTTATCATCTCTAACACAGTCCATCTCCTCTTAACTTAAAGCCTAGCAATTTTTTATGTAACAGCTTAATTATTTCCAATAGTTTTAAGGGGATATATGTGAAACATCAATTTGCCGTATATGGTGGTTTGGATGTTTGCTGGTTGGTTTTAAGATTTATTGTGAAAGTATTATTTATAAAGCCTACTCTCTCAAAAGTCCGAGCAACGGCAAACATACGCAGCTAGTATCATATATAAAAGTGTTAACTACATCGACTCCTCCGATTTTATGTTTAACAATTTAGGTAGAATAAATGGAGTGGTCGCGCGATTGAACAATTCCGTTATCAGCAGTTCTATGCACGGATTTCTATACCGTCGCTTAATTCCATCCGAGGTACGACTGCCGGATAGAAATTAGGATTAACATCGTCCAGCTATTCCGATCTAACTGCTTCCAGTTGAGACTTCTCCTGACGTATGCAAACAGAGAAGTTGCGCACGGAGAACTCGTCTTCCGTTGATTACGACGCATTCATGTGACTTGCAGTTCGATATCATGTTTCGTGTTTGTCTTGGTCGTGTGCGCGCAGTCAATAAAGTGAAATTGTTTAACACGAGAATTGAGATACTTTCACGGTACAAATGGAAATGAAGCGCTGCCCCTAATTAGATTACCGATAGATACGTTCGGTCATTTATCTGTGTCATTTTTCATAAATATTCTAAAAAAGATTGGCAATATTTGACAAACAATTGAATTGATTAAATTAGATTACTTTTAGTTAAAAATTTCTGTCTCTAATTTTTGTATTAAATCTTTGAAGTACTAACAATCGTATTTATGACTTTGATAAAATATTCTAAAGAATTTACTATTCTCCGTTTCAATAGAAATGAAATTCTATTATTAACATGAAAGAAATAATTCAAGATTCTATGAGGGTAGAATATTTTCTCAAAAATTTATAAGTTTCGAGAAACTAATAAAGATTTAGGGAAAAATTATT